>NW_012267281.1:5674218-5696040 GCF_000151885.1 Dipodomys ordii
TGAACATTACAGCTTTTGAGGAGGGGGGGAGGAGGAAAGGGAGGAGGAAGAAAAGGAGGAGGAGGAGGAGGAGAAGTAAAAGGAAAAAGAAAGAAAAGGGGCTGGGAAGATGGCTCAGTGGTAGAGTGCTTGCCTCAATTCCTCAGCACCACATAAGCAGAAAAAGCCAGATGTGGTGCTGTGACTCAAGTGGAGAGCAATAGCCTTGGGCTGAAGATCTAAGGGACAGCGCCCAGGCCCTGAGTTCAGGCCCCATGACCAACCAGAGAGAGAGAGAGAGAAAGAAAGAAAAAAGAAAGAAAGAAAGAAAGAAAGGAAGGAAGGAAGGAAGGAAGGAAGAAAGAAAGAAAGAAAGCAAAAAGGTTGGGTGCCAGTAGCTAACACTTGGAATCCTAGCTACTCAGGAGGTTGAGATCTGAGGTTCACAACTCACAGACAGCCCACACAGAAAAGTCTGCAAGATGTTATCACCAATTAACCAGCAAAAAAGCTGGACTGGAGATTGTCTCAAGTTGTAGAGCACTAGCCATGTGCAAAATGCCAAGAGTGAAGCCCAACTCTATCTCCAATTAACTAGCACAAAAGCTGGATTGGATGTGTCCCTCAAATTGTCGAGGACCAGCAATGTGCAAAAAAATTAAGTGAGAAAAAGAGGCCCTTGTGTTCAAGCCCAGTTAGTTTCCATCTGGCTTATTTTAAGTAGTTTTTATTTCTCAACTGAGATTCCCTACATGTTTATTCTTAGGTCCTTCTTTTCCTTGAATTCATATATTATTATTATTATTAGTGGTGGTGGTGATGGTGTTCTTGTTGTCAGTCCTGGGGCTTGAACTCAGGGTCTGGGCACTGTCTCTGAGCTTCTTTTGCTCAAGGCTAGCACTCTATCACTTGAGTCACAGTACCACTTCCAGCTTTTTCTGCTGGTATGGAGGAATCAAACACAGGGCTTCATGCATGCTATGCAAGCACTCTGCAATAAGCCACATTCCCAGCCCAATTTCCTCATTTTCTAGTATCCAATTTTTACTGAGAAATCTCGGGGGGGGGGGGAACAGAAATACTGCTGGGCGCCCATGGCTCATGCCTGTAATCCTAGCTATCAGGAGGCAGAGATCTGAAGATCACAGATCAAAGCCAGCCCAAGCAAGAAACTCCATGAAACTCTTTTTTTGTTTTTTTTTTTGTCGGTCGTGGGGCTTGAACTCTGGGCCTGGGCGCTGTCCCTCAGCTCTCCAGCTCAAGGCGAGCACTCTACCATCCATGAAACTCTTATCTCCAATAAACCACTAGAAAATTGGAAGTGGTGCTGTGGCTCAAGCAGTATAGCACCCCCCCCCTTCAGCTGAAATGCTGAGGGACAGCTCCCAGGCCAAGAGTTCAAGCCCCACGTCCAACCAAAAAAAAAAAAAAAAAGGAAAAAAAAAAACAGAAATACTCAGTAAATACATATGAAGTCACTGACTGCTTATACTGGTACTTTTGTCAACTCAGTGTCTTTTTTTTTCTTTCTTTCTTCCATTATCAACATTCATTCTTTCATTCCTTTTGCAGTGCTAGTAAACCTGGAACCTCTTAACTGATAAGCTCTCAGTCTATTAATAATTTTTTGTAGTCATAGATTTTAATTTCCTGCTTCTCAGGCATGCAAGGCAACCACTCTACCACTGAGCCACCTTCCCAGCCCCTCATTTCGAACATTTATGTTACACATTGTGGATGCTACTTTTTTTTTGAGTCTGGATTATATTTTTCTTCAAGCAGAGTTTTGCTCTAGCATTGCAGATTATTTTTCTGGCAAATCAACTTAATCATTCTAAGCTAATTAAATATAAATTTGGTAATATAGGTCTTGAAGACATATTCCTCTACTGTTAAGAGTAGCCATGCTCCTAAGCTGCTAACTGGAATGCTTAATGAGGGGTCTCCCATCTGGCTGCTTGGAAACCCAGATCTCCCAACACAGTGTGATCTCTGGAATCTCCACTCAGCAGATCATAGTAGTTATTCTCTGCCAGGTCTTGTGCAATCTCTCCCTTATGCACACACAACTTTTATTCTGCCAAAGACTTTAGGGGTCCTTATGAGAATTTTGATGCTGCTTCTCTATATAATTCTCCCTCTCTGGTGCCCCCAGACTAGAATTATAAAGCTTAACATCCTAAATATCCAATCTACATCTCTTCAACTCAGAAGGAAGATTGCCATGTTGTATATGAGCTCCATCTTCCTGTACAGTGGATGAGAAAATGCTTCCATACAATACATCAAGAAATCATGAGGCTTAGCCGGGTGCTGGTGGCTCACGCTTGTAGTCCTAGCTACTCAGGAGGCTGAGATCTGAGGATCGCGGTTCAAAGCCAGCCCGGGCAGGAGAGACCGTGAGACTCCTATCTCCAATAAACCACCAGAAAACCGGAAGTGGTGCTGTAGCTCAAGTGGTAGAGTGCTCGCCTTGAGCTGAAGAGCTGAGGGATAGCGCCCAGGCCCAGAGTTCAAGCCCCACGACCAACAAAAAAAAAAGAAATCATGAGGCTTAACTTCTGTTTCCCTAACAGATACCTGTTATCCAAGTATGAGAAGGTATGAAAACAGTTGTTTTATGTGTTTTGTCCAGTTTTATAGTAGTTTAAATTTATTACCAATTATTCCATTTTAGCCAAGAGCCAGAATAAGAGTAATTGTTCAACAGCTTTTAATAATGGACTATTTACATGTATACACACATATTTTATATCATATTTATATTTTCTTTCTTTTTTTATCTGTCAGTTGTGGGGTTTGATCTTAGGGCCTGGGCACTGTCCCTGAGCTTTGCTGTTCATGGCTAGCATTCTACCATTTGAGCTACTGCTCACTTCCAGTTTTCTAGTGGTTAATTGGAAATAAGAGTCTCATGGAGGGCTGGGAAGGTGGCTCAGTGGTAGAGCACTTGCCTTGCATGCTCGAGGCCCTGGGTTCGATTCCTCAGCACCACATAAGAAAAAAGAAAAAAGCCGGAAATGGGCTCAAGTGGTAGAGTGCTAGCCTTGAGCTGAAGAGCTGAGGGACAGCGCCCAGGCCCAGAGTTCAGGCCCCATGACAGGACCCCCCAAAAAAAGAGTCTCATGGACTTTCTTGCCCAGGCTGGCATCAATTCAGTGATCCTCAAACCTCAGCCGCATGAGTAGCTAGAATTAAAGGTGTGAGCTACCAGTGCCAGGCTTTACATTTACTTTCTATTTTATCTTCTTTCAGTTTTGGTAAATTGTGCCTCCAATGCTTTTAAATACCCTAAAGTAGCATTATTTTTCATGTAATAATTGTCTCAGTATCCTCACATGTACATGTTGGCAGTCATTTTCTTTGCACATAATTTCTTCTGTGGTCTACTATCTCCTTGTGTGTTTCATATATTTCTTGTTCCTATACATCTTATACGTCTATAATTACTATCAGAAACCTGTGCAAGGTAAATTCCACTTTTTGCCTGAAGCTTTTTGTTAGGCTACGGGTGTGCCTCAGTGGTATAGTGTTGTGCACCAGGTTCTGAAGAGCTTGAGCTTCACCACTATCAAAAAAAAAGTAAAATTGTGTACAGTCCTCATTGTTTAATAGCAGTTTGGCTGGGTTTAGTATTTTGGGTCATATTATACTCTTTAAGTCATTTCAAAGTACCATTTTGGCATTTTGAAATATGTTATCCTACAGGTGTTTGTAGGTTTGGGAGTTGTTTGTTTGGGCTTTTGGTTCCTTGTGTGCTAGTACTAGAGCTACAACTTGAGTCTTGAGCTCTCACTTGACTTTTTCCCTATGGTTGGTGCTCTACCATTTGAGCCACACCTCTAGTTCCTGCTTTTTGCTGATTAACTGAAGATAACAGTTTTTCAGATTTGTCTGCCCTGTCTAGCTTCTAACTTCAGCTCTCACATGTCACCCTCCTCAGTAGCTAGAATTGTAGTCATGAACCATCAGTGTCCACCTCTACAATTGCTGGTGTTATCTTGTCTACCTTCAAATTCTTTTATTCATTTATTTGTCAGTCGTGGGGCTTGAACTCTGGGCCTGGGCGAAGTCCCTCAGCTCTTCAGCTCAAGGCTGGTGCTTTACCACTTGAGCCACAGCCACTTTCAGTTTTCTTAGTGGTTTATTGGAGATAAGAGTCTCACAGACTTTTCTACCCATGCTGGCTTTGAACCGTGATCTTCATATCTCAGCCTCCTGAGTAGCTAGGATTATAGGCATGAGCCACCAGCGCCCAGTTTACCTTCAAATTCCTATAAAAAATACATTGATATTTCAATGCACTTAACTATACTTTGTTTTGGTTTTGTGGCTTCCTGTGGTTCTTATTTTCTGAGATAGAAAACAGAAGTCTCTATGCTTGCTAACATGTCCGGCGCTCATTATATAGTTTAGGGTGGCCTGGGATTCACCTTCTACCTCCTCTGTTTTAACCTCTCTATTGCTAGGATTACAATTGTGTGTCATGATGTTCAACTTATACTTCTTTGTAGTGTTGGAGATCCAACTGATAGGCAAATGCTCTAGCACTCAGATACATTTGCAGCACTATACTTAGTTTAGCCATCTTTCATACTTCTGATTTACTTCCTTTGTACTATTTAGTCATTTTCCCAACTTGCTGTAACCCCACCACACACAATAAGCCATCTGACAGTAATCTAAATACTATATACTTAGCACTTCCCTACAAAAAGAAAAATGTGAATAACATCAAAGTTGGGTGCCTGTGGCTTATGCCTGTAAAGCTAGCTTCTCAGGAAGCTGAGATATGAGGACTGCAGTTCAAAGCCAGCCTGAACAGGAAATCCTTCAGCATAAAAACTCAAGGACAGTGCCCAGTACCTGAGTTCAAGGCCCAGGGCAGGCACAAAAACAAATCAAAATATCTTGAACTCATGGCCTGGGCACTGTCCCTATGCTGAAGGCTAGCACTCTACCACTTGAGCCACAGCACCACTAAAGGCTTTTTCTGTTTATGTGATACTGAGGAATTGAACCCAGGGCTTCATGCATGCTAGGCAAGTACTCTATCACTAAGTCACATTCCCAGCCCAAAATATCTTGACTTTAGCAGGAAAAGAGTTATCTTAGACAAAGCTCAGATGTGTCACTTCAACGATAATTGGCTAATGTTGAAGAATGAATAACAAGGAAAATATGTATACATTGACTATTCTATTCACAATACATCAACAGATAGTTGGCATTCTTATCATTAAAAGATATAAAAGGTATTTGCTAACCTCAGAAAAGTTTTCATCTGCCCATCTAGGATATATGGACCTATACTTATTTGAGTGTACTGGGAAAGATAATAGTTCCAACAATGTCTCAGCTACACAGAATACACTATTTCTCTTACTGGAGTTCACAGATAACCTAGTAAATCTAAAAGGACAGGAAGGCAATCACCAGAAGTATACTTACTTGAGAGACTGAAAAAATCCCAGGATTAACATATTACCTTAAGCAAACAGAAGATCAGGTAGCTTGATCTAGAGGAGAAGAGTAACTTTTAATGTAACAGAGATCTTGATTCTAGGAATCATCTCTAGCTCAGACCATTTTAGATTCAAATCTGGGTTCTAAGAAGAAAGATGGCTAAAAATGAAAATACCAATTTATATTATAATCAGTAACAGAACACATTATAGGCCGTGTTGCAACTCTCTAACACAGGACATCACAAATAATCAACAATGAACATTGCAAAAGCTTTGGCATCTCCCAAACTACTACAACCATGATCAGCCATATCCAGAAAAAGTGACAATGCCCTAAGGGATATCTGGACACAGGCAAGCCTTAGTCCACACAGATGAGGTGACCATAGGACATGCAAAGTTGAGAAAGAAAACAGCTGGAGAAAACATACGCCTAATTGTTTACCAGACTTGTTGTTCCCCAAATGTCAAAGATATCTTGTGTGTATGTGGTGTGTGCGGGGGGAGGGGGTGTTGGTAGTAGAGCTTGAATTTGGCCTGGGTTCTGTCCCTTAGCTCTTTTACTTAAGGCTGGTGCCACAGTTCCACTTCAAGTTTTTGTTCATTAATTAGATGTAAGAATCTCATAGACTGGGCTGGGAGGGTGGCTCAGTGATAGAGTGCTTGCCTTGCATGCATGAGGCCCTGGGTTCCATTCCTCAGCACCACATAAGCAGAAAAAGCCAGAAGTGGCGCTGTGGCTCAAGTGGTAGAGTACTAGCCTTGAGCTGAAGAGCTGAGGGACAGTGCCCAGGTCCAGAGTTCAGGCCCCATGACTGGCAAAAAAAAAAAAAAAAAGAATCTCATAGACTTAGCCTGGCACCAGTGGCTTACGCCTATAATCCTAACTACTCAAGAGGCTGAGATCTGAGGATCGCGGTTCAAAGTTAGCTCGGGCAAGAAAGTCCGACCAATAAAAAAAAAAAAAATTAATAGACTTTCCTTCTTAGGCTGGCTTCAAACCACAATACTCAGCTCTTTCCTCCTGAGTAGCTAAGATTTTAGGCATAAGCCACTGGTGCCCAGCTGAAAATATCTCTTGATTATAAGAATATTAGTGACACATATTGCATAAGCTCAAGGAAATTTTAACAATATATTCCAGATATAAGAGAACATTATAAACTTAAATTAAGAGTTGGGAGAAGATAGGCATGGTTGGATCACATTGATACTTGGTAGGCTGAGACCTGGAAGATTGTAGTTCAAAGCAAGCCAGGCTGGGCAGAAAAGTCCTAGGGACTCCATCTCCAATTAATCAGCAAAATGCCAGACTAGAAGCTTAACTCCAGTGGCAGAGTGCCAGCCATGAACAAGAAAGTCCAGTGGAGGGGCTGGGAAGGTGGTTCAGTGGTAGAGTGCTTGCCTTGCATGCATGAGGCCCTGGGTTTGATTCCTCAGCACCACATAAACAAAAAGAAAAAAGCCAGAAGTGGCGCTGTGGCTCAAGTGGTAGAGTGCTAGCCTTGAGCTGAAGAGCTGAGGGACAGTGCCCAGACTCAGAGTTCAGGCTCCACAACCATACCCCCCCCAAAAAAAAAGAAAGAAAGAAAGTCCAGTGGAATCAACCCCCCCCCAAAAAAAAACCCTCAGACACACAGAAAAAGCCGGAAGTGGTGCTATGCCTCAAGTGGTAGAGTGCTAGCCCTGAGCAAAAGAAGCTCAGGGATAGTGCCCAGGACCTCAGTTCAAGCCAGGACTGGCAAAAAAGAAAAAAAAAAGAAAGTCAAGTAACAGCACATGGCCCTGAGCTCAAGTCTTGGTACTGGCACACACATTTTAAAAAAAGAATGTTGAAAGATGAATTTGTAAACTATTCATCAAATCAAATTTATCAAATTCAATGTACTACACTAAAGATAAATTATATTCTTTGTACAATGTTTTCTAATTAAGGCACTAATGAATGTATTTAAAAAATATTTTAAGTTCTGGTGGCTCATGCTTGTAATCCTAGCTACTCAGGAGGCTGAGATCTCAGGGTAGCAGTTCAAAGCCAACCTGGGTAAAAAGTCCGTGAGACTCTTATCTCTAGTTAACCATCAGTTAGTTGCACTAGCCTTGAGCAAAAAAAGCTCAGGGACAGTGCCCAGGAACTCTACATTTCCCTTTAGACATTTTTAAACAGCTAGAAATAGACTTACCAAAAAAAAAATCTCTCCAAATAGAAATCAATATGAAAAATGCCACGTTGGAATTAAAGTATAGGAATAACATTAAGTCACACACACACACACACACACACACACACACACGAACCAAAACACTAAAATTTAATCTAATTTCTATTCATCATATGTCATCTTACTGAAACATAATCCTTTGTTCTTACTTTCTTCAGTCCTCAAAATATACCAGTAAAACTTTCCTCTTACGGGCTGGGAAAGTGGCTCAGTGGTAGAGCGCTTGCCTTGCATGCATGATGCCCTGGGTTCGATTCCTCAGCAGCACATAAGCAAAAAGAAAAAAGCCAGAAGTGGCACTGTGGCTCAAGTGGTAGAGCGCTAGCCTTGAGCTGAAGAGCTGAGGGACAGTGCCCAGGCCCAGAATTCAGGCCCCACGACTGGACCCCCCCCCAAAAAAAAACCTTCCTCTTAAAGCATTTCTAAGTACAAGAATACAAAAACCTAAATGGCTTGACATAATCCAGATCACAACGAAAACCCAGATCTCACTGGGCATTGGTGACTCACAACTGTAATACTAGCTACTCAGGAGGCTGAGATCTGAGGATCATGGATCACAGCCAGCCCAGCAGGAAAGTCTGCAAGACTCTTATTTCCAATTAACGGCCAGAAAAGAAAAAAAAAGGCAATACGTGGAGCTGTGGACTCAAGTGGTAGAATGTCAGCTTTGAGCAAACAAAAAAATAATAACAAGAAAAAACTCAAGGTTCTGAGTTCAAGACCTAGAACTGGCACAAAAAATGAAGAAAAAGCCGGGTGCCAGTGGCTCACACCTGTAATCCTAGCTACTCAGAAGGCTGAAATCTGAGGATCAGGGTTCAAAGCCAGCCCAGGCAGGAAAGACCATGAGACTGCTATCTCCAATAAACCACTAAAACACTGGAAGTGGCGCTGTAGCTCAAGTGGTAGAGCGCTCACCTTGAGCTGAAGAGCTGAGGGACAGCGCCTGGCCCAGAGTTCAAGCCCCATGACCGACAAAAAAAAAAAAAAAGAAGAAAAGAAAACCCAGATCTCATCTTTCCTACTGTCATTTGGCTAGAAGCATCACTAACAACCCTCATCCTTACAAGTAGGGTGAAGAGTCATAGAAATGTCATAACAATACTTTGAAGGAAAAAAGCATAAAGGAACAATGAGGAGACAAATTACCTCCAAAATCTCGAACCTGCCCCTATATTACATACACCATGCAGAATATTAGCAATTCTTTTTTTTTTTTTTTTGGCTGTGTGGCCTGAACTCTAGGCCTAGACGCTGTCCCTCAGCTCTTCAGCTCAAAGCTAGAGCTCTACCACTTGAGCCACAGCGCCACTTCCAGCTTTTTCTGTTTATGTGGTGCTGAGGAATGGAACCCGGGGTCTCATGCATGCCAGGCCAGCACTCCACCACTGAGCCACCTTCCCAGCCCCTACTAGCAATTCTTTCATGGAGTGGACAAGGGTAGCTCCTCCAAGGATAGAACAACATTCACACCCAATGTCAAGGAGCCAAAGAAAGGAAAGAGCTCCAGGAGGTCCCACTATCTCAAAGCAGTTTCCTTACTACAATTCTATGGCCAAAAATAACCTCACAGTGAAATGTAGCAGTGCCAAGTCCTCCAGGTATCAGTTTAAATTCCCTCCTCTTCTTTATGAATTTGTATTATTTATAAGACACTTGACACATGTTTAAACACTTACAAAGCTCCTCGGTCTCAGGAAATAGGGCTTGTTCGGTTGAGGGGCAAAAAAGCATGTAATGAGGGAGTTAACAAGGGCTGATATTTTTTTACAACATTCTTTAAAAACTGAAAAACCTCTTTAAACACCAGGAACAGCTTAAATAATTCACTCTGGGCCTGAGGGGCCCAGGTGGACGTCCCCCCTCCCGGGTGTCTTTCTGCCCACGTGCTCCCGGGTTTCCTCTGTGACCATGGGCCGCCAGGAGCGCCCTCCAGGCCTTGACCCTCACCTGGGCCTCTCTCTCCTCCACTACTAGATGGTGAGGAGCTACTTCCCGCTTCCCCCTCACCTGAGCCTCATCCTCCCAGGCCTTCGAGGCCCAGCACCTCTAGACAGAGGAAAGGGCCGTTTCCCATCCAGAGCATGGGCCCAGGAAACCCACGCCCTGGCACCCGTGGGCGCACTGCGTACCGAGGGGAGCGGGGAAGGGGCAGAAGTGCGGCCCTTGGCGGCCGCGGAGGCCTGCAGGGAGTGGCCCCGCGGTCGGTCGCTCCCGCCAGGCCTGGGCCTCCGTGAGAAGCGGCTGGCGGCCAGGCGCGGGGGCCCCAGTCCCAGCGCACCCTGCGGCCTGACCCGGCCGCTGCTTTCCAGGAAAGTCAGCGCCTTTTGCCCACCTTGCCGCGCGGCCCTCGTGGGAAGCCCCGGCCGGGCCTGGAAGCCCGGGGCCTGGTAGCTCGGGCCCCCCTGCTGTTGTTTTGTGGGAGGATTTGACAGGAGCCCTCACTTTCCCGAGGGTCCAGGACTTGAGAAGCTCGGGCCTGCGGGCGCGGATGGCGGGGGAGGGAAAGTGCGGAACAGGGCTCTGCGCGAGTCCCGGAGCCCAGCGTGGCGGCGAAGGGAAAGCACCTGTCCCCCGACCCAACCGACGGCCAGGGCCCTCCCGCACGGCCGCGGGCCCCTCCTGGCCCGGCCATTCAGAGTTGTCGGGTGGGCGCAACTCTGAACCTGCGGGTTCTCGAAGCCTCCCTTACCAGAGAAAGACCCGAGTTCCCTTGCCCTGCTCCCCAGCAGACAGTCCCCGTGGGGGGATTCGTCCTGCTTCACTTCCAGAGCTGAAAACCGAGGCCGTCGGTTCTGCAAGGAGGAGCAGTCGGGCGCAGGCTAACAAGCAGCTGATGAAATTAATTGTCCTCGCGCACACACAGCCCTGCGCCCAGGGGCGCGTGTGCACACACACACACACACACACACACACACACACACACACAATTTGCCTCTTCTAGCTGCCCAACCTTAGTATTCTGGGCATGCAGTTTTCAACAACTTGCTTGACACAATAACAAAGACATTTAAATGCCAGGACGCAGACTTCACTTTTTAACCTGCTGAGAGGAGCTACTTTCAAAGCTCCCCCACCGCGAATAAACTGACAAAAAATATGGGGTGCACTTATAAATTAAACACCTTACCCTCAAAGCAACGTGCGTTAATCAGGTTTCTAAGGCAATAGCCATCTCTGTCTTTTCCTATTCACCCAAATAATGCCCCAAGAAGGAACCCCCTTTACACAAGAGAGAGCTGGGGGGGGGGAGGGATGAATTATACCCATTGCTAGTAAAAATCATCTTAAATCAATAGAGCACCACTTGAACTTGAGTTTCCATTGTTTCACTGAATCATCAATGTTTTTAATTAAACAGAGCTACCCTTTCTGTTAAAACATTACATAAAAGGGTTAGGTTTCTACTTTTGTTGAGGCAGCTGGCGTTTGTTGGCTGTTGTGTTTGAGCAACAGACTGTTCAATAGAAGCGAGAAATAGCTCAACGCGCGCTTAATAGACCTGTTTCAACAATGTACCTTGAAAAGGAATACATTGTGTTATTGTGTTAGTTTGCTACAAACCTATTAAAAGAAAAATAGCATCCATCAGGTCTAACAAAACGCATTTGTATTATGCATACTTATCTGCTTCAAATACACCTCTTGGCACAATGTCTAGAATTCAACTAGATCATCAAGAGCTGGACAGAAGAACACATACCAGTTAGGTAATGATACATGGGCTAAAAATAATAATAAAGGAAGGTCTAGGCAGACAGTAATAGCTACTTTTTGTTTATAATAAAAGATGCAGACAACCCTATTTCAATTGAAAATACTTTGCAAAATGTGAATTTCTGCAACAAAAGCCACTTAAAAATATTTGTAGCATGGGAATATATTGATCCAAATCCCATATTTGGAACGAATCTGATCCACTTTCGATAGCAATTCGTTTCAGAGGAAGAGCAGGGTAGACACGATGCATTTGAAAAGCAGAAATAAACAGCGCAAAGTGCCCCGTTCTTTAGGGAAATGTGTGAAAGAAACAAATCGAAAGCAAGGGTTCCAGCCAAGAGGTTGGGGAGCAGCACTTTCTGGCAGCAGGAAAGGAAGTGCCTCTTGAAAGGACTCCCTTAAAAATGATTTTTAAATTTATTTTATGGCATTTTAAACACAAAGTGAAATGAAACAAATAGGTAACATCCCTGCTAGTAGAAACTATTGCAGAAAAGACTGCACTTGAACTACAAACCTGAGAGAGAGAAAGAACAAATGATGAGATTAAATTAGCTTTGAGATTATTTAGCAGAAAAGACACCAAAAGTAGCATCTGTTAGGGAACCATCTTTTGCTTCTGCACAAGGCACTCTGTTTGGCATCCAACCTGGGCACCTAACATTCTATTTTCATTTACAAGAATGTTGAGGGAATGAAAGAATAGTAAACTATCAACAAATGATATCAATTGTAAAAAAAAATAATTATGATAGTATTCTATGTGGTAGGTTCAAAACAGATGAGGCAATATTTTCCCCAGTAGGCAAACATTTGTTACATTTCTGAATTAATAAATTACATGTAGATTTAGAAACTATTACCCTGAAGCTTTAGATGATGTTGGGTTGGACTTGTTATTAAAATGGCTATGTTAGACTCTTCTAGAAGGTAATTTAAAATCAGATGGCTGAAAGGGCTATTTAGTTGAAACAATTTTCTCAAAAACTGTATGTATTGTGTATGTGTGTACCTGAAGGTAGTTGAAATATATTTCAGACTTCTAAGCATTTAAAGCATACATTAAGCATTCAAAGTGCATATTATAAAATTAGTGTCTCAGCTATACAAATTTGACAGAATAGTTTACCATTTCAAGGTGCAAATTATTATATATCTCATAATATGCTACATGAGGAAAGAGTTCACAATACATTGGCGTGGCTGAGACTTTTTAAAAATGCTGATTTCCATTTAAGGTTTTTAGGACTATGTATGTGTGTGAAGTTAAGCTACCTAGGGGAAATACTCAATACATTTTAATTTGAAGAGATTCGGATCATTTGAAAGCCCAGCAAAGAAAGAAATGTATTTTAAAGGAAGATTGTAATTTGATTCTTTGTTTTGTTTCAGCTTTTGAAAACTCTTCATTCTCAACCCTGCCAAGAATCTTCAATATTATATGAAGGCTAAATATTTATTCTTTTACAACAAAAGTCCAAATAGTATGTATTGCAATTTGCCTTTCCTTAAAGAATAGGAAGAAGAGAAACAAATACAGATGACTTTCTATAGGCCCTCCAATTTTCCGGATTTCCTAGAATGAAATCTCTAATCTTAAAGCTAGTATTTAGAAAGGTTTTAACCAATCAAATCTTAAACCATCTTTACTGCCCTTCGTCCAAACAAGCATGTAATTTGAAATGCTTTTGAAATGTTTTTCAAGGTATCAAGCCTCTTTATGGTTTCTTGGTCTGTCTCTGGTAGGTAAATGAGCATCCTTTTAAGTTTTCTTTTGGCTTCTTTTGCCTTTTAGTTCAGAAGTGTGGAAAGTAATAGTGGTTAACATGTCTTAGACATCTCTGCTGCACACGATTATTTCAATGCTATTCTCTGGTGTTGTGTCTGAAAAACGGGTGGCTGATCCTGCTGCCCGCAGCGCCAGACGTTCAGCTGGATCCACCCCTGGGCACAGTTGTCAGAGGGAAAAGATTCAGCTTCCAAACTTGATTAAAAACAGTCCAACAGCTTCTGCCCCGTTAGAGAAGTCCGTGGCTGGAGAAGCCGAGTAAATTGCCTCAGAGAAGGAGGTGGCTGAAGTCTATTTCTCTTTCACCAGGGAGGAGAGGAAAGCTTGAAGAAAGCATTCAAAATACCCTACAAAAAGGCAGCTTGTCCACCAAAAGCCACGTTTAAAATCCTCTTTATAGGATTTGAGTGCTGATAAAAAGTGACCTTATCTTGTATTTTTCCCCCACCGGAGTTTGAAAGGAAAAAGGAAAGTGCATATACCCAAGAACTGTTAACTTGTTTATGACTTAGTTATTGGGAGACCCTTTGTTTTCCATTTGGCAAATACTTCAAAATACCCTTCTCTCCTTAAAGTATATTCTAGAAGATATAATTAAAAGAAAAGGCTAGGATGGAAAAGTCAACAAGGAATAAGGCATGTGGAGGTTGGCAAATAAAGAACATGTCTGTCAGCATCTTAATGATATGTTGTTATTTTCTGGCTTGTGATATTTTAATAGTAAAGACTAAAAGCATCTAAACAGCAATCCAACTATGAATATAAGTGGGAGGTTTTCTGGTGTGCTTCAGTAAGAAAATGAAAAATATGTCTGTATTGTGCCTGTGTGTTCTCCAATTCAAAATTTGATTCTAGAAAGTGGTGCAATTTGTTACTTTTTTTGTGGGCACAGGAGGAGGAAAATATGATACATTTGGGGATTTTTTTTAGTAGAGCTGTGTTTAGTTTTAATTTTCCTGTATTTTAAAATAAACACTTTGACCAAAGCATGTTTGATCTTTGCAAGAAGGAAGTATACATTGTGAAGGAATGTACAGTGGGTTGGGTAGGAAAATGGGGTTGTGACTCACAGCTGCAAGGCAGGAAAAAAAAAAGGCGTTGTGGTGTCAGCCAGAGGTGTTCAGTCTAATAATTCAAGCTGTAAACTGTATCCCCTAAAATTACCTACATAATAAATCATTGTGTGAAGGGGGAAAAAAGTTTGAACTGAAAAGTGTAAGTGAAACAGAATCCTCAGGAGATTTCAGTGCTGGGATCTATTGGCAATGATGTGAAATATGGGCTTATTTAATCCAAAAATTTAAGGATTAGAATAATACTGGAAATTATTCTATCACTGCTGTTTTTTTTTTCCTGGCATGGATTTCAACACACTTGTGCATAGTATGTCACAGAAATGTGCTCACTTGTTTCTTTTCTCTCCTGATCATGCACGTGAAATTGCTTCGTGGGTTAGACTGTCAAATTCTACAGTTTGGAGGGGGAGCAACATAATTCAAATATGGCTTTATTTTAGGAAAAAATACAATTAAATTATCAAATGGATATCAAGGCTAGAAGCATAAACCCTTCTGAAAATTCCCGTGTAGGTTCCTGCCTCCTATTTCATTGTTGCTTACCGGTATCAAAGAAAACAATAAGTTCAGAGGAACTGGTGAATTAGCTTGCCTACGAACTCAGTGCCAGCTTGAAACATTTAAGATACTGTTGGTAAAGCCAGCACCAATGTCTAGAGACTTGAGAAAGAAGAACAGTTGGGGATAAACTGCACACGTTCGGGGAGGGTGAGAGAGGAGCTTAGTGCCCGGAGGAGAAAAGATCTAATTGTCAAGAGGAAGTGTAAAGGCCAAGGACACACGAAGTCTTTGAAACAACAAGGGTGAGGAAGTCAAGAAGCAGACTCGCCAAAGCCACCTTGAAACCATTTATTTTATAGGGTCCCCTACATGTTCGAAATTAGTGAGCAGAGAGCCTCGCTGGGAACCTGGGCTGCGGGCTGGGGCGCACAGCCCTCGCGGCAAGAGGGAGAAAGTCAAGTTGACTGCAGAGTTTTTCCCCAGGGCGTTTCCCAGGAAAATGTCGGGGGGGGGGGCGGGGGGGGGGGGGGGGGGGGGGGGACAGACTGAAGGCCGAGTGGAAGGAAAGCTCACTGCGAGCGAAGTTTGCCGTCGAGAGGAGGGTGGGGGGGACAAGGCGGGGGGGGGGCGTCCAGGGTAATTAAAACTCCTCTGCTGGCTCATTAGTATTCACGGCCGAATGTCCGGCTTTGCTGGTGATCTTTGCTCCAGGATCGATCTCCGAGCCGCGTGGGCCGGGGAGGAACCCGAGTCCGGGCCCTGCTAGAGGCCGACCTGCCGCGCCCTCCCCGCAGGTCGGAGCATCTCCACCGCCGCGGGCCCACGCCGCACCGGCGCTCATTAAATCCGCCGTTCCCGGGCCGGCGGGGAGAGGCTGGGGGTGGGGGGGAGTGGATAACCGCAGGCTGGGGGTGCGGGGGGAGGGAGGTCTGGTAGCTGGCACGTCCACCCCACAAACTCCAAAGAGTTTGAGGAAACCACACTCGACCACACTGACCGCGGTGGGCCCAGTCCGCCAAGAGAAAGAAAAGAAAGAGCAGCAGCGCTGCGTGCGGCGCGGCTCCCGGCGCGGGCCCCGCACCCGAGGTGTCCGCGCGGAGCCTCCACCACCACCCCCCAAAAAAAAGCCGGGGGGAGGGAGCTCAGTGAACACTTGGAGTTCTAACCCGGCCCGGGGTGTCTGCAGGCCTCTCTGCTAGCCTCCAAGTGCAGAGCTTCAACTAGGATGATTATCCTTGACATTATGAACATTATTATGATTATTGCTACCCCTCCTCCTCCAGCTCCTGAGGGGCTCGTTTCAGCTCCCCAGGGTCACTGGCTCAGCCTTGGGGAGGGGAGGGAGTTGGGAGAGGAACAGACTGAAGCAAGTGTTTTTATTTGTGTGTGTGTGTGTGTGTGTGTAGTGAGGAGGGGGTGGGGGTTCACCTCTTTCCTCCCCGCAGAATCAATCGAGGCCAGAAGATCCCTCTCCCCCAAACACATCAGCACCTGGGGAGTGGAAGGCGAACTGCTGGACAAGGCCTTAGTCCCTAGGAGTGGGCCTGGGGAATCCCCCCCAACCTCGAGTGGCCCCCTTTCTCATCTTCAGCCTGAAGCTGGAGATTCGGGGGTGCACATCTCAGCCGGATGGCCCAGCAGTGGACTCCCTCCACCCTCCCCCCCGCAAAAAAAAAAAAGCCTTGTTGTGGACAGTGCAGTGGCGGCCGGCCTGGGAGAGACGGGACCCCGGACCTCGCAGAGGGGGTTCAGGGCAGCGGATCCTCCCGACACCCCACCCCCCCCGTCCCGCTGTCCTTTCTGCAGCCCCTGGTCGGCGGCCAGTGTCTGCGGGACGCGGGCAAAGCCACCGCAGACAATCAGTGTCGAGTGTGCGTGTGGATGATGCGTGCGGAGGTGTGCAGCGCGCGTGTGTCTGTGTGCACGCGCGTGCAAGTGAAGGGCCCAACCCCCAGCCTGGCGGCCAGGTGTGCCCAACCTCATCAAGTCCCACGGGGGCAGGAAAGATGCTGGGCCGTGAGCCGAAGGCCGGGCCGTGAGCACCAAGAGGCGAAGCCGCTCAGTCACTTCTTCCAAAGCTCGTCCTCCCCTGGGAACAATAACAATAGGGCAAGCTAGAGAGGGGGCTCGGGTGGGGAGTGCGGCCAGGCGGCTCTGGCCCCCGGGGCTCCGAGCCTGAGCCCCTGGGGGCGGGGCGGCAGTGGGAGGTCCCCAGCCCGCGGCTATGGCCTTCAGGGGCGGGACCTGGCCCGAGGGCCCCAGTCACCCCACGGCCTTGACCGTGAACTCGGCCCCTTAGTCTGCTCTGGTGGGGGTTTACAGGAGTTCTCTTTTGCAACACCCCCAGTTCAAACTGCCGCCGCTGCTTCTGCGTCCCTGGGAAGCCCAGCAGGCTGGGCTCTGCTCCATGCTTAATAAACGTTCGACCATTGGATTCAAGTTGGAAATATCTGGGTGGCTTCCCTCCACTCCTCTCCCTAAAATGAAAACAACAACAACAACAACAACAAAAGCAGCCATCATCAGCTGGGAGTGGGGAGAGGAGGGGAAGGAAAGGGTGACATTTCTCCCAGCTCCCCCCAGAGCTGCCAGTTAAAAACGGTAACTGTGCTTTGTGGCCTACTAGGGTAGCAGTAGCCTCAGCACCAACTTTCTGAGATTAGCAGAATGGTATCAGATTATGATCAAACCAATCCACAAGTAAGAAGTTACTGAACCTTTACTTTGGATCTTGAGAGTGGCTTTCTGAAGCATGCATCTGTTTGAGCATGATAAAATAAAAATAATATGTAAATCCATCCAAGTCCAGCCAGGTCTTGCTGGGGTGTGACTGCAAGGCCTTTTATTCCTTTGCCTCATGTGCCCTTTGACATCTTTGTGTGGCAGAGACTGAATAGGGTAAGGCCGGTACTTGAGGCCTTGGTAGGTACTCAGTGAACCCCTGTCCAGTGCTCACCAAGGCCCTACCCTGACACACCTACCCCAGTCCCAACCCAACACGGAGAGGTACAATAGCAGAGTCCAGGGAAACCCAAGTCTCTGGTCCAGCCTGTGATCTGCCCTTGATCTCAGGATTTTGTGCGGAAGATAAAACCACTTGAGACTGAAAACATCCGTCTGGAGAGAGAGAGAGAGAGAGAGAGAGAGAGAGAGAGAGAGAGAGAAAGAGAGAGAGGGAGACAAAGGAGCTAGGGGGTGGGGTGGAGGAAGAGCTAAGGGGCCAGACCGAGAGGAAAGGGGCTGGGGCAGTGGGGTGGGTGTGGGGTGGGTGTGCAGGGCCTGGGAGGTGTTTTGTTTACCAGAATCCCGTCGGGGGTCAACCTCACCTTGGCCACGTCCGGAACAGAAGAGGAGGCCTCTGCTCAGAGAATGACCTCCTCCCGCCGGAAACGTCGTAGGACATCAGTGAGCCGGGAGAAGCTTGATATGCATGCCAGTTATCATTGTGGTCATTAATAATGCAGGGAGGATCAGGATAATTAATAATAATAATGATGATGGGCCTCCCGAGGGAGCTCCAGCCGCCTCCGGATAAAGCGAATGTCCCATTAAGGGAAGTTGTTCGGTGCTGGAGAGAGCCGGGCACGAAGGGAGGGAGCTCTGGATCCCCGAAGTTCAAGTTGACGGTGGTGGTGGTGGGCAGACACCGGCCTAGGGGCTCGGCAGTCAGGCCTTCCCGCGGGCGGGAACCAGGAGCCCGGCGCGAGGGCCCCGAGGGAGGCGAGCGCGCTTCCGGGGGGCGGTGGCTCTGAAGTCCAGGCCGGAGCAGGTTAGCATTCAGGTGCTTTTACAGGAGGGGTTCGGGGAAGAGGAGGAGGACCCTCGCGAGCCTGCTCAGCTCCAGCCCAGGCGCCCGGGGATCGGGCAACCTTTGGCACCCCAAGTCCCCGTTTTGAATTCAGTGGAGCAATTCTGGGATCATGGATCCCCTTAATGCTCTCCCTTCATCCACACTCTGAGATTCTAATGGTTGTAAGAACAGGCAGAAGAGGGAAACTAGGCCTTGTCGTCAGGCTGGACAAAGCCGTGGGATGGGAGGGACTAGGAGCCATTTTGCTGGAAAGCTGCTTCACCCTTCCACCCCCTACTCTATATCCCTCCATTCTAGGGTGGGCTGGTAAACCATTTTTGAGCTGTGACCTTCCTTGCCTTGTCCTTTCCTAGTTTGTTTCCCTGCTGGAAACTAGGGTCAACTTCCCCGGATTTAAATACCCGGCCTTCAGTAGCTCTCCCTCAGATCTATTAGACCCAAGCAGAAGCACCTCAAGGCCCAGCTCATCATTCCCCATTCTGAAGAGAGAGAGGAGGGAAAAAAGCCCCAAAGCCTTGAGTGATGCTAAAGTTGTTCCTCCCCACACCTCATCCAGTCCTTCCTCGATTTGAGGGATGTCTCAAAACCAACATCCCACCCTCAAATTAAAAAGTTTCAAACAGTAGAAATAGGCCATTTGATTCTTGCATAAATTATGATGAATATTTAATGATTCCCTGCTCCCCCCTCCACGGGTGACAGGCTTTGATAAATCCTAAATGATTTTTTTTCGCAGCTTATAATGTGTTCAATGAACTCTCCCAAGGATCAGTAACATATGCCAATTATTTTAATAATTTTGCTTAATATTATTAGGGGTAATAAATTCGATTTTAATAGAGAGTTGATTGCTTCAGGAGTTGGTGCTTAAGCAGCTCACAGAGCCACTGGGGAGAGTGAGCCTGGTGTTAGGCCTGGGGCTGGATGGAGAGCTTTCCTCCCCATTGAACAGGTAGTGTAGCATCCAGGTCAGCAGGGCCTTTCTCCCTGCAAACCACCTCACGGGCAGGGCTGCGGTTCTATGGCTCAGTGGGGGCCCCAGGGGAAGAATACTTCAACCCTCCCACATTTTCGGTTCCTGCTGGCTCAGCTCAGAGCAGTGCTAAGAAATCCTTTGGAGGTGTAGCTGACTCGCTGCCTCCGGGTCTTCTCGCTGCTGGGAGCATAGCTTCTGGATGGGCTAGGGCCTCTCCAAGCCTCAAGGATACCCAGGGAGAGAAAGGTCTTGATGGGATTCAAAAAATAGTTTTCTGTCCTTACACCCTTGGTTATCAAAAATATTTGCCTTTTTCCTTAGAGTCTTGTCTGAAAACTGACCAATTCCTGTAGGGGGGAGAGCTGGAAGTTGCAAGAGTTCCAGAAGAGCTAGTAGCTAGTGTTCCAGATTACTTACTTCCACCTGGCAATTTCTGTCTTGTTTTATTTTACTGAATTCTTGCAGCAGTTCCCTTTCCTTTGAGGCCAAGGGTGGTTGCTTCCCTATCCTCTTCTTTAAAAAAAAATTAAAATGTATTCTCTTTATCACTTTCTCTTGAAAGTCCTGTTCAGATCTGCTTTGCTTAAGATAAGCAGGATGTCTTGAGCAAGGCTTTGCTGAAAATTTCAAGGAAAAAAAAACTTCTGGTAGAAATGAGCTCTTTTATACTATAATCATTGGGCCAAGTTCAAAAACAAAGTACTCAGCTCAGTTTTAAACGTGCAATTAAAAATAACTGTACCTCAGCTTTTCAGAGGGAGGGAGAGGAAGGGGGCAGGGAAGGGGGAAAACAAAGAATAAGGAAATGTTTAGTGCTCTTAAATCCAGTCCAAATAGCTGAAAGAAAGAAAGGCATTCCCTCAGATAATGGAGCCATTAGAAACTCTGGAGGTTCCAGCCGCCATTCCTCACAGGGGCTTTCCAAAAATTTAATTCATTCTCAGCTACTAAACAAAGGGATGTAGGAGATAATTTTGAGACTTTCAGCCAAAGGGGCAGTTTGGCCTCTTTTCTATGCATACCATACACCTTCCTGGGCACCCTATCCAATGGATGGCAAAACTTCCCATACCCATACCCTTTCTCCACCTCAATCTGTCTCCTTTCCTGTTTTCTTTAATAACTGTACTAGGAAAAAAAGTGTGTTCATGCAGTTTCAACACATTTTATTATATTTCTGTATGCATTACTCTCAAAACAAATCACAAGAAATGATCAAACCACTTAAAACCTTCAAATAAAAAATCTGAAACAGTTTATGCCCACAATTGTACATATTTATAGTTAAGAAACATTCTTTATAAATATTGTTTCCTCTGTAGCAAGTTAATACCATAATTTAATTACAAATGGATAAATATGGTAACGGGTATTTACAGAAGGGTGTTATTACGGAAAAAGCTAACAGCACGACGTTTATTTTTCTTCCACAATCGTTCATACAGGAACTAACAAATTGAACTTGCAAAAGCACTAAAACATCACATGTAAACCCAGCTAACAGAAAAATACATTCACAAGCGTTGGTGGTGTGTATGTGTGTGCTATGAGATGCATGTTGAACAAACAGAAGGGAGACTTTGGCACGGTTTTTTTTTCCAGTCTATAGTTGCATGAAGTTTACAATCAAGTTGCCTCATAAAAAGGAACACAATATTCAATACCACAATACAAAATAAACCATTTTCTTCCACATTATTTAAAATAAACCGGGTAAACTAAAAAGAAAAGGAAAAAAAAAAAGCCCATCACTTGGGGAAGGGAAGAGGGAAGGAGGGAAAAACGCAATCCGGAGTTTACAAATGGACGAACTTCTATACACCAAGAAGCCATTAAAATCACCTCGGAGAAGGAATGAATCCGCTATGTACAGTTTGTCAGAGGACTGGGAAGGAAAGACCATGGGAAGGAAAGTGGGTAAAGGAGTTGACAGGAAGGTTTGGTTCAATATTTTTGTGGGTTTTTTTAAACTTATTTTATATTTTCAGCTTCGAAGACTCTAGAGGGATATTCTGCTTTTCATGCCTAGATTTTTTTTCTTAAAAAAACGTTTAAAAATCCTTCTGCTGGTAAAATCATGTTCATCATCATAAAAATCAGATTTCGCAATTTTAACAACACGATCACAAGGCGTCTCCCGGCGTGTGCCTAGGAGGGGGACGGGGACGGGGTACGGGGGAGAGGGAAGAGAGGCACCAGCCCCTCACACGTACCATTCATTGAAGTTGGAGGAGAGGCCGCTGTGGCCTCCGGCTGTCCCGCTGCCCCCTCCAGAGC
>NW_012267281.1:5696204-5699904 GCF_000151885.1 Dipodomys ordii
GGAGCTGCTCTGGGGCTCGGCGCTAGGGGACACCAGGCCCGGGGGCGTGGAGGACTCGTAGCCCGAACTGGCGGCTGGGGAGGACTCGGAGCCCTGCGGGGAGGACTCATGGACCTGCAAGACAAAAGCCGGGAGGGGGGACCAGAGGGGACTGGGTGTGAGTGTAGCTGCTGTGAGGCCAGCCCCCCGCCCCCCGGGGACCCTTCCCACCCGGCGGCCTAGCCCTCCCTCCCGGGGCCCGCGGGGGTACCTTCATGTGCTTCCGCAGGGAGCTGGGGTGCGTGTAGGACTTGTCGCACATCTTGCAGAGATAGGGCTTGTCCGAGGTGTGGACGTGCATGTGCTTCTTCCGGTCGCTGCTGTTGGCGAAGCGCCGGTCACAGCCCTCGAATTCACACTGGAAGGGCTTCTCTCCTGTGGACGCAGACAGACGCGCTCAGTGGTGGCCACCCCAAACCCTGGGAGCCCTCGCCCCGGCTGCCCCAGGCCAGAACCTCCAAAGTGGTGTGTTGGAGGGAGAAGAAGGGAGAAGGAGGCTGAGTCTCTCCAACAGGTCGGATCCTCTCTCCCGCCCCAAGGGAAGATCCAAAATGCTTTTTTTTTGTCCCCCCGCCCCTACACCTTCTCCAACTAACACACCTGACCGTTTATTAGTAATTTGCCTATCTTCAGGCTTAGAGCTTGCGCACATAGCTATCAAATATGGGGTAACTTCCCGAGGCCCGGCCCGCCTTCCTCGGGGGCTTCTTGGATTTCCCAGCTCATAGCAAGTTGGTCTCGCCATGGAGAAGCTGTTATTATGACAAAATATTTGGGGCATTATGAGAATCACGCAGGCTGCGGGCTGCTGTCTGTCTCTGCTTGGGGCCAGCAGGCAATTACATTTGGAGTTGCTGTGTGTTGTCTGAGGCCCGGGACTGTGGATAGAGCCTGAGCCAGTATTTTTCATCCAAAATTCGGCAGATTCAATTAACCAGAATTCCAGTATCACACGCCCCCCCCCCTTTCTCCAATCTTTTAAAAACAATCTGGGAGGGAAAGATAAATATAAAAGGAAAGGCAGCGTTCGAATAACTGAGGAGAAATACATGCTGCGAGGCTTAGGGGCTGAGGTAAGGGAAACCTCTGAAAATATCCCTGTTTAATTTTCTCGCGATGCGGCCTCCTGTGGCCGGGATTCCAAACGCTGGGAGTCATTTAGAGGTGTGAGAACTCAAACACTGCTCCACTTGGAAAGGGGACCATTTAACGTGAAATTCCATTAGCACCTAAATTGTTGTGTGTGTGTGTGTAAAAGACATCCGCTCAGATACAGGACTCAAAAGCGAGCATTTCATGCAAATACATTTCTCAAATTTTAAACCTTGTTAAAAGCTTGTCTCGCACCTCCACTCCCTCCCTACCCAAAAGAGAACAATAGGCCGCTGGCGTATCCCCACTCCGGAGTAAATATTGACGGGGGAAGTTGCTAAAACATTTGGCTTTCTTTAGGAAATCGTCTGGCACGGTTTTGGCTGAGACCTGGTCCTAGATGAATAATCTATGAAGCGGGAGGAGCGTTCCTCCGCGGCTCCCTCTTCCCACGCTACGCTATCGCCCCGAGCAGCTTGGGGGTTCTCGCGGCCCGGGGTGTGGGTCCGAGTTAGGAATCGCAAACCCTCTGGTGCCCATTAGAGAAATTTCACAAACGGCTGCGAAACCACCGTAAAGTCCCCACGACTCACCCTCAAGATTGGCTTTAAAAACACTTTAAAAATGAGAAACGCTTTACAGCCCCAACTCACACCAGAATCACGTAATGGGAAACAGTCCTCTCGGGAAGGGCGTTTGGATCCGGAGGGGGAAAAAAAAAGAATGGGAAAACACACACGAGTCACTCCAGCTCAGACCATACACTCCGGGCAGAAAAGCACATCCACACCAGCTGCCAAAGCCCTCGCCAGGCTCGCTTCCCAGGCTCCGAGTTAGAACGCAGTTTCACCTCGTGCGTTCTCTTCTGGTGGGAAATTATTAACCGTGGCTGAGCCAACGAAGCAGTTGCATCACCCCGAGCATACATCTGATGTGATTCCTGGTCGTTTTAAACTCGATTTCCGCAGATGGAAAAAAAAAATCCCCAGCCCAATAATACTTTCATCTCCAACAAAAACATGCCGCTGGCTCGCTCGCTCGCTCGCACAAAAACATCTCCTGTCCCAGGGCCTCGGCTGGCTGTCGGCGCCCGGCATCCGCACACACGGAACACACACACATACACACACACTCCTCTCCACACGCACACAGCTTGTGTCCACTTCCCCCGTGGCGCCTCGCCCCGCTCCCTGTCCACGGTTACCTGTGTGTGTCCTTTTGTGGATCTTGAGGTTCTCGGAGCGCGCGAAGACCTTGCCGCAGCCCGGGAAGGGGCAGGGAAAGGGCTTCTCGCCCGTGTGCACGCGGATGTGGTTGACCAGTTTGTATTTGGCCTTGAAGGGCTTGCCCTCGCGCGGACACTCCTCCCAGAAGCAGACGTGGTTGCTCTGCTCGGGGCCGCCGACGTGTTCCACAGAGACGTGGGTCACCAGCTCGTGCATGGTGCTGAAAGTTTTGTTGCAGCTCTTCTTAGGGTTGCTCAGCTGCTCCGGGTCGATCCACTTGCAGATGAGCTCCTGCTTGATGCACTGCTGCCGCATGTAGCGGAAAAAGGCACCGGGGTGGTGGTGGTGGTGATGGTGGTGAGCTGCGGCCGCTGCCATGTTCATACCCATGTTCATATTCATGGGGCCGTACTGGTTGTGGAGTTGCGCCGCCGAGTAGGGGTCAGTCCGAGGGCTGGCCACTTGGCGGTATTGCTCTGAGCGCCCAAACACCTCGCCCGGCAGCCCAAGGCGCATCTGCCCGTTAAGCACATTCTGCGAGCCGTGCGGCCCGTGCTGCTCCGGGAGGCCGGGGAAGAGGAGGTGGCCCTGTGCGTCAGAGTGCGCGTGGTGCAGGCCGCCGGCGCCCGGCCCGAAGAGCCCGTGCTGCCCGCCGCCCGGCGCCGAGTCGCCGAAGCCGCGGCTGCGAAACAGGAAGTCCCGGGTGGAGTTAAAAGGCGGCCCGGAGTAGGAGCCAACGTGCGCGGCGTGGGGTCCAAGTGCGGCGGCGGCGGCGGCAGCCGCCGCGGAGCCGGGATAGGCGCCGGGGCCCTGCGACGTGAACGCCGAGCTCTGGCCCGGGGACAGTTCGTGCGCGCCGGGGTTCAGCTTGAAGGCCCCCATGTGCGCGGCGGCCGAGTCCACGAAGCCGTTCTGCGCGGCCGCCAGGCTCAGTTCGCGGTCTTGCATTTCGGCGGCCGCCGCCGCCGCCGCCGCGGCCGAATGGTGATGGTGGCGCGCGAAGCTGCCCACCCCGATGGCCGGGAACTGCGGCCCCGCGTCCAGAAGCATGGCCAGCACGCCCGCCCGCCCCGCCGACCCCGGCGAGCCTCGCGCTAACGCGCCGCCTCAGGTCCTTCTCTCCCGGTCCGTGAGGTTGAGTCGGGAGGCCGCCGGGCTCCGGGGCGCGCAGGCGGCGGTGGTAGCGGCGGCTGCAGTCCCAAGAGCCGCGCTCGTGCGCCCGCCGCCTCCGCCGCCGCCTGGATCTGCCTCCGGCAGCCGGGCACCGAGCGAAGACGCGGAGAGGAAGAGGAGGAGGCGGCGGCGGCGGAGGCGCGGGAGGAGGAGGAGGAGGAGGTGGAGGA
>NW_012267281.1:5702034-5710177 GCF_000151885.1 Dipodomys ordii
GTTCCGGGGTCCGCCGCCCACAGGCGGCGTCCTCGAGGGAGCCGCGGGCCGGGGCTGCGGAGGTGTGAAGGGGCGGCCCGAGCCCGCGTCCTTCTTCCCGCAGGCTTGGCCTGGAAAACTTGCTTTGTTTTGTTTTTCTTTAAAAAAAACACCAAATCTCTACGCGTTGAAATAAAATGAAAGGGAGGGAATACAATCAACATGCACTTCTCCTGTTACGTTCAAATGAAATGGACAAAAACGCGGGAAGAACCGAGAATCGGGACTCCTCCGAGCCAGCTCGGCTGCTCCATTTTTTTTTTTTTTGTCTCATTTTGAGTCCGCTCACTGTTGGAGCTGACCGCTGTCCCTTCCATAAGGTGCCTTTATGTGTCCCTCCCCCTCCCCAGCCTTTGGGGATGGACGACAAGGTGTGTGTGTGGGGGGGGGAGAGACTGGCATCTGGTCTGAAAGTGTGAGAGCCTGCCTGGGATTCTGGACTTTCCTAGAAGGAGGAAATGTGTCTCTTTCCACGCCTCTCACTCTTGGGTAAAAGGAATGGAAAGCAGTTGCTAAGTTGGACTACTCGCGACCGAGAAGAGAGAAGAGAAGAGAAGAGAAGAGATCTCCAGGCAGAAAGGCAGTGCCCTGTTACCTTGAATCTATTAAAAATGCCCAACTCACAATCTTTTGCACTCCTTTCCTCGTCAGTTTTTTTGGGGAGAGTGGGAGGGAGGACAATGAAGGGAGGTTCTTGGAATGGCTTATCCCAAACAATATTACCAAACAAATATTTTCCTAGAAATTGATTGTGAGAATAACAGTCCTGCACATTCAAAGATCTCACTTCCCTTCCTTTTTTGAAGCTAACAGACTTCCAAGTTTTCCTCCTTTACCACTTTCTCACCCCTCCCTCCTTCTCCTCTTTGACCCATTCTCTGCTTTCCCTTTGATTCTTCCTTTGCAGCGCCTGCATTTGGGGATGGCGCGGCTGGGCGCTTGCTCGAGCTAGATTCCGGGGGCCTCGCGCTGCCAGGCGGTGGGGCAGACGCCTTCATTCCCGCTGGAGACCCCGCGGGCTGGGCCCTCCTGGCTATTCTTTCCCCGCTCCAGTTCTCCTCTCTCTGCAGGACACAGAGGAGCTGAGCCAAGTTCAAAGTCACGTCTCCATCCCCTCTCAGAAGTGCTTTATTTCTCTGCAAACTGCAAAAACCCTTTTCCTCCTTGTCAGATTTTCTTTCTTTCTCTTCCTTTCTTTTTTTCTTCCTTTCTCTCTTTCTTTCTTTCTTTCTGGAAGTAGAGGAAAGAGAGAGAGAAAGGGGCAGAAAGAGGGAGCATGGGAAAAGAGAGAGAGTGGTGCAAAGATGTTCAGTTATTGCCTCGAAAATAGACTTGGATTCCTTGCTGAATAGGGAGGGGAAAAAAAGAGACCAAATTGTATTGTGCATCTTGCGAGTGAATTCGCTTTTCCAACAGATTTGTAGAGGCCAGTCTGCATAGTGTCACTCACTGGAACCACAACCGTTACCTGGCAAACATGTTCCCATTTGCAAATTCTCTAAAACTGTTCTTTGGAAATGTTTATAGACCTTGCACTGCACGAGGCAACCAGCAAAGCTTGAACCTGAGGCCCCTGTTCACACCAACAGTGATCATTTATCAGCAACTCGAGGTAATCAAAAAGAAGAAATCCCAGCAAAACTCCAAGCACTCATCACTGGAGCACCTCTTTTTGGTTTGTGGGCCTCCATGAGAGGCTTTTTGTTGTTGTTGTTGTTTGTTTGTTTTTTTTCCATAATGTGCATTTTTGTGCTTGTCTACATAATGTCTGGGCCATACTCTCTCATACATACAAATAAACACTGCTGAGCAGGTGAAGCCAAAAACAAACCAGATGACTATTAAATTGGAAAGAAGCAGTTGGTCACAATAATATTTCAGTTTTACAATTTCCTCTTTAAGAAAAGGGGTGAAAATGAAGAAGTTGGGAGAAGAAAGTTTTGATGGGATTCTAGCACCATCCTCTACATCACAGGCTCACAAATTCAATAAGATCATCAGCAGGATGGTAAGTTGAGGTCACTTTTGATTCAGCAGTCTCAAGCACTCTTAGGTAGGCCAGGTGACCCCTTGACCCACAAAGGACCATATATATGGTGGTAGAGCCCCACTGCAAAGCCCACCTGGAACAAAAGTTTGTTTAGAGAAATCGAGTGCAAAAGAAGCAGCAATTGTGACAATCTCAGCCAATGTTGTAACTTTTAAAATACCATTTTTAAGAATGAGGCATTAGTCAAAGTGTCATAGATAAGTTTCTCTCCCAGCTGCTAAAAGAATTCTTCTTCCAACAGTTAAAATGTACCTTTCTACAGTTGGGCTTATAAAAGATCTTTCTATCTAATACATGCTCACCTGCAGTTTCTGCACCAGATATGGGTACAAATATTTTTGTATTTGTCAAGAAGGGGGGAAAAAACCTTGCTATCAGCCACCTTCTGCCCTCGCCTCTGTATTTGCTACAGTGGTTGTGGTTTTGCAAAAGGAAAAGAATTGTCCTCACTTCATCTCTCTTTCCTGATGAGAGTGTTTCTGTTGCTGTAAAACAAAACAAACAAACAAACAAAAACCCAGGAGGTATTAGCTTGCATGAATGTGTTTAATTATTCCGAGGACTGTTAGTTATCCTTTGGACTCCCAGGCAAAGTACATTCAGGGAGGCTGAAAACCTGTGACAGACCAGCAGCTTTCCAATAAACCACAGTATTATTGCAATAGACTTTGTAATACAATTTATGCTGTCATTCATAAATAACAATGCCATATGTCAACCATATTGCTTACACAAGTAAATCCATCAACATGTCAGTATTTGATTTATCTACACAGCTCCTATAAATATTGAAGTATAGATATTGAAAGGGATGTGAATGAAAGGAAATTATCCCCCCCCAAAAAAAATTTTTGAAGTTAAAAAAAAAGCCTGTACTTGCTTCTTTCCAAACATCCTAAAGGGATGAAAAGGGAACAGTCTATCTTGGGGCCAATATAAACAAATATTACCTTGACCACACATGAAAGTTATGTGGTGATTGATCTGACCTTCTGAACGTATTTTAGAACATGTGCTTCTTTTAAAAAAAAATCACCAATCCTTATGGCCAAATGTAGGTCAAAGGCCTTTCTCTGGCAATTTTTATCTCTGAGGGTAAAAATGATAGAGGCTCAGATGAAAGCATTTGACCACAGGCTGATTTTATACACTTTGTTCTTTTAATACTGGAGAAATAAGAGTATAATTTTTCAACTCCTCTTTACCATAAAGGACAAGTGGACATAGGACATGTCCAATTCTTGATTGTCCAAAACAACGCAAGAGAAACCTATGGAATCCAGCTTCCTAGTCATGGCACTAGAGATATAACATCTGCCTTATTCACCTTATGTTAATGTGTGTGTAACAGG
The DNA here is from genome assembly GCF_000151885.1 of Dipodomys ordii. Lineage (NCBI taxonomy): Eukaryota > Metazoa > Chordata > Mammalia > Rodentia > Heteromyidae > Dipodomys > Dipodomys ordii. The sequence continues at coordinate 5,705,476 of NW_012267281.1, forward strand.
AATCAGAAGTACATTTTAGCCAGTGCATTTTTGGATACTTGTAGTCCCACACATATCCTTAAAGCTTGAAGCTTCTACAGGATCTTGGGGAGGAGAGAAAGAGGCACTCAGAAAGCACTTGGTAGTACTAAGGCCTGTGGGCCCAGTCACAGCCACCCCACCCCACCCGTGCCCGTGCCGTTCCCCAAGCCATCCAGATGCCGAATGGTGAGGGCAAGGGAATCTGTTTCCCTCTGAGAGAAGAAGACGAGAGAGGGGCTCAGCCCTGGCTGCCTAGTCTGGAAAACCTGATTTAAGAAAAGCTTGCACTCAAAAGTCCTCATCACTTCCGGCCTTGACAGAGAGCGGGTAAAATGTTGCTTCTCTGCCCCCTTTGCCTATCTGGCTGGGGTTCGTGGCTTGTCACAGAGAGGTCTGGAGGACCAGCACCGCCTTGCCCGCGTGGGCTAGCAGTTCCCAGCCCTGTCCACGTCGAGCACCCATGGGCGCTCTCGGGGCGAGCTTCAAAGATCTCTCTATTCCTCCGGGAGCTGGTACTCAGTTCGCCCTTGAACCCGCTTCCAACACAACCCAAAGGGCACTAGACTGTTCCAAAACAGCCAGGCACCTCACCCTTCTGCCAGCAGGCCGTCCTCTCCGAAACCACGCGGGACCAGCGAGTCGTAAAGCAATTCAGGGGCAATAAAAGACGGCCGGGCGGGTCCCCCCAACTCCTTTTTTGTCGGCCCCACCTTTCCCAAGTGCCCTTCTCCCCCTTGCAGCAGAAACAATCAAACAAAGACTCAAAAGCCAGGAAATGTCCAATTCACGTCCCTTAGAGCCTATGAATTACCCACACCCTTTGCAGGCAAGTTGGCCGTTCAGTGGGGGAGCCCAGGGCACCCCGGGGCTGGGGAGACGCTGCCCTTCCTCCCCGCAGCGGGAAGCCGCGAGCGCAACCAGAGCATCCCCGGAGATGGGGTCCCGTGGCCTTGAAAGGCAGCGGGGCAGCGGTGTGGCGGCCGGGCCCGGGCCAGCTAAGGTTGGCTGAGCTCCTCACCTCGCCAGCCTCCTGGCGTCTTTTGTTTGGGGCTGGAGCAGGTTTGGATCTGGGGTGCAACTGGCAACTGAGTGACTTGGAAATTGAGGACTCCCCCAAACCTCTAGTTGATTCCAGAAAGGGGCACTTCCATGGCTTGCTGCATTACACACACACACACACACACAACACACACACACACCACACACTACCACTGTTTTGGGCACTGGCCCCGATGCCAAGCACCAGTTCTGTCGGCTAAGTCCACAGAAGAGGATAACGACGTTTGTAGTCCGAGGCTTTTAAAAACTAGTTGATTATTTTCTTGAATGCCCTAGAAATTGTTGGTGTTTATTTAGGAAGTGTGACAGTTATTGGGTCCTTAGAAACTCGGGATTTAAGGGAGTTTGATTTGGTTCCCAAATAGCTTGAAAAAGAAACAGCGCACCTGGGGTCAGGCAGGTCATCACAATAACAAAAAGCGCGTCTACAAAATAAAAAGCTCTTTTATAAAGAAAAGCAATCCCGGAAATCCACTGCAAGCCTTCCTGAGGACCATCTAGCTAGGCCTATTCTCAGGTTTAATTGGCAGGCGGTTTATTGGCGCCTTATTGGTGTTGATTGAAATTTTGCTCCCAGTCCTTTCTTTTAAGAATTAGCATCTCAAGTCGATTTACCTGAGTCAATTATCATTTTAGAGTCTGGATTTGGTCATAAATTTGCAAATATTCATTACAGTCACTTTGTAAATATCCCTCTTTCCAGTCTCTATCCAAATCTCTGTTATTTCATAAGAAGTCTTTTCTTTTTTAAGGCTTCCATAAAAAGAAATTGATCAGGGAGCTATAGTTGAATTAAGACATATTAAATCGATGACAGATACATATCACGCTGTGTTTAACAAGAGTTGTACAAGGAGGCGGGTTCCAGATTCCGCACGGCTCTGCTGTAGCATTATTCACATTTTTACAGCCTTTCCTTCATGCCTCCACCCATTAAACCATTAAATTTCAGCAATTCAATAAAACAAAGCAGTTGTAATTTTGACGAAAAGCTATTTTGAAGGGGGTGGAGGTGCCCATTTTATTGCACAATAAAAATGCTCAACAGTCTATATTATGGGCTAGGTTGTATTTATTTTCTTCTTTCTTTATTCATTCCTTTTGGGTTTTGTGTTTGCTTATAACCTGCAGGATTGAACTCAAAGCTGCCATTACTGCAAGTATGGACACTCATTGCCAAGAAATTCAAATAAAGAAAACCCATTTGAAATGTTTAAGAATAGTGGTAATTTCCAATATGATGCTTCCTTTATAAACCACTCGTGGAGATAGCATAGTTCTCAATTGACCCTGTTGTGGTTGGTTTAAGATGTCTAAAGTCTTCGAAACAAAATTGTGAAAGGACTGGTCACTTCCAAATACAGATATAGGTTTTATCTCTGCTGCTTATTTAAAACATTTCGTTGTTTCCATTCATGCTTTTTAAGTTTCTGTATATTTTAATGTCATTTAAATGTAAAGAAAAAAATTTATTTGAAAAATCTGATAGCATTATTGTCTTTGTTTGCTTGTCAGCTTTACAAGAGAAATAACATTCATAATGTTCATAGGGAAGCTCTCCCTGAAACCTCCCTGAAACGTTGTTCATACCAGTGTCAATGGCACTAGCAAATCAACTCTTTCCAAAATATTTATGTCTTCCTAGGATAGTTACTACATGATGGTTTTGTGGGATCTACTTTTACTTGGATTGTAAATGGAGTTGGGAACATATTTTATCATATCCCTCAAAGGGGAGAAGGGAGGGGTCACCGTCTACTCATTATTGATGTTTTACAAATGATTTTATGAAAAAAAGCAAAAATTTAAAAAACCTATACTTTGAATATTTTGGAACACCACAAACTTTTAAGTGTTTTCTTTTGAAAACTTGAAATGCCACTTTAAGGGCACTAAAAGTATTTCCGGGGGGTCTCACATTTTTCTGACCCCCCCCCAAGATGGAGGAATCTATTCCTTTAAAAAAAACCAAACTGATTTGGTAGCAAACATATGGAAAGAGACAGGGTCGCTTTTAAAAAAAACAAAACAAAACTGTTTTTGTTTTTTGTAAGACATCTGGGTTTAAGGTGAAAGGTTATTCTATTAGTAAATAGGTTGTTTCTTGGTTTTAAAATATTTTGGGGGTCAACTCTAATTGGTGATCCTTTCAAAGAAATTGAGGCACACGTAGGGAGTGCAGGGAGTGCGTTCTAGGTAGGAAGAAGAAATGCTGCTTAAAGGTAACTGATCGTTTAAGAGCTTCCTTTAGGAGAAATGGCCAGTTAGCCTTGTGCCCCGTATTCTGCCGCCCCGCCCCTCCAGTAGATCTAATTGGAAGTGGCAGATCTAGAACCGATGAGGAGAGATTTCACTTGGAGCCAATTCCTTTGAACCAAGTTGAAAGGGACTCCATGAGCTAAAAAGTCGAAGGAAGATGGATCCTTGGGACAAGGATTTGTTTTGACTTCTCCTGATATGTAGCAGGACCCAATCACAAAAAAATAAAAAAGTTTTCCAACCAGTAGACTTTAATAAGATTCCTCCTTCTAGATCCTGTCTGAACCCAGGGTGTTGGGAAGACTGGGCGTCCAAGGCATCTAAGGCAGAAGTTTCTGGCATTACCACTGCTAGGATGTTCACTCAGCAAGCAGCCCAGAGTACTATTACTCTACTCCGAGAGTAGAAATTGGAGCTGAAAGCAATGCAACTAGGGGAAGGTTTTGGAGCTGGGGGCCTCCCACCCTCCCCGCCCTTTACTCCTGGTGGGCTCTCCAGCCCCTGGCTCCCGGCGCCTTCGGACCGCGTGCTAGCTGACACTCTCCGCGAGGCGCATCAACTGTGCAAGGTGCTGCGCGCGCAGGCCAAGCGCAAACTTTGTGCAAGTGCAACTTGGGCATCCCCGGGGAGGCGGAGACGCAGAGCACCAGGGGAGGAGGGGGCGCGAAGTGAAAGTGCAGGCGGTCGAGAGCACGGGGGCGGTTCCCCGCTGGGCCGAGGGCCTGAACGGGAGCCAATCGGGCAGCCGAAACTGCTGCCAATCACGCGACTCCCTCCAATCCCACCCGTGCCATTTCCAAAATCTCGGTCCCACTGTGCAGCTCAAATGTGGCGTTCACTCTGCCAATCGCTGGAGGACAGAGTGGGAACCGGAAAAGGAGAGTTAGGAGGCCAGGACAAAAGAAGTTAAAGAGAGCCTACTATATACATGTTTTTGAAGGCGGGCAGAGGGAAAAAAGTCCCCCCAGTGAGGGTCTGTGGGCCTGATTGTATAGTTATGATGGAGCCCCCTTTGAGCAAGAGGACCCCGCCAGCGCTAAGATTAGCGGATTTGGCAACGGCTCAGGCCCAACCGCTTCAGAATATGACAGGCTTCCCGGTGCTGGCCAGCCCGCCCGCCCATTCCCAACTCCGTGCTGCCGCCGCGCACCTCCACCCACGGGACCTGGGCGCTGACCCCGGCGTGGCCGTCACTCTGCTCCGACCCGAGCACATGGCCCAGGCGAGCGCGCAGAGCCTCGGCCCGCCCTCCCAGGCACTCTCGGTGCAGCCCGAGGCTCCGGCCGCCGCCGACTGCACCGCAGCCTTACTCGCGCACCCCAGCGCCGACACCTACCCCGGCGGCGGGGGCAGCGGTGGCGCG
>NW_012267281.1:5710327-5710678 GCF_000151885.1 Dipodomys ordii
CCCCCCTCCCCCTCCTCCTGCCCTCTCGGGCTACACCACCACCAACAGTGGCGGCGGCGGCAGCAGCGGCAAAGGCCACAGCAGGGACTTCGTCCTCCGGAGGGACCTCTCCGCCACGGCCCCCGCGGCGGCCATGCACGGGGCCCCGCTCGGAGGGGAGCAGCGGTCTGGCACTAGCTCCCCCCAGCACCCGGCCCCGCCTCCCCACTCGGCCGGCATGTTCATCTCCGCCAGCGGCACCTACGCGGGCCCGGACGGCGGCGGTGGCCCGGCGCTCTTCCCCGCGCTGCACGACTCTCCGGGGGCTCCCGGCGGCCACCCGCACCCGCTCAACGGCCAGATGCGTCTGGG
>NW_012267281.1:5710913-5735860 GCF_000151885.1 Dipodomys ordii
GGCAGCCAATCAAGCAGGAGCTCATCTGCAAGTGGATCGACCCGGACGAGCTGGCCGGGCCACCCCCGCCGCCACCGCCCCCGGCCGGCGGCGCCAAGCCCTGCTCCAAAACTTTCGGCACCATGCACGAGCTGGTGAACCACGTCACGGTGGAGCACGTGGGCGGCCCGGAGCAGAGCAGCCACGTCTGCTTCTGGGAGGACTGTCCGCGCGAGGGCAAGCCCTTCAAGGCCAAATACAAGCTCATCAACCACATCCGCGTGCACACGGGCGAGAAGCCCTTTCCCTGCCCCTTCCCGGGCTGTGGCAAGGTCTTCGCGCGCTCCGAGAACCTCAAGATCCACAAGCGCACTCATACAGGTGGGTGTCTGTCCCCGGCCGCGCCGCCGCCACCGCCTCCTGCGCCGCCACCGCTTCCGCCGCTGCTTCTCCTGCTCGCCTCAATTTTTCCCTCCTTCTGCTGCTTCTCTTCGCATACGTATAACCCGGACATGTGACTTCTTTTTTTTTCTCTCCCCCCTCCTTTTTTTTTTTTTCTATGAATAAGTAATTCGATAGCATACACAGGGGCCTGCCGGTGCTGGCTTCCCACACGGCGGAGTCTCCAGCGCGCCCGCAGCCCCTCCGCCGGGACCGGCCACGCGCTCCAGCCGCCGCCGCCGCCGCCACCCGGGAGCAGAAGCAGCAGAAGCAGGAGCAGGAAGGCGCCCAGGACGGTCGGCAGCCCCCCCATCCGCCCGGCCCTGGGAGATCGGGGAGGGCCATGGGGAAGGGTCCCCCACCCCACCCCGGGCTGGGGTCGCCCTGGCGCCGCCTGCCTACCCACGGGCCGCAGGCCCTCGCCTGGTGCTGCATGGAGGACCGCGGCTGTGGGAGGGGCACGTGGGGTTTGCTGCGGCATCGGGACCACTGGATGTGGCCCCTCCGGGGCGTGGTGTCCGTGTGTCCCCCAGGCGGGGTGCAGAAGGCCAGAGGCGAGACCCAGCATACTTGGGCCTCCGGAGACGGCCTACCTTTACCCACCCCTCTTCTACACCTCTAGGTGCACGTATCCCCCCCCCATCATGCCCTAGTGCATACATTCCTGTGACACCACGTCCTCGCTCACCTTGCACCCTCCCACTTTATTTGCACACCGGCACGTGCCGTGGCTACGTCCGGATGGCCCGAGTGTGCTGGGGAAGTTGGCCTCTGTCCTGCTGAGGACAGCGGTTCCTCCCACGATCGCGGAGGCCTACCCGCCTTGTAAATTGGGGGAGACCTTCCCACTATGTTCAATGCCTTGCTTGGGGGGGGTACCGTGCCCGAGGCTGGGGCGGAGCGGTGGCGTGGTGCGTCTCATGCGGCCTAGGACCGCGATCGCGCCGGACTGCAGCGCTGCCGAGCGCTGGCGCGGGCGGGATTTATAGGTTCTACAATATGACTCCTCGGAGGATGCTTAAGGAACTGGAGTTTACATTTAGTAATCACTTGACTGATTTATCGGCGCGGTCGCGGCGAGCCGGCAGCCGGGGACGAGGGGCCTCCGCGCCCTGCCTGCGGCCACCCGGGGGTGGTAGGGGCTTGGCGGGGACCGCCGCACCGGGGTGACCGCGGGCTCTCGCGGCCTTGCTCCTAATGGACCGACACCTCCCGGGCCAGAGCAAACGTACGGCACCGGCGGAAGCCTGGCGTTTCCGTGGGATCCACCATTTTCTAATTGGGTCAATCTGCCTTGATGGCTTTTCCAAAAGGAAAACCCACGAGGTCCTCCTAAAAGCGCCCAGGCCGAGTGGGCCGGCTGCTTCCTCGGTACCCAGCGCCTCGCGACGGACTGAGGAAAGCCACGGGAGCGGGCGGCTAGTGCCCCGCATGCGGCCTGCGGCCGGGGGAGGAAAGCGGACCTTCCCCAGCCTGCTGTCCAGGCCTTCTCGCCCCGAGAGACAGGCCGCCCGAGCCCTGTGACCCGGAGGGTCGGCGTGGTAGAGGGGGAGCTGCGGCGGCTTCGTCTTCTCGTTCCACGTCGCACTATTGGCTGCCTTTCCCGCTCCCAACCCTTGTAGTGGCCAGGCGGCCTGGGGAAGGCATGTGGGGTTCCCCTCGGAAGGGTGCGGGTACCTCTGGGTCAAGCTCACACCTGGCACCTGACATTTGGGGCCGTCTCTGGGCTGCTTGTGCATTAGGTATGAAGTCCAGAAAGGATCCATCTTCGACTTCCCTCCCTCCCTTTTTGGGAGTTAGCTGGATCTCAGAACAGACTGATCAAAGGACTAATCCCCGGGCCACTCACCAAGGCCCGTTGCCTGACCCACGTGCCCTCCCTTGCGTTTATAACCAGCCCCTGGGCCAGAGTCTGGAAGGAAGTGGGCGGTATCCACATGGCACTGAGTGTTCAAAACTCTAAATACTCCTGTCAGTGTCTGAGATGTAAACAACTGGTGCTAGATGGGAAGTGCTAGGTGCCCACCACCACAGGCCTCAGAAACAACACGTGGGTCATTCTAGCATACTTCCTTTTCTCCTTTCCCCAGTCCCTAGTTTCCACCTTTTCCTGTCTTGCTTTGCAGAGTCCTATTTGCTACTCTTTCTCTTTTGCAGTGGAGCAAACAATAATGTTCAGTGTTTTTTTTTTTTTTTGGTTTTGGTTTTTTTTTTTTCTCCCCAATTGGGATATGTAGTTTGGAATTGAAAACAACATTGCACATTTGCAGAGTGAATAACAGCGTTTAAGCTTCATTGAAGAAAACTAGTTAGATTTTTTTAATGCTATGTTAAATTAGTGTTATCTCAACTTAAAAGGGTAATGCAGAAATGAAAACAAATCACTGATATTTTTATGAGGATTATGCTTGTTTCAGCTCATCTAAAAATTTTCAAAAGTTGTGATTATTACTGAATTTTCCTACTAATTATAGGGTAATATATCAATTTAGGTTAAAATATTTACAGATAGGGAAAGTTGCATGACAAGTATCAATGTTTTCAGATGTGCTAACAATGACATTTAAACAGTTGCCAGTGAATTTTTTTTAAAAGACTCCAATAGAATCTGTAGGGAATGAGAAAATTCACAGAAATTTATATACATTACCATCTCTTAATAGTCTTAAAAAAATAAGTAATCTACACAAAGCAAAATACCTTACTTAGCATGTCACCAGAACAGCCATTGATTTTTAAGATCTAAGTGTAAAAGGGAAATATTATACAATAGCATGTATTCAATTATGGAGTTAAACACATCAAATTCATAGATACCAAGATGAGAGAGGAAACTTAGTTATACTTTTATCTGATGTTTTCCCTTCTTGTTTTCTTAACACCAAGATGTAGTATGGCTAGATTTTTTTAGTTGTCTTTCTAAGCATTTAAACTTCCTGGACAAGTGACCTTGTGTTTAAGGCATTGTGTACCTGGATTGGTCAGGCCAGCTTAAAGAAGTGATAGGCCAAAGATGTATTTTTTTTATTATTTTAGTTATCTTATTCTTATTTGTATGTTTTATAATTATTACTATTAAGCAATGGAGAAAGCTATCCAAATAAGTTTTCTCAGAGCACAAATCAATGGCAGGTTCTGCTGAGGTTGTGATCTTGACTAATGTCTGTTCAGATTCTGTTCTGCCATGTTCTTCATGGTCCTGTGAGTTGCGGAGGAAGCTGATGGAATGCAGAGGCCAGCAGCCTATTCTCCACCCTGCCAGCCTTGTAAAATCTTGTAGGGGGATTGTGTGTTTCACAGGTGCCTTTATTTTGAAAGACAGTAGTGTTTGGTTTCTTTCCTTCCTTTTCGAATTCTATACCCTTTCCCTGCTGTTTCTTTCCATCAGTGAAATCCTAGGAATGCCATCATTTTCATTTTACTGTATCCAAGATCACTGTTAATTCAGTATGAGTATTTTTCTTTTTTTTCCTTAGATTCTTACCCCTACACATGGCTTTGACAGTATCATTTCATTAGTGTTTGTGTTGACAGGAGGATCTTCTACTTGTATTTTTGGGTGTTCAGACCCTATAGGGAGTGGGGTGGGGGGAGAATCAGGGTCCTAGGTGGGCTTTGGTGGCACGTATCTTGCACCTTATTCTACCTTATTCTACTTAGGGAATTTCATTCTGATCCCTGTGTCTCTCCAGAGGCTAGCATCTGGTCCCTCCATTATAACTCAGGACCAAGAAAGCCACCAAACCAGTGGACATAGCTCTCTCCTTCCAGCATCTTTTCCCCTTTACATCCTGTGTCCTGAAACATAGGAATAGGACTGAGGCTAAGGCTGGGAGTTGTTATTCAGGAAAATGGGAAAATACATCCTCCCTTGTCTCCAAGATTTCTCTCAAGAGAAAAGTCTCTGGAAAGCCATTGTTAACCTTTCCTGTGTTTTGTTGCAGGGGAAAAGCCTTTCAAATGTGAATTCGATGGCTGTGACAGGAAGTTTGCCAATAGCAGTGATCGAAAGAAACACTCCCATGTGCATACCAGTGATAAGCCCTATTACTGTAAGATCCGAGGCTGTGACAAGTCCTACACTCACCCAAGCTCCCTGAGGAAGCACATGAAGATTCACTGCAAGTCCCCCCCACCTTCTCCAGGAACTCTCGCCTACTCAGCCGTGGGGACTCCGGTGGGTGCTCCCTTGTCACCTGTGCTAGATCCAGCCAGGAGTCGCTCTAGCACTCTGTCTCCTCAAGTGACCAACCTCAACGAGTGGTACGTTTGCCAGGCCACAGGGGCCCCCAGTCACCTCCACACACCTTCCAGCAATGGAACCACCTCCGAGTCTGAAGATGAGGAAATGTATGGGAACCCTGAAGCTGTGCGGACGATACATTAGAATTTCTTTGTATTAATACGTGAAATAATAAATACAAGTCCTTGGACCATATCCTAACCTGGGACAAAGCTGAGCCTGAGACAAACTCATGACTCAGGCTTGCCACCGGGTCTAATTAGCCCTATTTATTCAGTATGAAACCCTATGGTGTTTGTACATTTAATTAATTTAATTAAGATATTTGGGCTTTTCCCCCCTGTCCTTAAAAAACAAACAGGGCTGGGGATGTAGCTCAGTGGTAGAGTGCTTTCTTATCATGTGTGAGGCCCTGGGTTCCATCTTCAGTTCCTCCAAAAAAAAAAAGAAAGAAAGAAAGAAAAATAGTAATAAGAAATAAAGAGCAACCAAGCTGGACTTGTACACAACAGAGGGATAGGGTCTGAGGGGCAAATTGTACCAAGGAAAACAAATGGAGAGATTGATGAAGATACACACACTTACCAATGCTATACATATATATGGGAGGAAAAAAATTAAGTCAGAACTTATCCAGCCCCTCTGCCTTTCCCAGAATGCCTCTTGGATGCCTTTGACATCATAACATGGGCTGCTTTTAAGCCTTGTTGTTGGGCCCTCATTTGTTCAAAGGCCTCTTGATTGTAAAACACACTTGCTGCATTGCCAACAGATCCTGGACTGTGCCTGTGTCCAAAATTATTTGTAAAAATCTCTTTCAGTTCTAATATTTACACTGTTTAATTTCCATGTTTTTATTACTGATCTCACATTAACATGGTATTTTTATACAGGATTATTTCTTCAATACCCTCGTATGACTTAAAAAACAAACAACAGGGCAGCAACCTTAACATATCTCCATATACTGTGCTACTGTGATTGTTTGAGCAGAAATGGAGAGTAAAACAGCTGCTGCATAGACAACTGTGAAACTGTGACCTTTTATAATGTATAAGAAATTCAAGTGCTTGCTTTTCCCTCTGGTGTTTTTATGAAATTGTGTTTTTTTTCTATTTGGGTTTTATTTTTTTAATTTAAAACTAAAAATTATTTCTACCAGTGTCAAACTTCTTGGGTAATAGAGATTGTTTTCGGTCATAAGGTTTTTGGGATGCCAGCATTCACAGTCAAGTTCTAAGGAGATGTGAAGATGGCATCATGCCTATTTGGACAAGCTATTTTTTTTTAAACAGGCAAAACCCCTCTTTTGTACTACTGTATCAACCTTTAAAAAAATCTTTATTTTTTTGATGCCTGGAACTCCATTTTAGTGCATTTTCTTCCACCTGTGCACTGAGCACTGAATTCTCCTCTATTTTACAATGACAGTGTGGAGTATATGATTTACATTAAAAGAGGGGAGGGAATTGCTATACATATTTAAATTTTTAAAAGGTTTATAGTTACCACCAAACACTGATGAATGTGTGACCTTTGCCAGAGCTGTCAAGCTAGGATAAAAAAGGTCAAGGACCTAGGACAATAACTCTTAGTCAATTTATTTTCGGTTGGTACAACACATCTCCTGTGCAAAATGTAGTCCATCAGAGACATCATACAAATATACTAAAGAGCACTAATTTATCCTCAGAGACCCTGAAGACACCCCCTCCCCAGGGTTTGTAGAAATTTGTTTTGTGTGCTATGAGTGGTTGATGTAGTCTTGTCATTGTTAATAACTTGTATGTGAACACTTTTATTTGTACAGCAGAATTAATTTATTTTTAGACTTCATTTTTTTTTCCTGGAAGAGTTCAAAGCACACCAAAGAGTTATATTATAAATTTTGGTGAAAGATTGTCATTTATGGCCCATGGTTTATTTAAAAAAATAGGAAGAAAATGGGAAAAACATATATTTTTAAGCTTACTTGAATGAACAATGTAATGTGAAGAATTAAGACTCTTCCTGCATGTCTTTTTCATGTGTTCATGAGATTAAGTAGAGTTTTGATAGAAATATTACTAGTACAGTGCATGGTGCTGTCACTTGCAGAGCCTTTCTATGTTGTCTTCAGATTGTTGCAGTAAATATGAAACATGCAGACCCTCCTTCATGAAGAAAAATACGTAAAACTTGAATATCAAATGATTCTACATTTTAAAAGTTTATTTGATTTTTATATTATTCACTTGCAAAGTCCTTTCACCTCAAAAAAGATAAGGTATGAATATTGGGTGGATAATTTATGTATTGTTAAACTTAGTAGGACAAAGTAATTCCTGATGTATAATGAGTTGTTTTATTTATACAACTTTTTCAATGGTAGTTTGCACTATTCTTTATTATGCTACAGGTTTATTTATTATGAAACAAAGGATTATGTATTTTATGTATTTTTGCCATGCATAGGTTAATTCTCCCACAGATTTATTGGTTCCTGATACACATAAAGTGTACCTCCAGTAGAAAGGAGGCAAGAATGATTATGAAGTAACAAATGTAATAAAGGTATTCTTCCTACGTATTGGTACATTTTACCTAGTGGCATATCTGTCATTCTTTTACAACAGCAGTTGCTAAGGTAGTGAACATTAGCTTGTTCTCCCTTGACCGCTTAGACTTTTCTCATGCAATAAAATATTTTTATAGCTTGGCTTAACTTACATTGTAATCTAGAAAAGTACCAGGTATTTATGAAGACTAATCCCTTCAAGTTGCATTTATAGAAGAACAAATCTCAGGGGTTATTGCATTCATTTGTTGAAGTCAATAATATGCTTAGTGATTGTAATCAGTAAAAAAACCTAAAAAGAATGTTAGCATATCTTTGGTGCCTAACCTCTAAAGTAAAAAATAATTAAGAAAAGATGGAGAGATAGTGAGAAGCTTCCAGACAAAGGTAAAAGCAATCTTGGTAAGGAGTTGATAATGGATAGAGAAATTGGGTAGTGGGGATCAAATGATCTTACAGGGCATGCGGGAAGATCAAAAAGAAATTTTATTTTGGAAATGAGTGACTAGAAGGAACTTAGACTGAGCATGTAGGGGCAGACGTTTAGGAGAATTAGATTTGTGGCAACAAAATATTCAAGTGGCTTAAATCTCTGAATTTGGCTAGACACATTAACCAGGCTGAGCGTTTGCTTGTTTTTGTTACCTAGTGCAAAACTGATAAAAGGCGAGTAGTTAAAAACAATGTCAATACGCATTTCTCCAAAAGGTTATAGTGGCTTTTAGAAGTCAGGTTTATTAAATGTAGTAGAGGTGAAACAGGTTGCCAAGAGTTGTTTTAAGCCAGATGACAATAACCAGCACACGAAGGGGGGGAAAACACTCGTAAATGAGGGCTCCAATCAATGGGAAAACTTATAGCTCTCTAATGAAGTTTCTTGTGAAAAGGAGGGTGACACAAAGCCACCAAGACATGAATCATTCATGGGAAATATAAAAGATAAAAGATATCTGACAATGAGCAGAACCTTGTATAGAGTGTATAAAACAAGTTTCCCCTTCTTATTTTCTGCTTTAAAACGCACAATCTCCCACTCCCAGCCTTCTCTGTCCAGTCTATAGAGTTAAAATTGACCACTGCTCGTCCTGCGCCACTTCAAAGTAATTTAGTCCAGAACGGAAGGCTTGGCGCTTGGACAATCTTCATGGTGTGTTAAGATTTCTATGGCAATTGGCAAGCAAGACGTTCCCATCTGAATATGTCTCAAAGAAAGCCACTTATTGACACTAAGTTGGCTATCATCAAAGACTTCATCTTCCCTAGCAAAACGTGGCCCTAGCAAACATTTTAAACCCTCTACCTTTGTTTTCTGGGCAGGGAGAATCTTCAAACACACGATTATTTGGAAGTTATATATTTTCCCCATTCAGTTGTTCTTGGTAAAGCTAATGCGCCTAAGAGCAAAGGTTCCGAGAAGGAGCTTGAGGGTGAGAATCATTTTTGAGTTGGAGATGGCCACACAAGTGTCAACAGCGTTTTGGACTTGAAGGGGAAAAAGGGGGGGGTTAGCAATAGGCCTTGGCAGTACAGCCCAACTACCTACAAACATATTTGTATTAGGTTCTTAAAATTGATGTCTTTCACACCGGAAGCTTTGAGGTGTGGTTTTATTTATCATCTTTAGGCTATGAAGCAGGAGGAGAGATGCTAGCCACCAGGTTTTTTTTTGGTTTTTGTTTTGTTTTAAATCTCAGTTTGGTTAGGAAATAAAACCTCTGGGAAGGGAGCAGGAAAGACAATCTGGTTTCCCAAGGGATCACCTTAGAGGAAGTCTGATCACAAGGCAAACCAAACAATACAGACGCTTATTACTATTTCCATTCGGTGCCCTGTCCCTCCCCTCACCCATCCAACCCTTAAGGTACCAAAACAACACACCTTACCACAAAGGTGGTGGGGGTAGGGGAACCACAGCGGAAAGAAAGCCCCTGGGGTTACCTGCGCACTTCCTCTCTGTGAACAAAACCTCTCTGAACCCCCCCCACACACACCCACGGACACACACAAACACTCCAGAGCACACATTCACGTCCAACGCAAGTGCCCAGTCAGGCGGGGGAGAAGTTCAAAAGCAGGTTCTTTGAAATTCAAACTACTGCTTTTCTGGTACATCCACGCCGAGCATCCGCATTGCTATGGCGATGGGGCTGCTGGCAGCCGGCTGCGCCCAGGTTCCAGGCGCTCTGCGAAGATACAGTTACAGGGACCTTTGCTCCCAGGCCAAGTTAGCGCCGTCCGTTTCCAACTCATCAGCAACACGTACACACAGGACATATTTTTAAAACACTCACACACGTGTGTGTGTGTGTGCATGGGTGTGTTTGCTTTTTGTGGATTCCTTCTTAGAACCTCCTAGTTTGAGAGCTGGAAGAAGCAAGAGGAGAAAGTCGAGTGGGGGTGGGGAGGGGGTAATGTCAGAGGGTGTGTGGTGGGGGGGAGAGAGGGGGTGCTAGAACCTCAGGTCCTCTTCTTTCTCTCCCCACCTAAGTACTTTTATTTGCAGAGCGATTGTTCTTTGTTTATTTAATACAAGTACTGTGTGAATAGTGAAAAATAAACACGATGAAAAATAACCAAACAGATGATTCCTCCGAGTGAAAAAGCCCGGACTTAATAAAAGTGCGAAGCAGTCACCGCTGAATGAGAAACCCTTTGAAGTGGAACTTATTATAGGAGAAATACTTTGGGGTTGCCTTAACGACGCCGCTGAATCGAAAGCGCTCGCCTTTGTCAGCGATTTGTTCTCCTTTGCTGGGGTGCCCGGAGAAATTACTTACATGGGCTGCCTTAACGTGCAGCCTGCAAATCAGTAACTTCGCAGCTCAGACTTGCAGACGCCACTCGGCCGTGGACAAAAAGAAGTCAGGGTGTGTGGGGTGGGAGGTGGGGTGGGGGTGTGTGGGGGGAAAGCACCGCACCAACCTTTCACGCTCAGCCTCCAGAGATGGGGCGCACGGACGTGTTGGGGGCGGCAGATAAGAAGTTGTATTACAACTGTCCTCCCTCCCCCCTTCCTCCCCTCCCCGTCCTATTCCCCCTTCCCCCCCCCCACCGCCCCCAGCTTCCCTCTCCACCGCGGGCAGCTCCAAGCTGCGGCTCTTCCCGGGGTCCTCCAGTGAGGGGCGCTCTTGGGCGCGCAGACCCCCGCGCGCGCGGGACTTCTTTCCCAAGCAGCTCAGACCATATTTAATAAGGGTCGTTTATCACCGAGGCTCTTTGAAGGGTCGCCTCCAGCCCTGTGCCCATTAGAAAGGCGGAGGTGACATTTAAACTCCGTTTTCAAGGATCGTGGGGGGAACCGCATTGAAAAGGCAACTCGTTTGTCTTAGGAGTCTGGAAACAACCCCCCTTTCTCTCGCTCCTTTTGACCACATGGCATAACTCAAAAACAATAGTTCAAAAGTGAAATGGCATCGTGGTGTTCACTGGGAGACAGGCCCCCATCTAGCACCAGAGAAAGGGGTAGTCCGCAAGACAATGTGCTTTTTGTGTCTCACTGTCACCAGGATTGTGTTGTTTGCTTTGGAGGCTGCGCCTGTTAGACTTTCCTGAAAGTGCTTGTGTTAAACAAGAGTTATAAGTCATCCAAAACAACAAACATTTTGATTTTCTTTGCCTAAAGGGCTTTCCCTGGCTATGGGCACCGTGAAAAAATAATGTCCTTGCTGAGAAAGGAACACCAGTAGTAGCATTACCAGCGGGCGCATTAAATATTGAATGACACGGGGCGGGGGGGGGGGAGAGCTTGTAGTCTTTCTTCAACTTTGTCTTCAGTGGCTGCTGGACTCTTTAAGATGGTATTAATTAGGGCGGCTTCGGAGGCCGCCGGGCCGGCCGGGCCTCGGGCCGCGCTCGGTCAATGGGCCTGTGTCCTCGCGCTCTGCTCACGCGCTGGGCCGAGCCGAGTGCAAATGTCACTTTTCATTTGCAGGCTGGAGAGCGGTGCCCATCCGGCTGCAAGGAGAGCCGGGACTCCGCCAGCAGCAGGCGATAAAGCAGAACCCGGGACTTGGGGTGAGGGGAGGGGGAGACGCGAACAGAAGGCGGACAGAGGCCCCCCGGGAGGGGGAGGAGAGCGTGCCCGGGTGCCCGCGTGCCCGGCATTGGGTGCAGGCTGCAGGGCGCCGCTAAGCCCACGAGGGCCACGCGGACTCGCGTTTGGACATCCCTTCTAATTACTCCTGCGTGGGGAAAATGAAAAGCCCAGCCCTGCCTAGCCGCGCCCCCCCTCCCCCAAAAAATCCCTTAGGCAGTGGGGCGGGGCATTATTTTACAAAAGGACTCGTTCTGTAAGGAAATACAAAAGCTGGCGGGCAAACAGGCTCCTTTACCATCTTCTTCCTTTATGGGTCTTCAGCTAAGCACAGACAAATGTGGACACTACTCCTCCCCCCCCCAAAAAAAAAATAAAAACACCGCAGCCAGGGATCACCAGATCCAACTTTACAGATCGCCAAACTGAGACTTCAAGATAAGATTCAAAATCCGATTTTTTAAAATTAATATTCCCTAAGGAATGAAAGGTTGAGACCTTCCATGAAACCAAAGACCCAGGCAGAAGTAGAGTTCTGTTTAAGGTGGACTCATAGTGGCACCCGAAATATCCCTTCCCCCTTTCCTCCATTCCAAGTGTTTGGTTCAAAATCAAATAGAAATTGGTTTCAGCAGTTGGAAATTCCTAACATTAAAAAAAAATAAAAAGGAATGATACTTACTGCCAACTAACTGTGGCATAAATGAAATACATGCATGCCTTAAGAAACTCTGTTAACTATCAATTCTCAATGAGGAAAGACACATCTTGGCTGGGCATAGCAGCATGGGGGGGGGGGCGGCAGCATGGCAGATTGATTTCTGTAGTCCAAAGGCCCATGGATGCCCTGGTCTCCTGGTGTTCCAGCCATGGGCCTCCTCTTTCCCCAAGGCCTCTGGCAGGGGTGTGTGTGTGAGTGTGTGTGTGTGTGTACTTTCCTCTGTGGATGTGAGTGATTTAACCCCTTGCTGCTGGACAGAGGAGTTTATTACCCCTAAAGTGTAGATCCGTTTGCAGTGTCTGATTCTCCATCTTGGATATATCCCTCAAGGCTCTGTGTGGCCTTTTGGATGAGGGGCGCACATTCTCACCAAGAACCATGTGGGAGAAATAGCTCCTACCCTTCCTGCTGAGGCCTGGGCCTGCAGGCACGTAAGGGGTGGTGTTTGGTGTGTGTGTGTGTGTGTGTGTGTGTTTATGGGGGGGGGCAGATGAGTTCCAGTCAGCCCTGAGATGCTGGCCAGTATCCTCTACCCCATTGAGACCTGGGGTTGCTCGAGGTCGGGGCAATGCCCTTGGGGTCCAGACAGGGACCTGGGTGGTAGGAAGGCAAAATAAGGCCATTCCTGCAAACCTGGGACTGGAACTCCCAGGCCCAACCACCTACTCGGGTGATCTTTTTGTACCTTTCCTTTTCTCTTTTTCTCCCGACTTTACTACTGCTCTCCTACACCTCCCCCCGCCCCCGCTCCTCAAAGAGGCTCCAGGCCAGAGCAAAAGATGCAGAAAGTTGACCTTCTGGCCCAGAAAGTAGCACAACCGCAAACACACCTATGCACACACAGACATATACAGACGCACAAGTCACCCTCTCCCAGCCCAGCCCTGCCCAGTCAGTGCCCTGGGCACACGCTCGGACTCCAGGCACCTTGCCAAGAACGCGCTAGCACCCTGCGTGGCACACTGGCTGCCGCGGCTACCGAGTGACGGGGGTGGGGTGGGCGGGAGGAGTGGGCGGCGGTGCTCGCCGCCGACTGCTGGCGGTGCGCACAAGTTCAGCGTCCAACTTCCCGCTCTTCAGGAGAGCGGGGATCACTTTGGAGAGGCCCTCGGGAGCTGGCGGCGGGGCTGGGAGTGGCGTGGGTAAGCTGGCCGGCGCGGGGCGCGGGCGGAGGGGCACGAGGGCGCGACACGAGGAGGGCGCGAGGGTGCCCGCGGCCGGTCGGGCGCTCGGAGAAGTCAGCGCGCGCAGCTGTGACTTCACCTATTAGCCCCGATGTCTTTCCGAGGAGCCTGGTGGAGTTAAACAGTCCTCAATGGGCGCTCTGGGGCGCCTCCTGCCTGACCTCCACCCGGCTTTAATAGTTTCATAGGAACTTCATTAAATCAATTACTTAGTGAGCACATCATCATTTATTTGTAATTAGCAGCGAGGAGCGCGTTCTCTCCCCCAAGCCGCGGCCGGGTCCCAGCGGGGTTGGCGAGTTGTGCAAGCACTTTTGTTTGCTGGAGTGTTGACTCTCGGCATTATTCGGCCTGGGTAATCTTTACGTCTTAATCTAGCATTCAGGGGGCGAAAGGAAAACAAACAGGGCACAGGCCCGAGGCCAACCCTGCAGCCCCCACCTTTCACAGAATTCAGCCCTAGGGCGCACGGCTCGGCTGCCGCCACTTCTCCCCTTGGCTCCGGGCGAAGGGAGCGTGGGACCAAGGGACTCCGGAAAGAAGGGGGTAAACGGAGAGATCCGGGAAAGAAAACTCCTGGCCTGCGAAACAAGTACAAAAGAAAAACGGCCAGGCTCACGCACGCGTGTGCTGGCGGGGTGGGTGGGTGTGTGCGCGCGCATGTGAGTGTCGTCCCATCCCTTTGAGCCTCTGGGCGGAGAGGAGGTGTGGGGCGGGAGGTGCGGGCCTGGTGTACTCACAGGCAGCTCTCTGGGTGCTTTAGCTTGGGGGCTGCGGCCCAAGGCTAGTAGTTAACAGGTGGGGGAGGGAGTGTTTGCTGAAGGCCGGGTCAGAACCTGAGCGTGCAGAGCCACAGGAGTAAAAACTCCGCGAGGAGTCGTGATTCCTTCCGAGTGTCATCATCTCCCCCTCCACCCCACGCCGCAGCTACCCCGAGTCAGACGCGTGGGCACTGTGCCCTTGTGGCCTTACGCCGGGCTGGATTTTGCATCCAACTTGAAGTCCCTCCGGCCTAGGAAACGCTTCACCTCTGTGGGAGATCCTCGCTCAGGAAATGGAGGAAGGCACAGGAGCACGGGTTTCCGAAGGAGCTGGAGAATGTGAACCGCTGTGGAGTTAGGCAGAACCTGGGGGACATGCAGGCCACGAGTGGGAAAGACGAGTGATCCCAGGGGAGCCATGCCATCAGTCACTCGCTCAACCGCACTCCAGGAGTGCATGCATTTTGGAAGACCGGGTCTTGGATGGCTCTTCGTCTTTTTTTGGCCTGGCCTGGCCTGGCTGATCTGGAATTCAACTCAGAGGCAGTGAATGTGTAAGGCAGCTGTTGTCTGGGTGGTGACTCTGTGATCTCCCTAAGACAGATCAGTGTTTGGAGAATTTGTATCCCAGTGAACCCAGACAGAGTCTCAGCTTCAGTTAGATGACTGCTGTGGTCAGACATGGTAGGGAAAGGGCCAGCTCAGGTGTGGCCCCCGGGCTTCTCAGCTCTGCCAGCGGTGTCTGAAAGGCTGGTGGTGCTCTGGAAGTGATGTATCAATGTTAGGGGCCCTGTCCTGAACACTTAAGACCTCAGGTCTTGTGAGCCAATCTCATGACAACACTTTGAGCTCCTAGAAGTGTATTTTATCCTGAGCTTCCTTCCTCTACACTCATTCTGTTCCTCTTAATCATCCTCTGTTTCCCAAAGTTGACATAGGTCATTTGTCCCAGGGTCTTAGGGATTGTTTGCCTACTAGATGCAAGGATGAGAAAGCAGTAGAGGGCAGCTGGGATCCTGTTTCAAAATAGGTTTTCCCCATCCACTTGAATGCTGAAGATACCACAGGGCTGCTGGGCTGTCCATCTGCTCTCAGCTGAGGCTGAGAACTTGGGTGAGCCAGAAAATTGGAAAATGGATCTAGACAAGAACCTTCAACCAGCCCCTCAATTATTTGGGTAAAACACACTTAAAAATATAAAAAGCACTTTGTAATTTTGCATTCTTTTCTACACCCTTTCCACTAGAATGAACCCACGGCAAGGTAGTTAGTTAAAATACTCAGGCTTAGCCTGGTGGTTTACACCTGTAATCCTCGCTACTCAAGAGGCTAAGATCTGAGGATCATGGTTCAAAGCCAGCCCGGGCAGGAAAGTCTGTGAGACTCTTATCTCCAATAAAAGCACTCAGAAAACCGGAAGTGGTGCTGTGGCTCAAGAGGTAGAGCACTCATCTTGAGCTGAAGAGTAGAGGGACAGTGCCCTGGCCCAGAGTTCAAGCCCCACAATTGACCAAAAATAGTAATAATAAATAAATAAATAATAAATAATACTCCGGCTTAGCTGGGCACTGGTGGCTCATGCCTGTAATCCTAGCTACTCAGAAGGCTGAGATCTGAGGATCACAGTCAAAGGTGGCATTGGCAGGAAAGTCCACTAGATTCTGATTTCCAATTAACTACCAGAAAACCGGGAGTGGCACTGTGGCTCAAGTGGTAGAGCCCTAGCTCAGGGACAGAAGAAGAGCTCAAGGACAGTGCCCAGGCCCAGAGTTCAAGCCCCACAACCGAACAAAAAATAAAACCAAAACCAAAAGCTCAGGCTTACAGAAGAATTAGCCAGGAAAAGTCAGTGGACATACATAGCCAATACTATATAGATTTCTCAACATATGTAAATACAACCTTGTACTAGAGGTGGTAATCCCATATTACTGATATGCCTGTGATCTCAGCACTAAGGAGGCTGAGTCAGGTAGATCTCCAGTTTGAGGACAGCCTGTGCCACAGAGTCAGACGTTGTTTCAAAAAGCAACAACAACCAACCACCCACCGCCCTCCCTCAGCCCCCCCCCCCACGCCCAAATCCAGATCCAACTTTGCAAATGATCAGATTTAGGTGGCCCAAACCAGATTTAGGACAGCTGTACTCCTCCCATTTTCTACCTCCTATACTGTTGAATAACAGCAATATTTAGAGAAAGGAAGCAAGTCTGGGAAGTATTTTACAGGCTGGCAGAGAATTTGGTGGAGTGGTTGACTTAGAAAATCTGGACACTAAGTGAAAGTTTTCTCAGTAATATTTGGATTATGAATCTCTGCCGAGGTTCTAAGTCCTAACTGCTTTTAACCCACAACCTAGGTCCATGAATGAGACTCTGATCTGATTCTTCATGTCCCTGGGCAATCAGTGCTTGCTGATGCCTTCCTTAGATCACTAGAGTGCTGTTCAGTGGGGCGCCCCTGATGGGCTGGGTGGGATCCTCCAGTCTTCCTCTTTTTATTTGACTGGGGTCTTTGCCAATGGGTCCGTCATTGTGAAAACCACTGGACACTGTGCTCACACAGTGTCATGATCTCTAAGGAAGGGCTCTGGCCTGGCTTCTCGTCTGTAGCTATGCTGCAGGTTTCATCCTCGAGATCTGGCACAGAACGAAGATCTGGCACTGCCACTTTCTAAATTTGAAGCCAAGAAACTCTGTGAAACAGAGAGTTCTTTTCTTTTTGGCAGTTCTAGGGTCTGAACACAGGAATTTACACTTGCTAGATTAGTGCTCAAGTCAGCTTTAACTTAGAGACCTGTTATTTACTGTGTTTGGCTTCCCTCCATTAAGATAGAATCTTACAGACATTTCTGCCTGGGCTGGCCTGACACCATGATCCTCCT
Source organism: Dipodomys ordii (assembly GCF_000151885.1). NCBI lineage: Eukaryota > Metazoa > Chordata > Mammalia > Rodentia > Heteromyidae > Dipodomys > Dipodomys ordii. Next base: position 5,727,717 of record NW_012267281.1, read on the forward strand.
AATCTTAGCTTCCCATGTAGCTTGGGTTGAAAGGTGCACTGTGGGTTAAGAAGGAGTCTCTTGACCTTTTCTACCTGAGCTAGCCTGAAACCTCTATCCTCCTGTTCTCAGCCTCTCAAAGTAGCTAGGATTATGGGCATGAGCCATCTGTGTCTGACAACCCTAGACTTTTTGGCAGCCTGGTTTTGGATAATGACATGTAAGAGAAACTAAGGGAGGGCCTACCTACCACATTTGTCTCCTTTTAGGGCCGAGGGCAGTTTGACTACTTTGGCCATTTCTGAATTCCTTAGCGATTTCCAAAGGGAAGCACCAACCCCAGCGGCATTGATGATTTGCTGCTTAAACCTGTGAGGAGCAAAATCATTCACTGCAGGCAAAAACTTCTGGGGAGTAAGAGATGAGGCGAGGACATACACTTGCCATTTGGCTAGTGCTATCCTGCCCCATGCTAACCCTTGCCATTCCATATGTTAGATCTAGATCCAAAATCTATCCTATAAAGCAGAAGACTGCAGGGGCCCAGCCCTCCAGACCACATGGTATCCCATGTGCTAAAAACACTTTAGTGTCTAGCCCCCAAATGGATATTGAAGCATGTTTTCTGCATGTTCCAATCTGAGTGAAGCCTGTTGGAAAGGAAGCTCAGAAAACACATCACACAGGCAAAACTAACAGGAAGGTTTCCCTGGGCCAGAGAGGGTCTGGGGCACCAACAGACAAAAATTTCTTGGGCCTTGGTCTAGGCTATGCACTAGCTTCTCTCAAAGCTGATGTTCTGGAACTCTAAAGACAGAGCTTCTGGGCTTCAGGACTGCGTAGTGAACATGGCAGGAGAGGACATGAGGAATTGCAGTGAAGCCTAATGTCCATTGCTAAATGCATTTCCTCATCAGTTAAAATATCAGAGTAAAAGCCAGGCATGGTGCTGCATGCCTATAATCACAGCTACTCAGGAGGTAGAGGCAGGAGGATCTCAAATTTGAAGTTGGCTTGAGAAATGGAACTGAGATTTTGTAAAACCAAAACCAAACTAAAAACACAACCAAAGGGTTGAGGCATACGTGAGGTCCCGAGTTCAAAACCAATGGAAAATGTGGGGTAAAATATGGGCAAGATAAAAAATACCATTTTGACCATTTCATCTTAATTCCTTTGAAATCTTTCTTTCTTTCTTCATTAGCTTACATTAGTTGTACGAGGGGATTTTGCTGTGACCTTTCAACACATATACATCTGTATTCTAATCAGCTCCTCCCCTTTATCACTCTCCTGATTCTCTTTCAACTATTATTTAAAATAAACATGTGTGCTAGTTCTAGGACTTTGTGTTCTCACTTGGCTTTCTTGCTTATTGCCAGTGCTCTACCACTTGAACCATGTTTCCAGTCTGCAATTTTGCTGGTTAATTGGAGCTAGATTCTCCAATTTACTTATATATTTATGCCAATCCTGGGGCTTGAGCTCAGGGTGGAGGTGGTGCTATCTCTGAAGTATTGTGCTCAAAGCTACTTCCCTATCACTTGAGCCACAGGTCCACTTCTCACTTTTTGGTGGTTAATTGGAGATAAGCATCTCATGGACTTTCCTGCCCAGAAGTTGGCTTTGAATTACAATCCTCAGATTTCAGCCTCCTGAGTAGTTAGGATTATAGGCCTGAACCTGACTTCACATGCTCTTTTATGTACTTAAATATCTATATAAGGTATATACTTAATATATAAATATGTAATAATAAGCACACAATATTTACATATAATATATACCATGATAAACTATATAAAATATAATACATATATGACTATATATTATATAAATAGGAATAATATATATATATATATTATACATATTGTCAGTTGTGGGGCTTGAACTCAGGGCCTGGGCATTGTCTCTGAGCTTCTTTTGCTCAAGGCTAGCACTCTGCCACTTGAATCACAGCACCACTTCTGGCTTTTTCTGTTTATGTGGTACTGAGGAATTGAACCCAGGGCTTCATGCATGGTAGACAAGCACGCTATCATTAAGCCACATTCCCAGTCCTTCTACCAAGAATTTAGATGATCACATTGCTTGTTTAGTTCTGTCTTTCCAAAGGTCAGCAAAGTGCAGCTAAAATTTCAGGAGAGCCCAGTCATAGACTTGCAGCTTCATAGCATTCCCATCTGTGTGTGTGTGTGTGTGTGTGTGTGTGTGTGTGTGTGTGTGTGTGTGTGTGTGTGTCCAGACCTACTAGCGCTCTTGCTTTGGAGGAACTATTAACACATTAATATTATCAATAGCAGGCAGTGCCTGAGCCATTAGGGATTTATGAAAACATCTGAAGCAAGTCGTTTCAAAGCGCTGATTTGTTTTATAGTCAGTATTACATTTTATGACAGGCTCTTTTGCCAGCAAAATGAGTGCATAAGCATCATACACAGCTCGGTAGACGGAAGCCGGTGCCCTGGGCTGCCCTGCGAATTTGTATTCAGATCCCTTGGGAAGCTTCCTGCAATTTGTAGACAACTACTGGCCCTTTGTGGAAGGGCCAGCTCCAAAGTAGATAGGGAACAAGCCCCCCCCCCCCACGTTTTTAGTTGTAGAAGCACTACAGTGCTTCCTCTTTTCTGTCCCTTTCCTAAGACTGAGAACACGCTGAGAAACTCAGTGTCTTGTAGACCAGTGCCAAACATGTTCTTGGTCATTTCTGCTTCTTTGTTGTGGATTTTTTTTGGGGGGGGGGTGTCGGGGAGGTCTGACTTCCTGAGTTTCACAGTGGCAAAAATTCTATGGTGGGAACAAAGTAGTCTGAACCTTTCTTAGAATGGTGATGTACAAGAAGTAGGGAAATTAGATCACTGGGGAAGGTGTGATTCCCATTACCCAGGGACTCCTGACCCTACGTGCACACATCACCTTCACCACAGTCCCTCGCTCCCATCCCCAAGGTCAACCAGAAACATCCAGTGAGAGGCGAATAGAACGTGGTGGGGGGGCAGACCACAGTGGCTTAGTGAGAAAGAGCACCCTAATCCTTGGCTGACCAAACCTGGGGCTTGTGAGCTCTCCAGCCACCATAATCTGGGACCGGAGATAGTGCTGGAAAGTTCCTTTTCAGTGCTCCCTGGGAGCAGGGTTTGTAATATTTTACAGCAGCTGTTTAACATTTCCCTACCTAGTTATTAAACACGAAAGGGAGTAAATTAAAACAGCAAAATAAAATGAAATAAAAGGCGTCTTTTCTTTCTGTAAGGAGACAACACCTAATTAAGGAATATTTGAATCCCACAAAAATGCAGACTCTCATGGGTGACATAAAACTTCTCCTAAACTAGGAATCAAACCCAGAAAATTAGGGCCAGGCCTAAGAGGTAGTCCCTTAAAACAAAAAGCTCCTTCGTCTTGAGACTTCTGACTTCCCCCCCCGCCCCCCTTTTCTTTTTCCCTCTTCCACAGTTCTGGGAGAGTATTAAACTCAAACAACTCCTTTGAGTCACAGTTTTCTGGGCTTTGTCCAACCAAGTCAAGCTTCCAGCCACTTCCAATCCCCACTCCTGCCAGCAGTGCTCCCTGTGGGGCCCACAGCTTCCCTTCCCTCACTCCTCTCTTACGCCTCTGCATGAGACTTCTTTAGTCTCAAGTCAGTTCCATCCTCGATTCTTCTTTTGTCCTCTCCCAATGCTGAGTATTAAACCTAGGGACTTTTGCATGTTGGGCAGAGTATCCTGGCTCCAGACTCTGGTTTTGGACAACATTTCCCCCCCCCCCTCCAACTCTTTCTAGATTTTTCCTGGAGACTTTGTGAAACCACAAGCTTAATCCCACCAAGCTGACAGAGTGGATTCTTCTTTCTTCTCCTTGGCTGCCATCTTGTTCTTGATCAAAGTTTTGGCCCTCTCTACTGGCTTCTAACTCAGGGGGTCTCTATCAGCCAGGTTCCATCTTCCCACCAGAGTATGGCTGCCTTGCCTTTTTTAAACCAGACACCTGCTTGCATCTTTGCTCTGAGCCACTGTTGACCTTACATAGGAACTCTCTCCAGGGCACCTGCCAAGAATAAAACTCAGCAAATGTAAGGGGTGCTACACCACAAGGAGGTGTGAGAAGTTGTCTTGGTCAGGCAGTCTGGCTCCTACTCAGTTCTGACAAGGTCAGGTCCTCTGACAGGAATTAAAGGCAGATAGACTTTTTTTTCTGTGGTAGTTGCTCAATTCGTTGGGTATTCCCACTCACAGGCAAGTCCTCTTCCAGCAAGGTGTACCTTCAGCCTCTGCTCTTCTCAAAAGAATTTTTTTTTTTTGCCCCATCTTGAACTCAGGGCCTTGACACTCGCCCCTGAGCTTCTTTGTGCTCAAGGCTAGTATGCTACCATTTGAGGCACAGCCCCACTTCCAGCTTTTTCTGAGTAGTTTATTGGAGATAAGAGTCTTAGGAACTTTCCTGCCCTGGCTGGCTTTGAACCATTATCCTCAGATCTCAGCCTCCTGAGTGGCTAGGATGACAGATGTGAGCCACTGATGTCTGGCCAAAAAAAGAAAAAAAAGTATTTTTGTCGATTAGTCCTACAATTGAGAGGAAAAGTGAGGGGGGGGGAAATGAACTGGTATACTGTGAAATATCCACAAGGTAAAGAAATTCTTAGTAGCTATACACTACAGTATTGACTGTGGGATTTTTATTTATTTATCATTTTGCTTTGGATGTTTCAAAGTCCTACAGAATTCTCTGTTTTTCCCCGCCCCCCCCCATTACAACACAGAGGATGGAGACAGAGAGTCCCAGATTCCTGCTTATTAGACTAAACAGTCAAAGGAAATCATTTTTCCTCTCAAGAAATAAGGAGAGGTTGTTTTGCTGGCATTTCCTTTCAGGGAGGGATTGTGTGTCTGACTCTGTCTTTGGAAAGGGCACCCAGGTTGCACTGAAGTGGTGAAGGACAGAAGCTAGGCTAGTGTCCTCAAGCTACTGCATAAATATCTGCTGGGGCCTTGTCTGGTTGAAGGAACCAGCTGGCAGTTACAGTCCTTCCTACCTTACCCTCCCCTTTTCTCTCTTCCCTTCTCCCCTCCCCTCTCCTCTCCTCTCTCCTCTCCTCTCCTCTCTTTTCTGCTATGTTTAAGTAGAACAAAGTTTGTAAAAAATGTTTTTATTTTCTTCATCTACATTAAAATGCGTATATATGCATGGTGTGAGCGGTGTCGCAGTACTGAATCTTGAACTCAGGGTCCAGCACTTTCCTTTAGCTTTTTTTCCCTCAAGGGTAGTGCTCTAGAACTTGAGCCACCCTTCTACTTCTGGCTTTTTGGTGGTTAATTTTGGAGATGAGTCTTTCCAATGTTGTTTACCTTGGTTAGCTTTGAACCTCGATCCTCAGATCTTAGCCTCATGGGTATAGGTGTGAGTCACCACCAGCCGGCTACAATATTTATACTTTTTTTTTGTTGTTGGTCGTGAGGCTTGAGCTCTGGGCTTAGGTGCTGTTCCTGCACTCTTCAGCTCAAGGCTAGCACTCTACCGCTTGAGCCACAGTGCCATTTCTGGTTTTCTAGTGGTTTATTGGAGATAAGACTCTCACGGACTTTCCTGCCTGGGCTAGCTTTGAACTGTGATCCTCATATCTCAGCTCCTGAGTAGCTAGGATTACAAGCGTGAGCCACCGGCGCGTGGCTTCATTTATACTTCTGAATGAAGCTTTGGATGTGATTTCCAGAAAAAAGATTATAATAATAGAAATAACATTCCATCTATATAATCTGTACCTACTTATTATTGTGTTGTTGTTATTTGGCAGTACTGAGATTTGAACTCAGAGCCTGTGCTTTCTTGGTAGCTGCTCTACTATTTGAGCTATGTCCTCACCCTGTACTTATTTTCTTTTTCACAGACTTTTCTCTACCTTATAGGGTGCCTTGTATATCTTTGGTCTTTACTTATGAGATGCTAATAGCAGTTCCTCTCTTATGGAACAATAAAAAATGTTTCCAGATAATGTCAATACATCCTCTGACATACTCAACCTCTGAGTGAGGACCAGAGAGGGCTAGAGTGGCCACAACATAGTGAAAAGGCATATATATTTTTTTATATATGCACATATATGTGTGTGTGTGTGTGTGTTGTGTGTGGGGTGTCCCAGTGCTGAATCTTGAACTCAGGATCTGCACTGTCCCTTAGCGTTTTTTCCTCAAGGCTATCACTCTACCACTTTGAGCCACAGAGCCACTTCTGGTTTTCTGGTGGTTTATTGGAGATAAGAGTCTTATAGGGACTTTCCTGCCTGGGCTGGCTCTGAACCTCGATTCTCAGATCTCAGCCTCCTGAGAAGCTAGGATCACAGGTATGAACCACCTGTGCCCAGCTGAACATTATGCTTTATTAGTTCCTAAAAATCAAAGATGGAATGAAATCATGGAGGAATGCTGTGTGCATGGATAAGAGAAAGAGCCCATGTGTGGCACAGTGGCTTATGCCTATAATCCTAGATCCTTCTGTAATCAGAAGGCTGAGAGCTAGCTTAGGATCCTGGTTTCAAGCTAGGCTGAGCAGGAAAATCTGAGTCCAGAAATGGAGCTATGTCTTAAATAGTAGCGCACCAGCCTTGAGCAAAAACCTCAGGGACAGTACCCAGGCTCTGAGTTCAAGCCTCACACACATTCATGTTTGTTTGTTATTATGGTTAATTATTATGGTTCCCTATTGCTCTTGATATCTCTGCAGGATTTTCTACAGAAGGTCCAGAAATAGCCCCTTGAGTCACTGGCCTTACTTCCCCCTCCATCCACAGACCTGGAAAAACAGTATAGGTCCCTAGGAACCCAGCAAACCTGCACCTAATTAGGTAAGAGAACAGGCATATGGTGTTTTATATGGGGAAGAGGTACGCTTTCTATGAATAGCATAGCTATGTGAACAGACAGGCTGACAGATGATTTCACTTGATCTGATCACACAATATGGGCATCCTCGCTGTGTGAAAACCCCCAAAGCTTCAGAAACTTGCTAACGTCCTCCTCGCTTTCTGCTTCTCAGCCTTGCTCAAGAGAAGGCAGGGAGTCCTTCTCCACCACTGGGGGCTCTAGCCTGAAATTTCCTCTTTGGTGCTTATCACTAGCCTGAGCTATTTTGTGAATTGTTGGTAAAATCATATATTCTTTACAATACACCAGCAACTCTGTGTGTGTGTGTGTGTGTGTGTGTGTGTTTTGTTGTTGTTTTTGTCAGTTGTGGGCCTAAATTCTGGGCCTGGGCGCTGTCCCTCAGCTCTTCAGCTCATGGCTAGCGCTTTACCACTTGAGCCACAGCGCCACTTCTGGCTTTTTTCTGCTTATGTGGTGCTGAGAAATCAAACCCAGGGCCTCATGCATGCAAGGCAAGCATTCTACCACTGAGCACCTTCCCAGTCCAACTGTGTGTGTTTATGTCGTAAAACTCCTATTCCTAGCAAGGCGCTGGTGGCTCACACTTGTAATCCTAGCTACTCAGGAGGTTGGGATCTAGGGAATCACAGTTTGAAGCCTGCCCAGGTAGGAAAATTCATGAGACTTGTATCTCCTATTAACTATGCAAAAAGCCATAAATGGAGCTATTGTTCAAGTGGTAGAGTGCTAGCTTGAGCAAAAGGAGCTCAGGGACAGCATCCAGGCCAGGGACAGCATCCAGGCCAGTGTTCAAGCCCAGGACTGGTACACACACACACACACACACACACACACACACGCAAACACACACACACATACATGCACACCTGCACACTCATGCACGCACGCATGCCTGCATGCACGCACACACATATCCTATGCCTGAAAGATGTCCTGGAAGGGCTATGTGGATCTTTGGAGGAATGGTGGCTGGGGCTGTTTTCCACAGTGCAGTGCCCTTGGTGAGGAGGCATAAAAACCCTGGGAATGGATTTATTCACAACAGACAAATTGAGGCAAGTCATATCCTATCTTGTGATATTGGATTAATCAATTGGTAGACATACCTAAGCTTACATGGAGTTATGTCTCCAGTAATACTTTGGAAGGTCTAAGAAGTCATCAGAATGGAAACTTTTTTTTTAATAGCATTTTTTCTTGATGTTCTTTTTTTTTATTATTGTGAAAATACTGTACAGAGGAGTCACAATTACATGGGCAAGATAATGAGTACATTTCTTTTTTTTT
>NW_012267281.1:5736410-5737548 GCF_000151885.1 Dipodomys ordii
ACAAAGCAACAAAGAAATAATCTTATAAATGTGTTAGAAACAATCGCATGAAAAAAAAACATTTGAATACATATCTTAGGGTTCATTTCCCTAACATCACCTTATCTGACCTTTTCTGCTTGACTCACACATATACTAGATATAGAATGGAAACTTTTTAAATGTTGAGAACCACAGTGATTCCTCAGTGCCACCTTGACTTGTGAAGCACAGAATCTTCTTCGACAGTGGCAATGTTCTAAGTGCTGTGTTATCCAATTACCCTACTTTATTCTTTTTTTTTTTCTTTTTTTTTCCTACTTTATTCTTGAAACGCTATTTACCCAGGTCATATGGCAGAGGGTAGGTGGGAGTCCTAAGTGGATCTGAGCAGCTATCTGGCCACTACTTTTGTCTACCACTAGTTGAATAATTCACTGCAGGGGCTGGGAAGGTGGCTCAGTAGTAGAGTGCTTGCCTTGCATGCATGAGGCCCTAGGTTCGATTCCTCAGCACCACATAAGCATCACATAAGCAAAAAAAGCTGGAAGTGGTGCTGTGGTTCAAGTGGTAGAGTGCTAGCCTTGAGTTGAAGAGCTGAGGGACAGTGCCAAGGCCCAGAGTTCAAGCCCCATGATTAGCAAAAAAAAAAGAAAAAAAAATTCACTGCAATATCATGTGTTTTATGGTTTTTAAAAAAATGATTGGAAAACAAACACATTCCAAAGTATTTAGCAATCTCATTGTTAGGTTTATACTCTAAATATATATACTCACAAATATTTGAAGAACGGACCAAAGTAGATATTTACATTCTCGTATTATTCATAGTGGTTCTGGTCTAGGCTGTTGATCCATGGCAAAACTCTTGCATAGCAAGTAAAACATCCTGGGTGGTTCCATCCCTAGTACCACAAAGAAAAGACAAAAAAAAATCCTCCAAACATAGTATTTCTAAAATAGATGCCTGCCCAAGTGTCTGTTAGCAGGTGAATGGATCAACAAAATCGGTGTGTTGTGTACTCACATTGCAGCATTAGTCAGCCTTTAAAAGGAAAGAACTTTTTTTTTGGGGGGGGGGAGGGATCTGGTCATGGGGCCTGAACTCTGGGCTTGGGCGCTGTCCCTCAGCTCTTCAGCTCAAGGCTAGCACTCTACC
>NW_012267281.1:5738013-5769318 GCF_000151885.1 Dipodomys ordii
TAAGCAAAAAGAAAAAAGCCGGAAGTAGTGCGGTGGCTCAAGTGGTAGAGTGCTAGCCTTGAGCTGAAGAGCTGAGGGACAGCACCCAGGCCCAGAGTTCAGGCCCCATGACTGGACCCCCCCCAAAAAAAGGTTAAAGAAATGGAGAGTAGCAATAGTTGTTCAATATTATGAGTATACTCGACCTAACTGAACTACACATTTGAAAATGGCTAATATTTAGGGATTATAAAGTTTACTGTCATGTTTTAAAAAGTATTTGTTGTGAGCAGAGTATTATAAAAAATAATTTACCCCATCTGCCAAGAAATTTGGCAAGAATTTTGTTAACTTAAAATCAATAATTAAAAAAAAATAGCTGGTGGCTCACACCTGTAATTCTAGCTACTCAGGAGGCTGAGATCTAAGGATCACAGTTAAAGCCAGCCCAGGTAGGAACATCCATGAGACTCTTATCTCCAATTAACCACCAGTAACTAGACGTGGCGCTGTGGCTCAAAGTGGTAAAGCACTAGGCTTGAGCAAAAGAGATCAGGGACAGTGCCCAGGCCCAAGTTCAAGCCCCACAACTGACCAAAAAAAACAAACAAACATTAGCTGGGTATGGCGGTACACATCTGTAATCCAGCACTGGGGAGGCTGGAGCAAGAGGATGGGAAATTCGAGGACAGCCTGGGCTACATAGAGAGACATCTTAAAAAGCCCAGAGCTAGGGGTGTAGCCCAGTAGTAGAGCTCTATGTATGAAGTTCTAGGTTTGATTCCAACACTGAAAACCTCCTACATTTATACAAATACATGCATATATGCATACACATACACGTTCAGGTTCAAAGTAAATTTAGCAGAATGTGTTGATATTTCCCTCCCCTCCCCCAGCCTCCCCGGCTTTCCACACCCCCCACCAGGCGGCCCATTTGTCACAGTCTGTGGACCCACACTGACATATCATTATCACTCAGAGTCCACAGTTGACAGGAAGGCAAGTTGTTAGTGTCCTGTATTTCTAAGGGTCTTGTCAACATCATTCAGCATAATTTCAGTGCTCTAAACAGCCTCTGTGCTCTGCCTCACCAGTTCTTGGCAACTACTGACCCTGTTCCTATCTTTGGAGAGCCTCAGGGTTGTCATAGTAGGGGTGGAGGTGCCACTGGCATCTCTGCCAGAGGCCTCTCCCTTGGGAAGAGGCCGGAGATGCTGCTGAATACCCTACATGCAGCGAACCCTCCCTGACTCAAAGAATCATGCAGCCAGAATGCCAACAGTGCTAGGGCTAAGAATCCCCGAGAAAAGGCAAGAGACATACCTTCCTTCCTTCCATCCATCCATCCTTCCTTCCTTTTTCTTTCTTTCCGGTAGTGGGGCTTGAACTCAGGGCCCAGGCACTGCCTCTGAACTCTTTTGCTGAAGGCTAGCACTCTACCACTTTGAGCCACAGCTCCACTTTCAGTTTTCTGGTGGTTTATTGGAGCTCAGAGTTGCACGGACTTTCTGCCCAGGCTGGCTTTGAACTGTGATCCTCAAATCTCAGCCTCCTGAATAGCTGAGTCACCAGCGCCCAGTGACATTTCTTTAATCAGTGACCATGTAGGGTACTTAGTAGATACTTAAGAAGTATTAATTAAATAACTGAATAAATGTTTATGAGAGAAACTTGAGTTTATGACACAGGAAAACAAAGTTAGGCAATATGTATTAAATTCATGTCCTGTAGTTTCTTTGTGTGTGTGTGTGTGTGTGTGTGTGTGTGTGTGTGTGTGTGTGTGTGTGTATTAGGGCTTGAACTCAGGCCCTGGGCATTATCCCTTAGCTTTTTTCAATGAAGGCTAGCACTCTTCCACTTGAGTCACAGCTCCATTTCCAGCTTTTGGTAGTTAATTAGAGATGTGTCTCAAAGATTTTCCTGTCAGGCTGGCTTCAAACTGATTCTCAGATTTCAGCCTCCTGAATAGCTAGGATCACAGGCATGAGCTGCCAGCACCTTATTTGAAATCATTTTCTTTTATTGTTGCATGTAGAAATTACACATACTCTTTATTGTAGGGTTTGTGCAAATAAGTTGAACAACCCATTGTCATTAGGTGTAAATTATATGGCAACTGCCCACCGTCAGTGTCTGCCTTGTTTTCCCTATGAGACAGAAGCATCCTTTCTAAGTATTAGAAAAGCAACACATTTTGGTACTTTCCCCCCTTTGTGTTATGAGCCATCCAAGAGATTTAGAAATGAAGAAAGGCGAGGGTGGCAAGGTCCTAAACATCACTTGAAAGTTTTTTTTTTTTTGTCCTCAGAGGGTTTTAAATACAGTATATTGAAGAACTGTCAGGGAGATGAGAGGAGAGAAGACTTTTGATATTTAGTTTGAAACAAAGCAAAGAGTCATGAGATTCAAATATAACGAAGGGAACAATTTCAAAAGAGAAACTGGGCCACATTCCCTGGTTTTGACTCTCACATATCAAACAAAGCCCAACTTAGATAATTGCTGTCAGTCTCAGTGACACCAGGGGATGTGTGTTATTGCCAGAACCCTTCCAAGGCCCCGTTACTTTAACAGAGGTGTGCCGAGCGCGATACTTGAGGGAACTTGACCTCACTTGGATCTAGTCAAGGTTATTTTCTGTATCCTGAAGTTGGTCTGTCTGCCTAGTATTTCAAGCTCACTTTGGCAACACTGCATCCTAGTCAAAATGGATCTTCTGCGCGAGTTGGGGAGTAGCTCATAGCATGCCAAGAGAAATAAGACTCCAGCCAAGCACAAGGAACTCTCAGTTCAGCGAGGGAGGCTTGCATCCAGATGAACTGTGAGCCATACCAGACCATGTTGATTCTTCTAATAGAGTACTTACAGCACGCTTGGCCATGCTGTGATGGGGGCCGCTCTGTTGGAGGTGGGTTTTAGGCTCTGTCATCAGCAAAGCTAATGGCAAGTGCACTTGTACAACTCCAGGGGGTGCTGCTCATAGCAGTCTTAAATGAGTAGTATAGCCTGGGGAGCTGTAACCATTGGCTCAGTTAATACCCGTTGAATGACTGCTATTAGAAAATGTCCCTCCCCCCCCTGTGGTACTGGGTGCTGTCCCTAAGAAACCTCAAGATTGGCACTCTACCACTTGAACCATACCTATACTTCTGGCTTTTTGCTGGCTAACTGGAGAGAAGGGTCTCACGACTTTTCCTGCCAGGCTGGCTTGGAACCATGATCCTTACATCTCAGCTTCCTGAGCAGTTAGAATTATAGACATGAACCATTGGTGCCTGGCTGAAAATTTCATATTTTATATTATCTATTTCTCACAACTATTCCATGAGGTACATTCTGTTTTTCATTCACATTTTACAGAGACTGAGACGCCCAAAGCTAACCTTGTGTGGTCAAGCAGAAATGGCAGTGGGATTTTCAACCAGGCATTTTGCCTTTGGAGCCCAAGGCAGCATGCTTCTCAGTGTCCACGGTGCAAGACATGTGCACAGGAAGTGAGGCGTGTGTCACAGTGCGGGGGAAATGCAGTACTGCTCTCAGGCTGAGGGGCCCTGACCCAGGCTCTTGTGTCCCAGGCAGGCCATTTAAGTGGCTGAGGGTTCTCAGGGTTCTCACACACCTGTCACCCATTTCCATGCTTGTCCTGGGCTTGAACTCAGGGCCTGGGCACTGTCTCTAAGCTTTTCTGCTCAAGGTTAGTGTTCAACCATTGAGCCACAGCTCCACTTCCAGCTTTTTGGAGACTAATTGAAGATAAGAGCTCCTGGACTTTCCTGCCAAAAAGTCTTGGCTTCAAACCTCAGTCCTCACATCTCAGTCTCCTGAGTAGCTAGGATGACAGGTGTGAGCCATCAGCACCTAGTTAAGGTTACTTTTTTTCCAGACAAATTCTGGTTATATTATAGAAGCTCTCAAGTAGGCAAAATGTTATTCACAATCACTCATTACTGAATCATGGTGACCTATCATAAGAAACATTATTCCTCTTCATCATGCTGACTTCACAGGATACTTACATAAAGACGGCTATGTCATTAGGGGAGAGAGGCTTAAAGGATCACAATTGTAATACTGTTCATCACTAATGTTGTTAATGTGGCACATTAGGGTACTGAAAAGCTGGTTCATAGCTTAGTGATTTTAAAGGCCAAGGAATAGGAGAGTTGTGCACAAACCATGGGTTGTGGACATAGTAGGTCAAGGCTTTGGACAAGGTACTTGCTATTTCAGAACCTTGGTTTCTTTATCCATACAACACCTACAGTAAATAATCACCCCACCCCACCCCACAGATTACCTGTGTTAAACACAGTGGTTTATGAAAAGCAGCTGGCGCTGCCCCTCAGCCTTGAGGAATGGATGATGTCTGTCCTTCTTTACCTTCCTCCACTTCTCTACTTCTGCATAGTCTCTCTCTCTTTCTCTCCCCCTCCTTTCTTTCTTTCTTTCTTTCTTTTTTTGAGTCCAGTTGTGGGGCCTGAACTCTGGGCCTGGGTGCTGTCCTTCAGCTCTTCAGCTCAAGGCTAGCGCTCTACCACTTGAGCCACAGCGCCACTTCCAGCTTTTTTTCATTTTTGTTTATGTGGTGCTGAGGAATCGAACTCAGGGCCTCGTGCATGCAAGGCAAGCGCTCTACCACTGAGCCACCTTCCCAGCCCCCTCCTTCCTTTCTTTCTATGCCAGTACTGAGACTTGAACTCAGGGCTAGGCACTGTCTCTTAGCCTTTTCACTCAAAGCTGGCATTCCTCCACTTCCAGCTTTTTTGTGGTTAATGGAGACAAAAATCTCATGAGCTGTGTGAGCTGGCTTTGAACCATGCCTTGAGCAAAGACGCTAGAGGGAGAACACAAAGCCCTGAATTTAAGCCCTATTAATGAAGGAAGGAAGGAAGGAAGGAAGGAAGGAAGGAAGGAAGGAGGGAGGGAGGGAAGGAGGGAAGGAAGGAGGGAGGGAAGGAGGGAAGGAAGGAAGGAGGGAAGGAAGGAAGGAAGGAAGGAGGGAAGGAAGGAATGAGCAGAAAAGCACAAGTACCTGTGGAGAGAACAGTCCTCACCCTTTCCAGCTTCCACAGAGGAGCTGGACCTTGCAGACAGACCTGTGAGATTGTTGCAGGAGAAAACCCACCTGGCGTCTCTTGGGTTTAATGGCTTGTCAGGAGGGGCTTATACTTGTGAACCAGTAAAAGGTGGGATGTGCAGCAAGGAAAGTTTGAACAAGTGACACCCAAGACTGTCAAATCAAGCGTGTCTTGCTCCTTGTCACTGCCATGTAGACCAGCCCCTAGACTATCAAGGCTGAAAGGCCCCTTTCCCAAAGAGAGGATGCCAGAAACTAGAAATCAGCTCTCTGGTCTGGTTGGAGACATTGTATCTCTGCTTCATTTGGGGAACATCAGGCAGTAAAGTAAGTCATGGTGGTGTGCATGGTGAGCTTTGTGTCATTTCTCTTGCCCAGAATGTCTTGGTTTTTTCTATGGGTGGGTGTTTCTGGCGGGGGGGGGGGCTTGGCTGGTGGTACAACATAGTGACCACCTGTGGTGAGACACTGCTGTGTGCTGTATGGCTGGGCTCCTGCCCGGAAGTTAAGGATCCATTTCCTGGGGTTGTCCAGGCCTCTGTTTCTTTCAGCAGCTGGGCTTTTATTCCTGTAGACAGGTGAGATTTTTCTGGATCCTGGATCCTGATGGCAGATATGGCTTCCTTCCCTAGGCAGCCTCCCCTTTCATGTGTGGGTCCCTCAGCTTCCCTCCCTCATTGCCTTCAAAGTTCCTCCCCACTTCCTTTCCCTCCCCTCCTTCCCTCCCCTCCTCTTCAGCGAGCCTTTCATCTACAGAGTGTTTTGTTCCTTTCCTATTTTTGGTTCCCCTGTCTGTGGTATAAATTAGAGTCCTAGGTAGAAACCTGAGAGTTTTCCATTGACCACAGAGTGATGTGTCCTCCGCCAGCTACTTCCTGTGCTCACCCAAGGGACAATAAATAATAAATCAGTGAAACATATTTCAATAATTCTCTTGCTTTAAGTTCTGGAAGGCAGCTTTGTGATGGTGTCAGGAAACAGCAACCCTCAGAGTTTCTTCTGTCCCGCATCTTCAGATAGCTTGGCGATGATTGGTTACTGGTAGTCACGGAAAGAGGAAGGCCCAAAGGAAACCGGTAGATGCTTCCTCAAGTTCTCCCTAGTATACAGCAGCCGAGCAACGTGGGGCAAGGAAGGTGGAGACGACGATGCTGTAAAGCAAGGAAGCACTTGAAATGCACCGGGACACTGGGAGACAGGGAGAACCAGTGTTCCGTGGTTTTTGTTTGTCATCAAGAAAAAAAAAAAAACGTATGGAGTTTGGGTTACATACCTGTAACCCGACTACTTAGGGGGTTGATAGTCAAGGGATTGAGATTTTGAAGCTAGTACCAGCAGAAAAGTCCGCCAGACTGCATCTCTAACTTAACCAGCAAAAAGGTAGGCTGGAGGCACGGCTCAAAGAGTAGAGTGCCAGCTGAGTAAGTAATAAGTAATATGCAAGGCCCTGAGCTCAAACTCTGACATTGATAAGACAGCAAACAATAGGGGCTTCAAACAAAATGTGGCCCAGAAATGATGAATTTCACAGGAAAAAAACCAAAGGAATACTTAGGCCCAAAGAGAGTCTGGGAGAGGGTGAGAAGAGTGGGAAGGCCTAGGGCCTGGAGCTGGGGAGAGGAGTCGCGGTGGCTGCACACAGCTCAGCAAAGCCTCCCTACAGGAGGAGAGTCAATCATGAAGCATGTGGAAATTTTCAACTTTTCCTGTTTCGCATAATCAGATCCATATTTGCTCCAGTTTACTAGTGGTTATTAGTTGTGGATAATTCATTTTTCATTTGGTCAGCTTGTTTATAAGGTGCTACGGCCATGAAATTCTGGGTCGGGTAACCTATGTGAACAAGCTGTTTCCTGCTATCTCCTGGAAGGAGGAGGAGGCCGGGGTGGGTTGTGATTGGTGGACTCAAAGTGTCCAAATGGAATGGAACAGTCTCAGTGGGTGCACTTTGTCAGTAGGAATCTGGTGTCACTGCTGTGCTCTTTGTGTTCGATGTAATGCACAATATTTGTTTGGTCCTAGGGAATAATTTTACCATATCCAGTTCAGCAAATTCTGGATCTGAAGCATCCCAAACCCAATGGCTGAAGATCAATGCCTTCTGTCTTAGGGGAACTACCTGGGATGTGAGGCAGGGGTGTTTGCAGAGGTCCGACTCAGAATAGAGTCCAGTTGGGTCTTCTAGCTAGGGCTGAAAGAATGGTTCCCAACTGATAAGAGCTGGAGAGCCTCTGCTCTAGTGAGGGTAATAAGAGTATGTTTTAGGTAATAAGTACTATGAATTTAAAAAATCTTAATCAATTTTAATTGACAAGCAAATATTATATTTTTGCACAACATATTTTGAAATATGTACACATGTAGACTGGCTGTGTTAAGCTCATTAAATATATACATTAACCTCACATACTTATCCCTTTTTGTGGTGAGATACTTATAAATGTTCTCTCCTTGTGAGTTTCTAAGAATGCATCATTTATTAACTATAGATATCATGCTGTACAATAGACCTTTTGAACTTATTCCTGCTATGTGTCATTTGATTCCACACTGTCTTAGTAGCTAGGCTGATTAGTTTAGTGTCTAACAGCATAGTGAACAACCCAAAGTACCTTTACCTTCATTTAAGATTCATTGTTATGGCCAGGCACCAGAGGCTTACAAGCCTGTAATCCTAGCTACTCAGGAGGCTGAGATCTGAGGATCACAGTTCAAAGGCAGCCTGGGCAGGATAGTCTGTGAGACTCTTATCTTCAATAAACCACCAGAAAACCAGAAGCGGTGCCATGGCTCAAAGTAGTAGAGTGCTAGCCATGAGCATAAAAGCTCAGGACAGTGCGCAGGCCCCGAGTTCAAGCCCCACAACCAACAAAATAAAATAAAAATTCGCTGTTTTGATCAATACCTATCATAAACAGTCTATTGTCAGCCAGGCTTTATACACGCATATGCAGAGTGCTCTATGCAATGTGCTTAATTATTCCTGAAGTGGCTCCATTGGGTAAGAATCCTGTTTCTGTGCCCATTTGACCCACAGGGAAGCAGAGGCATGAGTTATATAGCTTGGTCATAGAAAAAGTGGCAGAGCCAGGATCAGAACCCAGTTTCGTCTGATTCCAAAGCCCATGTCTCTAACTACAAATGAAACTGCCTCTCTCTTCAGATGAGTTTCACTCACATCCAGCATAGTCCGAACTACCATCTCCTACACCTCTTCCTCCCCTTCCCCGAACACCTGCCTGGCTCTTCCTGTCCTCAGACTCTGCGCTGGTGGCTGGCAAGGATGACATCTGGGTGGCCTCCCCCACAGCGAGCTTACCAGGGCTCCCCAGTCCAAACCAAATGGTGAGATCTAGCCCATTGGGGGTGTCATTTCCTCACCCCTCCAAATGTAATTCAGTTGTTTCTGCTTGTCAGATGCTGTGTTTCCTCACTAAGCCTGAATTAGTCATTGGGATATGTCAGTATGTGAATGGATTTACTACGTTCCAACAGCTGCCGGGCCGCACACACATGTGCTGCACATGGTAGCAGTCTGGGCTTCCCAGGGGGGCCAGCACAGCCAGGATCCCTGAAATTAAGTACAGGCCCTGAGACTCGGAGAGAGGATGCTGTGGGGGGGGGGGCAGGCAGGGGGAAGGGATAGAGTCCCATATTTACAATGGCTCTACCTCAATCCAGCCTCCACTCTAGGGAGGAGAAGGAAGCATTTTGTGTGCAGGGAATTGACAAGCCTACAAAAAAAATCTCCTCTCTGAGGTGTGGCCTTTCCCCACACAGAACAGAGCCCATCTGTCCAACCGTGTCTGAAATAACACCGGACAGCCAGCAAAGGAGTGTCCATTGTCACATGCACATTTGTACCGCAGGCAGTCCACACAGACCCCTGTAATTCAAATCAAAACAGCCTCTTCAGGGATAGTGCGGTGGGGAGTGAAAGTGCTGCTTGTGAGTCCAACAACCCAGAGGATTGTTTTGTTTTGCTAAGGATTTCTGCCAGCCACCATTGAGGACTCTTTGTGCACCTACAGGAGATCTCCAAATTTAGGCAGCTATCAACTTCCAAATTAAACACCGATGTGCAGCCTCTTGTTGGAGAGGCAGCCTAGTCCTACTGATCTGTGTTGGGGAAAGACCAGAATGTGATTGTCCTAGCTGCTTTCCTGTGCAAACTCTCCTAACAAGCTTCCCTAAGATCACAACTTGGATACTGGGGTTTAAAGCTAACAGGCCAATGGAGCTGTTGTTCAAAACTCGGCAATGGTCTGCTTTGAGCCTCTGGTCTCAGAATTTCCTAGAGAGGGCTATTATGATCCATCACCTGGGGACTTCCTGTTTCTGTCCAGATTGGGGCTTAGAGTTTGCATCTGGTCTTTTGTGACCTCCTTTTGGTGGATGAGCACTGGCTAGATTATAGCAAGCATTTTCTCTTTTCCCTTAAATGTTAACTTCAGCATCAGTGAGGGGAAAATGAAGACGGGGTCACCAGGACTTGTGTTTACAGATGATTTCTTATGGTCTGCCATTGCGTTGTAGCTGGATGCAGGTTGTAAATCAGAGACACTTTCTCTTCTGAACGGGCACTTCCAACCTTCCTGGCTTTGGGACCTGGGGAAATTGATAAAATTGATGAGTATCTTTAAGCCTCAACTCTTTTCTCTGTTTCTTTGTTCATCTCTTTTTTCCATTTTTCTTTTTTTGGTTCCGGTCGTGGGGCCTGAACTCTGGGCCTGGGCGCTGTTCCTCAGCTTTTCAGCTCAAGGCTAGCGCTCTACCACTTGAGCCACAGCGCCACTCCGGCTTTTTTCTTTTTTCTTATGTGGTACTGAGGAATCGAACCCAGGGCCTCATGCATGCAAGGCAAGCACTTTACCACTGAGCCACCTTCCCAGCCCTCTTTTTCCATTTTTGTGCTGGTCCTGAAATTTGAACTCAGGGCCTGGGCTTTTTTGCTCAGGGCTGGTGCTGTGCTCTACCACTTGAGCCACAGCTCTAGTTCCAGCAATTTTGGTAGTGATAAGAGTCTCAAGGATTTTCCTACCTGGGATGGCTTTGAACTGTGATCTTCAAATCTGAGCCTCTTGAGTAGCTAAGATTATAGGGGTTGAGCCACCCTTGCCTGGCTTCAACTTTTATAATGGGGATAATGAGCAACCTTGTTTCATTGTTGTGGAATTAAATAGGATGATTAAAAGTGTTTAGACAGACACTGGCACACTATAAAGGCTTAATCACTAGAGTAGGATCAACAGGTAGAGATGAGGTTTTATTTAGTGGGGGTGGGGGGGAGGGGGGGAGGGGGAGGGAGAAATTATCCTTTTTGTTCACCTGTCTTTCTAGGGAGAGTGTGTGAAGTTTTGTGGGCTGGGTTTGTGCACAAGCCTAGGCCTCAGAGGCAGATGGACTCTTAAGGTGTAGAATGAAGGAGATGAGGCACCAGACCTGCTTCAGCTGGCTGGAGCCAGAGCCGAGAGCTCTGTGGACTAAGAGTCCAGGGACAAGTGGCAAACTGCAGACTAGAGCCCAGGATGATGGCTCTAGGAGATGCCAGCTTGGATATGAGGACTGATGGAAGGGGGGAGGGGCTGATGTTTAACATTTTTAAATTGTGACATTATGTACATAAAACTCACTCCTTATCCCCCCCCCTTTTTTTTTTTTTTTTTTACAGTTTAGTGGTTTTAAGTAATCCATGTTGTGGTACAGCTATCAGCAAGTATTTATTCAGATAATATTTTTTGAGTACTTTTTTGGCAAGAGTAATCATGAATGGTAGCTGCTGGGACTGGCGCTGGCAGGTAATAGACGCTTCCTACTCTTCCCTTTGTTGTACAGCCAGGACATGAATGTACAAGGCAATGAGTGTGGACAGTTCAAATGTGATGGGAACTACAACAGAAAGTTACATGGGTTTAGTGGGGCCCCCAAGAACAACTAGGGGGCAGGTGGATGGAGGAGGGCCTTTTACTTATTTAGTTAATTTTGGTTGGTTGTGGGGCTTGAACTCTGGGCCTGGACACTGTCCCTCAGCTCTTCAGTTCAAGGCTAGTGCTCTACCACTTGAACCACAGCGCCACTTCTGGGTTTCTAGTGGTTCATTGAAGATAAGAGTCTCACAGACTTTTCTGCCTGGGCTGGCTTTGAACTGCGATTCTCAGATCTCAGCCTCCTGAGTAGCGAGGATTGATTATAGGTGTGAGCCATCAGTGCCCAGCTTTACCACTTGAACCATGACTACAGTCCAATATTTTGCTATTGAATTGGAGATGGAGTTTCATGGACTTTACTACCAGGGCTGGCTTTGAATGTCAATCCTCAGATCTCAGCCTCTTGAGTAGCTAAGGTTTCAGAAGGTATGAGCCTAGCTAAGGAAGGCTGGGTAGAGAAGGCAAGAGGCAGGTCACTCAACCCAGGAACAGCAAGATATAATTGGGGTTTGGACACTGCCTGAGTCCAGGAACCCACTAGGCATGGAATTGTTTCTCTGCTCAGTTTTCTCATTGCGGGTCTAGGTTTTAGCAGAGAAACTATATTAGAAGATAAATGGCTATCAGCAGGGGCTGAGTAGAACTCCATGATGCTGGGTCTCAGACCACAGCAGTAGCTTTACATTTTTCCCTGCCCCTCTCCTCATAAGATGGTTGCGGGGACAGGGTGGTATAATGATGCTCAGGAGGCTTTGAAAACTATGTCAAAAAAAATATTAAGCCAAGCACAATGGGTCAAGAATCACAGTTTGAGGCCAGCCTGAGCAAAAACTTGGCAAGACCTCATTTCAATCAATAAGCTAGGTGTGGTGGCATGTGCCTGTGATCTCTTCTCTATGTAGGAGGATTGTGATCCCAGCCTGGCCTGGGTTAAAAAAAAAAAAAAAAAAGCAAGACCCAGTCTGAAAAATAACTAAAAAAGCACTGGAGGCTCAGTTGGTATAGAGCTTCCTAAGCAAGCCTGGAAAGGCCCTCAATTAAAACCCTAAAGCCAGACATGGTAGAACATGCCTATAATCCTAGCACTCAAGAGGCTGGCAGGAGGATCTCAAGTTCAAGGCCAGCCTGGGTTCTGTAGCAAGGCCCTGCTTCAAAAATCAAACAAACCAAAGTTTTATTTGGTTAGTATCAGTAAGCAGCCCCCTCAATTTTTTTTCAATGTGCGAGCTGGAACTCACGACCTTGTGCACACCAGGCAGTGCTCTGCCATTGACCTACACCCAGCTACAGCCCTAGAAAGCCCTTATCTACTCTGATGGGGTCAAACAACAGGAACACAGAGGAAAACAGCTTTCAGAATTAGATCAATCAAAAGGAAAATGCAAAGATGTTGACAACATTGTACTTTTTAACTTGAGTAAACACAAAAATACAAAAGAAAGAAATGTGTACTGTGTACAAACTTGGGTGGTTCAATTGAACAGGAAATAGAAACAAACATCACAAGGATCTCATTTCCAATGGTTCTTGTTGCCAAAATCAGGAATATTTGTAATTATTGTTGTAATATGTAAATTTTCAGGCCTTTGACAACTGGGGTCTGAACACATCCATCAAGTGAAAACTGTGTGGTTTTTATGGCTTAAGCAAGATGTTGACTTTGAGGTCTGTGAATGGAAGTGTTTCATTTGTTTATGTTCATTTGCTTGTGCTGCAAATCTCTCTCATTTCCCTCTACTCCAAATGTAGTCATCTGGCCCTTGAAAGTTAGTCGTGGGGTAGGATCAACTGTGGGGTAGTGAATTATAACCAGTAATCCTGTAATGATGGATTATTACCATATGGACGCAAAGGAGAGCTCAGCTCTCATTTTCTGTAAATCCAGCAATTTATTTTTATTTTTATTTTTTTGTGAGAGCATGAGGCTTTACCTCAGGGTCTCATAGTCTCACTTGGCTTTTTTTTTGCTCTTTTTTTTTAGCTTTTTTTTTTTTTTTGGCACTCTATCATTTGAGCCATAGCTCCACTTTTGACTTTTGCCTGGTTAATTGGAGATAAGAGTCCCTCAAAGTTTTCTGTCAGGGCTGGCTTTGAACCTCGATCATTAGATCTCACTCTCGGGATAGCTAGGATTGTAAGTCTGAACCACCAGCACCTGGCAACCCAGTGAATATTTTAAAAACAAAATTGAAATTTGTTTGCAACTTGCATAACTACACATGATTTTATTTTCTAAAATGAATAGGTAATAATGTATATGGATATGTATAATTTATTTAGTTTAGGGATCCTGTCATGCAGTTTTTTTTATGACTCCAGATTATGACTTAAAGTTTTAAAAATGAATGTGAGTGATTTTCAGGCTCTAATTGACTGTTTTCCTAAAGGATTTGCCAGGGATTATGCTCTCCAAGTAGAGTGATCCTGTGTTCAGTCTGATAGTTTCGTAGAAAAGAAGTGACTTGTCTTGGCCTAAATATTTAAGAAGATCTTGAGATCCTACCTGCCATCGGAACAAGTCTAGATGTGGATCTGTGAGGTTAGAGTTCGTGGTGCTAGGTGGTAAGGAAAGATTTCTTTGTGGGCTTGTGACTTTTCTTTGGTAGCAAAGTGAACTCTGCAAACCTGGAGGGCTCCGGGGCAGTGACATGTTCAGCAGACCACCCTCCTGCTTCCCCAAGGGAGGTCCAACACCCATGTTTCTGATTTTACACAGATGGTGTGTGTCATAGCACCACCTCACGAGCACCTGTGCTTACAGTTAGTGGGATGCACTTGGTCCTCCTAGAGGCTATTGGGGTAGAAGCCAGTACCTCATGTGTGCAAGACATATACTCTATCACTAAACTATAGCCCCTTCCCAGAGATGAGACATTTTTGAAGTGGAGTGTTGGCTAGAAGGTTCAGATCAGAGTTTTATCTAGGATCAGGTGAGAGGAAAGGAAAAACCAGGCACCAGTGGCTCACGACTGTAATCCTAGCTACGCAGGAGGCTGAGATCTGAGGATCACCCTTCCAGGCCAGCCTGGGCAGCAAAGTCCATGAGACTCTAATCTCCAACTAACCACCAGAAAACCAGAAGTGGAGCTGTGGCTCTAGTGGTAGAGTGGTTGCCTTGAGCACAGAAGCTCAGGGGTACTGGCTAGACCCTGAGTTCAAACCCCATGACTGATGAAGGAAAAATAAAATGGAGAAAGGAAGAAAGTTTTTAAGTTGTTTTTAATTCAACACATGAAAGATGTACACATTGGTTGGGTACTGTGGTGAAACTGTTTTTGTTATGTTATGCCATCAGCCTGACACTGAAAAAAAAATTCATTTTCTCACAGAACTTTGAGATGAACGAGAAGGAGCCTCTGTGTGCTTGGGAGGTTGGGAGAGGGCATGGCAGGCAGCCGGGCAGATGGAGAGCTTTCCCCTGGATAGTTAAGGTGGTGGAGGCAAGGGAGGAAAAGCAGAGCAGAGGTGGTAAGTGGGATCGCTGCAGAATTACTGCGCTAGTTACCAGAATTCACCTGCTGTGGGCAGAGGACGGTACTTGGCATAAGAAACCCAGCTATGGTCATTCCTGCCCCTGCCCAGTCCCCCAGAGCTGTGGTCAGAAGCTCATACACCCCTATATACCATTCCCGTGCATTCACTGGGAACTTCCAGTCTAGTCAACATGAAGGTACAGTGAAAAGGAAGGTCTGGAGTCCTTTGAGAATTGAATGGAAGTTTGGGGCCCATTCCCCAGAGTCACAAATGTGCACATCAAGATTTCTGCCCCAGTTTCAAATGATTCATGGGAATGTTCAAGTCTCCTTCTGGACTTTAGGGTGAGGAGAACCTATATTCATGATCATTAATCAGAGAAAGGAATTGTTGAAGAAGTGAAAAAGTTATTTGGATAAATCCAGCATCTAAGATAAAGGAGAGAGTTACAGGTGCTTAGGATCTTACACAGACCACTTCTGGCTTCTAAAATTCTGGCTTTGGAAAATGGTTCCAATTCTGGGGATACCAAGCAGCAAATCTCCAGGTAATTAGGTCCAAGTAGTGAAAGCAAATTGCTGTGGCCAAGCAGTCTGCTTAGCTCTGTATTGTCTACTTGTTTAACGTTTTTACATTTACTTGGTCAGGATGATTATTGGATAAACAGTCAACTCAGTGGCATACTTTTAATTTTGGAGTCCTTCCCTTGCAAACATTTTTTTTTCAAAGGAACCTTCTCTACTTTCCAGGGTGTGCTTGGCAGAAAGGGAGGAAGTGGTGAAGTTTCTCTCAGCTGGCCCCAGCCATGTTTGAGGAGGGCTACTTGGCTGTTAACACCCCAGGGCTCTGCATGGTTCATCTGTTCTGACGATCTCAGTCTCTCTCACCCAAATCAGCCCATTTGCCACCCTTAAAGCATGGGCACTGCTGAAGCAGTGTGCACCCCAAACCAGACACTCAGGGCGAAAGGCCTTACCAAGGATTTCTGAACCAAAATCAGAATCAGATCTCAAAAGTCTAAATGATGAGCGAGTGATGGAGAATCTTCCCTTGAAGAATGTGTTGCTTCTGCAAGTATAACCTTAGGTATCACATGGAACAGAAATTCGGGTGTGTATGTGTTTGGGAGCAGGGGGGTGAACTCAGAGCCTGGACACTGCCTTTTATCACTTTTGGCTCCAGGATAGCACTCTAGCCCTTGTACTACAGCTCTACTTCTGGCTTTTAGTGGCAAACCGGAGAGGAGTATTACTATTTGTCCTGCCTGGAATAGCTTTGAACCAGGATCCTCAGACCTCAGCCCCTTAAGTAGCTAGGTATTATAAGTGCCCAGATGGAAAAACACAGCCCAGACAGAAGTTCTGTCACTGTAGAACTCTGATGAGTTAATATGTGTTTAAACAGTTTCATCACAGATTATTTACCAACGGGGACAGAATGCCTTGGGACTGCATGCTTTTAGAGCTGTTCTGTCACACTGATTAATTCCACATTTCAAAATCATTCTCATGTCCTCCAAGTTCTTGCAGGTTCTCTCAAACTCTTCCCTCTACTGGTGAAATGGGAGAACTAGCAAGAAGGCGAGATTATGTTGCCCTCTGGTGTCTGCCAACCCAAAAGAAAGAGCTAGAACTTAGGGAAAGGATGAGGTTAGAAGACAGAGAAAAGATACTTCATACCAAGGGAAAAATGGAGAGATGAGGAGGTGAGGAAATGAAGTGGAAAAGAGAGGTCGAGGTGGCAGGCCATACCCATCAGATCCTTTCTGTCTGGTGGGCACTGCCCACCCAACCTGGCTCTGGTGAGGAAAGTGAAGCTCCAGATGATCTCCAGTGATGGGAAATTATTTGTGAATCAAGGCCTGGGATCAGCCTTTGTCTTTGGGGATCCAACGGGAAAGCGAGCTGGTGGTAGCCAACTATATCCTTCGAGAATAGAGGCGTTTCCTGGAACCAAGTCAGGAGGAAGTCCCTTCTGTTTCTGGGGTCTCTTGGAAATTGTGGTGGTATTGGGTCGTGAGACCGGTGTGTTATTCCTTATCATTCACTAGGGATATCTTCTTACCTCAGTACAGCACATAGGACATGTTCTAGACTTTGACCCTTGGGAGCACCCACAAGAATATCCCGACTGCCCAAGCTGGGGATGGGGGGGTAGGTCTTGAGAGAGACACACACACAGATGTAAGAGGAAGGTAGGTATTTGATCCAGTTGTGCAGCTTCATGGAAAAGATCAGGATTTTTATATCCTTTGGGGATCTCCACCAATGTCCCATGTCAGGACAGGGCTGATGGTCTACCCTTCAGTCCATCATTCCTGGGTGGTGATGGGACATCATGGCTCTACCGTTAGTCTGGGATGCCCTCTTGCCCCACAGCCAAGTGCACCTACTTGTGAGCACATTTGCTGGGCATTGGCAGAGGGTGGTAGGTTCAGCCAGTCCATTAAAGTAAGAATAATTTCCCATTGGGCTTGTTCATTATTGATGAATGTGTGTGTGTGTGTGTGTGTGTGTGTGTGTGTGTGTGTGATGCTGAGGACCAACTCAAGGTCTCTCACATGCAAGGTGAGTGTTCTACCACTGAGCTATACCCTCTGCCCTTTCATACTTTGACACTGTGTAGCCTAAGTTGGCCTCAAATTCATGCTGCTCCTGGGCTTGCAGATGTCTGTGATCACTCTTGGCTTTGACTTTTCTCATAGAAACAGCTGATGAGTATTCAAAGGAATCGACAGGGCGCTTCCTGTTTCTGAGTGGGGCTTGAGTGTGAGTTGTGATGCTGCCTCTTCCACTTCGGTGCCTGTCAGGTGGTCTGTGCCTTTGAACTTGTGGACATCAGCCCACCGTCCCTGTCTTTGTGTCTTCTGCCCAACACACTGAGCAAGATTCATTGTATTTAGACGAGGTTGTTCATTTGGCTTCATTTTATTTATCAAAATACCAGCCATCCTGCTACAGATCAATCATTTTGCTAAAATTTTATTTTTTTCTTTCCCTTCTCTGTGCCTTTCTTTGTAAGTCAAAGCTATTTTGTATTACCCAAGCAACAACATGATTTACACAATGAAAGAGGACAATCTATTCTAATGGTTAGACAGTGATAAAAAAAAGCATATATTTATATCTATCTGGCTGATGTTGGCTTTTGGTGGGTATTTACTGGTAATCAGAAAGTTGGGCAGAATGAAAGATGAAAAGGCAGTCTTTGGTGTTCTGAGGATACAATCAAACGCCGAACAAAACTAAATAAAACAAAAGACTTGGGTTTTTGGTTTCCGATTCTGCATTTGTGAAATGAAGTAATTAGCTTGGAGTTCTCTGTCAGGAAGGCTGTGCAGAGGTGTTTGTGGATTTTTATTGGCCTGACTTCAGAACTGGTCTTGGAGGTGAGCCATAAAGGCATAGAGTCTGGGGTGTGTGTGCGCGGGGTAGGCGGGGGGAGTGGGGGGAACAGCAAGTAATTTCTTACAAAGAAAAGCTGTGGGCATGCTGGTCCTGGTGGGATAGTAAATTTGAATTCCTTCTAGGTTTCATCCTTTCCTTTATCTTCCCTCTTCTCTCAAGAACAATGCTTTTATGAAGGAAACTACTGTTTTACATTAAAATCCAGCAGATGATTATGCACACTGGCTTGCTTGGGTCTTCATTGGCATATTTCTCCTTGCTGGACATGGGTGCTGTGGCCCAGCACAGGGTACCTGGGAGACACAAGGGTGCTGCAGACAGACACACCTGCACCCTGGCTGGAGAGCCGGTCGTGAGCTCGGCTGTAGAGGATTTGCACAAAGAATGCCACGTCCAAACGATGAACCAGTCAACGTCTGTATGCCTGTGAGCCGAGCCAGCTTACCACCCATGACCACAGCCTTCTCAGCCTGCCACTCTGCATAGGAGCTTCTGTCAGCGAAATGCTGGCAACGGTGGGAGGTCCCACAATGCAGATTTTAATCAGAAAATTTAATTTTACAGACAATTCTCAGTTTGCACACGGTGAGAAATGCTTCTCACTGCACGGACTTTCTGGACTCAGCTCTGAGCAAAAGGAGTTTCAATTTATGTCACACCTTTCTCAGCAAACAATACCCCGAAGCACTCCCTGGCAATAACACGGTGTAGCCCAGGAAGCCACCACAGATGGCTTTCTTCAAATTACCCAAGATATTTATTTGGAACAATTAAAAGAGGTGGCGTCATAGCACAAACTGAGATTAGGCTGGTGAGGACTCCAGGGCCAAGCCCTCCACTCTTGGGTGGATCTAGTCCCCTGTCAGGCCACGGTTCCCAGGCTCGTTGCTTCCTTGCTGCACCAGAAGAGGCTTTCTCTAGTGCACAGCTTGACAGAGCAAGAGCAAAGGAGCTGGGGAGTGGCCCTGGCCTGGCTGGGGGCTGGTTGGGGATTTGCTGCCTGCTCAGCTTGCATGGGAAGAGTCCCATGCTGACCCTGGAGGACCCGGGGTTGCCAGTCAGGGGTCAGTTTGCCGGGCTGAGGCACTGGCTGAGTGTGAGAAGTATAGGGCAGGTTTCTCTGACCAGGCCACAGGAGGATGCAGTAGGAGACACTCGTGTAAGCGGGAGAGCTGTCCAAGGCAGAGCAAGCATTGACTGAGGAGCACAGTCAGAGGGGGAGAAATAGAGAAGAGGGACAAAGGCGGGAGGCAACATCTAAGGTGGGAGACTGGGGGTGTGGTAGTCAGAGAAAGAGACACAATAGTGGGGAGAGGCTGAGTCAGAGGGGAGCAGCCAGAAGGAGGTGGGGGGACAGGGTAAACCTTCCTTAAGTATCCACAGCATGGTGTGGCTGGGAGGGGTGAGGAGAGCTGGAGAAGACACTATCCAAGCCTGGGCCTCTCCACTTACAGGAGCACAAGGCCTTGCCCTGCCCCCAACACTCCCTCACCTGGGAGGGAGGAAGGGGAGCACTCTAAAGGAGTCCTAGGGTTTCCAACAGCCAAAACAACACTGGGGCCCATGGTAAAGCTAAGATTTGGGTCAGGGATACCCTGGTCCAGATTAGCAGTCCCTCAGGGGCTCTGTGTGGACAGTCTACAGAGGCTGCCTGGGCTTCGTTGGAAAGGACGCTGACGCCCCACAGGGCCCACCCTGGGCCAGGGAGTAGTGGAGGACAGTGGGGATGCTGTTGTGACCCTGGATGTAGGTGCTTCTTGGCTTTGAGGTGTATTTTTTTTTTTCTTTTGTTGGTCATGGGGCTTGAACTCTGGGCCTGGGCGCTGTCCCTGAGCTCTTCAGCTCAAGGCGAGTTACCACTTGAGCCACAGCGCCACTTCCAGGGTTCTGGCAGTTAATTGGAGATAAGAGTCTCATGGACTTTCCTGCCCAGGCTGCCTTTGAACTGCGATTCTCAGATCTCAGCCTCCTGAGTAGTAAGGATTACAGGTGTGAGCCACCAGCGCCCGGCTTGAGGTGTATTTATCTTTCCTTTTTTTCTTTCTTTCTTCCTTTTTTTTAGTCTTTTGAATGCTCATCATATAACACAAAAATCTAATTCTTCCTTCTCTGACCAGTCAGAGTCCACAGCTTTGGCGTTGTGGTCATTGGTTAGGAATCTATCAGAGGAGAACAGTGAGGGGACAAAGAGAAAGCCAGGTGGAGTTCTTGATGAGAGGGCTTTGCTGGGCATTGGTGGCTCAGTAATCCTAACTACTCAGAAAGCTGAGATCTCTGAGGATTGAGGTTCAAAGCCAGCATAAGCAGCATAAGGAGACTCTGTGAGTCTCCTATCTCCAGGTAACTACCAAGAAGCTTAAAATGGCACTGTGGCTCAAAGTGGTAGAGCTCAAAACCTCAGGGACAATGCCTAGTCCCTGAGTTCAAGCCCGAGGACTGGCAAAAAGAGGGGGGTAGGCTTTATTTCATGTGTATTTTTTATTTGTTTTGTAGTGCTTTCTGGGTGCTCCTCTGAATGTTTTACAAATATTACCTCATTGACTCCTCTGGACAACCGTAAGAGATAGGCCTGAGTAATATTCACATTTTACAAATGAGACAACAGAAGCCTAGAAGCTAACTTTCATAAACTGGACATGGTGGCTCACACCTATAATCCCAGCTATGGAGATCAGAAGAATTTCAGTTTGAAGCTAGCCCAGGCAAAAAGTTAGGAAAAGTTCACTGCAACCAATAAAAAGCTGGGTGTGGTTGCATGCATCTGTTATCCCAGCTACCCAGGAAACATAAATAGGAGGATCGTAATCCAGTTGGCCTGGGCAAAAAGTGAGAGAACCTATTCTAAAACCGGTGACAACAAAAAAGGGCTAGAAGCTGGGTGCTGGTGATTCACACCTGCAATCCTCAGGAGCCTGAGATCTGAGGATCATGGTTCAAAGCCAACATGGGCAGGAAAGTCTGTGAGACTCTTATCTTCAGTTAACTACCAGAAAACTAGAAGTGGACTATGTCTCAAAGTGGAAGAGTACTAGCCTTGAACAAAAAAGCTCAGAGACGGCAGCCAGGCCCTTAGTTCAAGACTCACAACTGAAAAAAAAACAAAACAAAGCAAAACAAACAAACAAACAAAAAAAAAAAACCCAGCTAGAGATGTGGCTCAAGTGGCGAATGTGAGGCCCCAGTGTAAAAACAAACAAGCAAAAACCTTGTCTAAGATCACACTGTTTTGTGACCTCAGTTTCATGCCAGTGTGTGTGATTAAATGCCACAGTACTGCTTCTCTGTTATATACATTCTCCATAGAGCATTATGCTTTAGAGCATTATACTTCCTTTGCTTCTTGTTTGGTTTTCTGATAGATGGTGAATTCGGAAGGATTAGATTTGAATATGCTTATGTGAAGAAGGTGTTTATACATGCATTCTTCACAGTGCTGACTGAGAGCACTCGTTAGTGCTGTGATTTGAGACTGAATCACATTGTATTTGTGATAAGTTTTACTGGTTGGGTTTGGCTCAATCACTTAGATGGGCTTCTAGTGAGACTGTGTGTATATTATCTCCAGCATGGAACACAATTGAGAGGAAAATATTTCCCATGTGTTCCTTCGTTAACTCATGCTGTCGATGAAAAATTATCGGGGCGGATGCCATGCTAGACCCTGGAGATGAGAAAAGTAGATGAACTTTCTGCCTCTGGTTTAATTCCAACCTCCCAAGGCCAAGGTTGGTATTTTAGAACGCGATACTCTTTTCTGTTCAACAAGAACAGATCATCTGTGACTGCACCCATGCCCTCCCTTCATACTTGTGTGCTAAAGTCAGAGTGCAGGGTCATCTTCCCCCTGCTTTACATTCATTGTCCGTATGCATTGGTCTAGCATTTCAAGTCAGAGGCCGTAGTGATGGTGGATGGGAGAAACCCTGGCTCCCTCCTGGCGAGGTGGAGCTATTTCATCCTGTGTGTTAGAGGAAAGCTACTAGTGTTATGAAGCGATGACAGAGTGTATACTCTGGCTTCTGGAATGCCTTTGAAGACTTGCCTGTAGCAGTGCAGTCTGGAAGCAGCACTGATCCCACAAATGGTCACCCCTTCCCTCTCCCTCCCCTGTACTGAGCCCAGGTGTGTAAACAGAGCAGCCAGCCCTTTGCCCCCGCAAGGAGCCCTGGGAGGGAGAGCTGGGGCTCAAACTCTTGCTTTTCAGGATTTCTCTTACTGTCACTTTCCTTCCATGGAGACTTTGCCTCCAGCACCCCCTGGACTACTTTTCCAATTCTCTGCCGCCACTGAGGACAGGAACTGAATAACAGGTATTGTCCAATAGAGAAGGAAAAGTCTGTTTGGACCCTGGACAGACTGGGTGACAGAGTGGGCTGAAACTTTGCTAACTCTGACTCTCTCTGGGGCTCTTTCTGATATTCAGCCCATACAAGTCCATCCATCCCAGGGAAGAGAGATAATCTTGAGACACAGGTCAGATTCCCTGGGAAGACAGCTATGCCCAGAGTCCAAACAGCTCTACCTCTGGCTCCAGATATTGTCTGGGATTCTCTACTCCAGTCTTTTAGGCATGACCTTGTCAGAATCAAAGCAGTGTTTCCAGGGGATGTTTATTTGTAATTAACTCCAACTAAGGTTTGAGAAATTGACCTATAAGCCAGGTGCTTATCCTAGCTACTCAGGAGGCTGAGATCTGAGGATCACCATTTGAAGTCAGGCTGGGCAAGGTCTCAGCTCCAATTAACCACAAAAAGCTGGAAGTGTAAGAATGGCTCAAATGGTAGAACATCAGCCTTGAATACAAGAGTTCAGGGACAGTGCGCAGGCTCAGAATTCAAACCTCAAGACCAGAAAAAAAAAAAAAGACATGCACTTAATAAAAAAAACTTGGGGGGCTGGGAAGGAGGCTTACCGGTAGCGTGCTTGCCTTGCATGCATGAGGCCCTGGGTTCAATTCCTCAGGACCACATAAGCAGAAAAAGCTGGAAGTGGCACTGTGGCTCAAGTGGTAGAGTGCTAGCCTTGAGCTGAAGAGCTGAGGGACAGTGCCCAGGCCCAGAGTTCAAGCCCCATGACTGACAATAAATAAATAAATAAAAATGAAAAGACAAGCAAACTTGGAAATACAAATGTGTGACAAAGGAAATTGAGGGTAGGTAGCTTACACTTAGAATCCTAACCAGTTAGAAGACAGAGAATAGGAGGATTGAGGTTCCAGGTCAGCCCAGGCAGATAAGTCTATGAGAACCCACGTTCATGGAAGCTACACATGATGGCATGTGCCTGCTCTCCCTTGCTTGGGCAGAAGTGAGGCTGTATCTCAAAAATAACCAGAGCTGGCCGGGCTCTGGTGGCTCACGCCTGTAATCCTAGCTACTCAGGAGGCTGAGATCTGAGGATCGCGGTTCAAAGCCAGCCCGGCAGGAGAGACTGCGAGACTCCTATCTCCAATAAAATCACCAGAAAACCGGAAGTGGTGCTGTAGCTCAAGTGGTAGAGCGCTCGCCTTGAGCTGAAGAGCTGAGGGACAGTGCCCAAGCACAGAGTTCAAGCCCCACGACCGACCGAAAAAAAAAAAATAACCAGAGCTAAAAGGGCTGCAGGTAGAGCACCTACCTAGCAAGATAAGGCCTTGAGCTCAAATCCTAGTACTATGTGGGGGAAAGGGCGGGGAGTAAGGAAAATACAAAAATATTTTGGTGTATTTTCTTCTTTTGAAATTGTTGTAGTCACACTGTAACAATAATGTGATGACCTCATACAGTTGTTTGAGACCAAAATATGTGCATCACACACACATATATATGAGGAACAGTTGGTCCTGGATAGATGGTAGCTGCCATTATTGTTACAGTGTAACTACAACAAGTTCAGAGGAAGAAAATACACCAAAATATTTTTGTAGATAGTGAAGCTGAGGCCCAGGGCCACCAGCACTTGGTTCAAGGTAAATCAGCAGTTGTCCTTACCATTAAACATGTCTAACTTTTTTGTAAACTTTCTTTATGGTTTCCCAAGAATCTCCTGCTAAGACATTTTTTGACATCTTCCTCCTCATCCACATCCCCCCTCTTTCTTTCTTTTTCTTTCTTTCTTTCTTTCTTTCTTTCTTTCTTTCTGTCTGTCTGTCTTTCTTTCTTTTTTTTTTTGTCTTAGTCTTGGAGCTAGGTTCTTGGCTAATTTGCATGTTTGTTTTAAGAGATAATAAAGAAGATAATAAGCTGTGCTCTGGTAGCTCATGCCTGTAATCCTAGCTACTCAGGAGGCTGAGATCTGAGGATCCTGGTTTGAAGCCAGCTCAGGCAGCAAAGTACATGAGACTCTTACCTCCAATTAACCACCAGAAAACTGGAAGTGGAGCTGTGGGTTAAGGAGTAGGGTACCAGCTTTGAGCCCTGAGTTCAAGCCCCCCCCCCCGCCATACACCAGAGAGAGAGAGAGAGAGAGAGAGAGAGGAAGGAAGGGATGGAGGGAGGGAGGGAGAGAGAGTGAAGAGTAGTGGAACAGAGACAGAGAGAAAAGCAGTAGGAAAGGCCTTAGCTCTGCACTTGCTCTGCAGCGCATGCGTGGCAGGGGTTCTGCAGGATGCTCACCTCCCTGCCACCCACATGCTGATGTCGCCCCACTTAGCTCAGGTGGTAAATAATTGCTACAGAAGTGAAGAGACGCTATGGAGGACTGCCATGTGTTCACTTACCGTAACTCTCATAGTAACTCTATAGTTGGAATCATTCCATCCCCAAATCTCCTTTGCTAAAAAAAAAAAATGAAAGAAAAAAGGTTTTCATCTATGTCCTAGGTCCTGGCCTTATTAGGCTGGTAAAGAGTGGCCAACCAGAGGTCTTTTAGCCCAAGGCAAATCATTTCCATCAAAGCTTCCAGGCTCTCTCCTGGGAGGTCATGGGCGTCAGAAGAGGCCCAGGCCCTCCAGTCAAAATGACTGAAGAGCCCCTTGTCAGGATGACCTACATGCAGGCCAGCCTGAAAGGAAAAGGGTGAAGGCATTCAGGGGAGGAAAGGTGATGATGGCGGCTAAGCTGCTTTGCCAGGATTCTCCCAGAGGCCTCTGCCTGGTAGCGCAGTCTGTCTCCCTCCCTCCTGAGGCCCTCCCAGAGAACACCTGGGCCCAGCGGCCTTCTGGGGACTAAGGACTCCTTAGGCTGATGTCTTTGCCTCTGTTTTTATGAAAAGCAGTGCCCAGCTCAGCAGTTTGTTTTGACAGCATCACCTGACTCCCAGACAAATACTACCTTTTTCTACATGTATTTTTTTATTCTATTTTTAAAAGTTATCTTTACATAGTTGTATAATCTGTATGTATTTTAAGTATACACAAGACAGAATCTTTGGTCTTAGCTCTGGATGACAGCTCTGTGTGTGTGTACGCACACACGTGCATGCATGTGCAGACTCCCACTGAGCCTATGCTGAGGGAGGCTGGAGGATCAACCTATGAATCTGTGTACAGGAACTTTCTAAAAACCCTACAGACAAGATGGTGGTAGCGGCGGTCATGGGGGCCAGTGTGTTCCAACATTCCTGGCAGTGTCTGCTCGGGGAACCTTCTTATTACACGCCATGCCCCAGAGCCAGCCCATTTTTAAAATGCAGCTCAGCTTTAGAGATGGTTATTTTCTCATTAAGACGAGTCTGGAGACCCACTCCAAGGATGCAAATGTCTGCAGCCCATGGGTGCCGGCCCCCAGCTGTCTGCTGAAGAGGGCTAAGGTGGGAAGCTGTGTGTGCACAGGCAGGAATACCAAGAGTCACGTTTGGACTTTGGATCCGAAATCTAAGTCAAAGAAGTTACACTGCCATCAGAAACATGCATTTCTAAAGATATTTATTTGAAAGTTTGGAAAAAAGCAAAGCTCATGCCCTGGGGCTTCTGGGAGTATGTACAAAATACAATAATTAAATTAAGTCCAGCAGTTAAAATTCCTCATAAAAAGAAAAAGCTGGAGTGCTTCCCAATGGGGGATGCTTGACTTAAAAGAAAGGTTTCGCTCCATGGCCTGAAGGTCAGCAGACTGGGCTCGGCGAGAACATATAACATTTCTTAAAGCGGTTCTTCAGTCTTCGTTTTGTTGAAAGATAATAAAAGAGTAAAAAAGAGAAGTTTTAGAAATTCAAAACAACAACAACAAAAAGGTACAGTCCTCAAATCATCACAATTTTTATAGATGCTGCACCAGAGGCTATGAAAGTTCATTCTCTCTCTCTCTCTCTCTCTCTCTCTCTCACACACACACACACACACACACACACACAGCCCTAATAGAACACAGATGCCCTCTGAGGGGGAAAGAAGAAGGCCTGGGAAGATTTTGAACAAATCATCAACTGGCACTCATTTTCAGAGGTGATGCGGGTAAAATCACGCTACTTATTTTGAAATATTTACATTAAGTATTCTCACAAATATATTTCACAATGTGAAATTCCTTAGATGACACAAAGACTTTTCAGAAAAGCTTTTAGTGAGGCAATTATAAAAATGATCTTTTTTTTTGGGGGGGGGGTTAACATTTCTAAAATGGAATGCTGCTCATAATTTTTTTTTTCAATCCTGAGGCTTAAACTCAAGGCCTGGGTGCTATCCCTGAGCTCCTTTTGCTCAAGGCTAACACTCTACTATTTGAGCCACAGTGCCACTTCAGGCTTTTTCTGTGATTAATTGGAGATAAAAGTCTCACAGACTTTCCTGCCCGGGTTGGGTTTGAACCGCAAGCCTCAGATCTCAGCCTCCTGAGTAGCTAGGATGGCAGGCGTGAGCCACCAGCACCCAGCTGCTTCTCATAAATTTTTATACTAATCATTTGATGCTACCTCTCTAGAAATGTCATCAGAAAAAAAGGAATAATATTATGGGTAGAATAGAAATCTCAAATTGTATGTCATATATGTCAATTTTTATAAGTGATATGTAAATAATATAGCATATATATTTTATAAGTTTGTATGTACATGTAAACTTTACATAAAGTTAAACTTTATTACAAGCATTACTTGAGACTCATATGAGTTTCAGTTTGTTTACTAAATTTCTTCTGAAAGATAATGAAGTACCAAAATTGTACTTTCCATCGTTTTGATGTGCGTATGTGGTATTAAGATTTGAACTTGGGACTTCATGCTTGATAGGCAGGTGGTTCTGCTGTTTGAGCTATACCTCCTGCCTGTCTCATTTACTTATTTATTGCTGATATTGGGTTTGAACTCAGGGCCTGGGCTCTGTTTCTTAGCTTTTTTTTTTTTTTTTGGGTCCGGTCATGGAGCCTGAACTCTGGGCCTGGGCGTTATCCCTCAGCTCTTCAGCTCAAGGCTAGCACTCTACCACTTGAGCCACAGCACCGCTTCCGGCTTTTTTCTTTTTGCTTATGTGGTGCTGAGGAATCGAACCCAAGGCCTCATGCATGCAAGGCAAGCGCTCTACCACTGAGCCACCTTTCCAGCCCATTTTTTTTTCTCAAGGCTAGCATTCTACCACCTGTGCTACAGCTCAACTTCTGACTTTTGTGTGTGTGTGTGTGTGTGTGTTTGTATCTGTGTGTGTGTGTATGTGTGTCACAGCCCAGGTCTTACAGCCTGGGCTGGCTTCCAACAGGGATCCTCAGATCTCAGCCTTCTGAGTATTTAGCATTACAAGCATGAGCCACCAGTGTCAGGCCCCAGCCCGACTGTTATCACTTAAACAGAATCTGGATGTTGGCTTTGCATCCTGACAGTGTGATCTGATGTAGGACATTGGGAAGAACAGCTCTAGCCGCAATATTTAATTTACTGATTAGTTAGCAGTCTCATCAACATTTCTACTTTGATTCCCAAAGCATATTAGCTGTCATCTGCACTCAGAGTCTCTCCAGTGAAATAGGCGTACCACACATCCCAAGCCAAGTTCACAGGAAACGAACCATTAGGGGCTACCTCCCAACAGTCCATACTTTAAGAAGCCAAATAGACCCCCAAAACATGAGTTCAGGTAGAAATTTCGCCCATTTTCATTGCTTTCTTTGCTGCCTTGGTCATTTTGTTTGGGGGATCGTGGAAAGGGAAGGGTGGGAAGGTAAAAGCCAAGAAACTAAAGGAAAAGGACAAGGAATTCACTGACAGGAGACAGAGGGAGAATGATGGGATGAGCAAAACCTTAAAGAATGATGTAGGTCAGGGAAGCTGGGCCACGTGTGTGTGTGTGTGTGTGTGTGTGTGTGTGTGTGTGTGTGTGTGTGTGCTGAGAGAGAGAGAGAGAGAGGACCCAGCACAGCTGACTTGGTGATGCCTCTTCTGTCCTTGATGTCTGGATCCTGCTACTTCATTCCTCTCCAGGGACTTCTTTCCTAGACAACCCAAGACATTTCAGCTTTTTCAAACCAGTCCAGCTGGAAACTGCAGAAGGTTCAGGGGACTGTGTGCAGAGCTAGAGCTTTCTGGCTTTTTTTTTTTTTTTTGTCCATCTTGGGGCTTGAACTCAGGGCCTGGGTGCTGTCCCTAAGCTCTTTTGCTCAAGGCTAGTGCTCTACCACTTTGAGCCACAGTATCACTTCTGGGTTTTGAGTGGTTAGAGATAAGAGTCTCCTCCTAGCTACTCAGGAGGCTAAGATCTGAGGATCGCGGTTCAAAACCAGCCCGGGCAGGAAAGTCTGTGGGACTCTTATCTCCAGTAAACCACTCAGAAAACTGGAAGTGGTGCTGTGGCTCAAGTGGTAGAGTGCTTGCCTTGAGCTGAAGAGCTGAGGGACAGAGCCCCTGGCCCAGAGTTCAAGCCCCATGGCTGATGAAAAAAAAAAATCTCACTGGAATTTTTTTTTTTTTTTTTACCTGAGCTGGCTTTGAACCATGATCCTCAGATCTCAGCCTCCTGAGTAGTTAGGATTACAAGCATGAAGCACCAGCCCCCAGTTTCCTGACAGTTTTTATTTTTTGGTAAGGATGTTTGTTCATTTGTTTTGTTCCTTTTTTTTTGAGACAGGCCCTTACGATGTAGCTCAGACTGGCCATGAACTCTAGCCCTTCCTTCTTTAACCTTCCCAGTGCTATGATTACAGGAGTGTGCCACCAGGCCCACTCTGGCTGCTTTTGATGATGGTATGTTTGAATTGTGGTGAGTTCAGATGTTCTTGCAGGGTCAAGCACTGTCTCTGAGGGAGGCAGTTGTGGAAAAAGAGGCTTTGGCGGTTGTTCTCTGCTTCAAAAAGCTCCTTTGGAGCTTGCTTACATTACAGAATTAAGGAACAGAATCTGAGGAGTTCCCAAGTAGCTGTGTGGGTTAGTGGAGGAAATCTGGAAACTTGAGTTGTGTCCAGGATTGGATTTGCCAACAGTATGCACTTGAGCAAGCCCCACCGCTGCGCCTGCAGTCACACGACCAAGTGCCCTTAGCATCTATGGTTGCTTCCCGTGTGGCCGGTGCTGCCCTCAGCCAGGAGTCAGTACCAGCGAATCCCCCTGGAACTGCAGTTTCCATCCACCAAATCAGGGGCCTGAACAAATATGATCACATTTCTTTCTGAGCTGGCACTGAAGGAAATTTCCATTTCCAGCAGTGGAGCCAGGAGATCCTTACCAACCACAGAGCCTTCGAGCTCTCCTGGCATTCACCGGGTGTCCAGGATGTACAGGAATTTGTCACCAATGTTCTCCTGTGAGAACATATCCAGCAGCTGCCAATAGAGCAAATGAGAAAATGGGGTACATTTGATGGAAGTACTCTTTGAAGCCAGTTTGCCGTTGCGGGGTGCCCAGCCTCTGCTATAATGCAGGCTTAGAACCTAGATGAAACTTATTTGGCCTTTATTGTGTGTTTATGTGAGTGTGTGTGCATTCGTGTGTGCATTCGTGTGTGTGTGTGTGTGTGTGTGTGTGCATGTATTTATTCCTATCCTGGGACTTGAACTTGGGGCCTAGGTGTTTTCCCTTAACTTTTTTTCTCTTAAGGCTAGCACTCTACTACTTGGGCTACAACTTGACTCTTGGCGTTTTGGTGGTTAATTGGTGATAAGGCGGTAGCATCATGTCCTGCCTGGGCTGGTTTTAAACTCTATCCTCTGATCTCAGCCTCTTGAACAGCTAGGATGGCAGGCAAGAGCCACCAGCACCTGGCTGTTCCAGTTCTCTTGATTCTATTAGTGCATCGAAATAACGAAAGCAATGTGATTCGTGATTTTAAAACAAAACAAAACCCATACGATCTACCTAGCTGGCATTCTGTAGACTTTTCACTGATTTCCCCCTTTGCAGATAGCTGAACTGTTATGCTACAGTCTCCCTGCCCACCCCCCTTTGTGAGATGGAATTTCAGGCTATTAACTTTCCCTTTTATTAATATAAGTGAAAAGCTCTCCGAAGTTCCTTCCAGGCCCAGGACTCTCACCTCTGGGGAACATGTCCAGTTCTCCTATAATTATGTGGTGTGCACCACAGCCTGTGGGACTGAAAGAGAATCTCCAGCCGTGGGGCTCCCCTGGCAGGGGTTCGGCCCCCATGGCGAAGGCAATCTTGCTCTTTGGCCTAGTGTTCTGGAAGTCTGGAAGAAAATCACCTCGCCTTGGCCAACTGATGTCTCTGTGTTATGGCCATGGGGACAGGACGCTGTGGGTTTCCTGGGGCAAGTCTCAGGGGCTGTGTGCAAACACAGAAGGGCTGACCTCATTCCTCAGACCACAGGCAAGGTGCAGGATGGTCTCAGCGCGGCTGCCTGGCCAAACTCCTGACACAGAGGAGAGGCAGGAAAGAGGCCTGTGTGAAAGCATATGGCTTGTGGTTTTCCAAATGTTTTAAATTCTTAATTCAAATATCCCTTGTTATTATCTCTGTGGTAGCCAATAGCATCTCTTTTTAAGACTTCCTATTATTTTACAGCCTCTCTCCCTCTATGGACATCTACAAAGCCGTTTTAGTTTAACTCATTTTTAATTTTAGTTAATTTTTGTGCCAGTCCTGGGGCTCTACATCTTGAGCCATGGCTCCACTTCCCAATTTCTTGGTGGTTCATTGGAGATAAGAATCTCACAGGCTTTCCTGACTGGCCTGGTTTTGAACTGCAATCCTAAGATCTCAGCCTCCTAAGTAGTTAGGATTACAGGGGTGGGCCATTGGCACCTGGATGCCATTTTAATTTTGAACAAAAAGTTCATCTGAGACAAATCCCAATCATTATTATTTTTAAAGACAACTACTTTGCACCCAGTGGGTTTAACTGGGGTTTGTTGAATGACTGAAGGAACAAATGAAGCGATTTCCTGGGAAAACTCAGGGAGAGACGTTTCTTCTCTGTCTGGATGTGCCTGGGTTACGGGCAGAGTGGGTTAAAGCGGAGTTCAGGCTTTCTCTCTTGACTTGAGTCAGGTGAATGTTCTGATTGAAAGGGCGGCGGCGCCCCGGCGTCCCGGCGTCCCGCAGCGGGGCACGGTGGGGGCGTGGGACCCACGCGATGCGCCCC
>NW_012267281.1:5769768-5814511 GCF_000151885.1 Dipodomys ordii
AGGCCCGGGGCCGGGCTCTTGGTCTCGGGGTCTGCGCTCCAGCCGCCGCCCGTGTGGCAAGCGCGAGGACGGGGTGGGGGGCCCAAATTTGGGGTGTCCTTTCCAGGCAGCGCTTGGGTTCCGGGCCCGCCGTGCCCTTCCCTTCCCGTCCCTTCGGAAGGAGCGAGAGAGCAGAGTCCCGCCGCTCCCGGGGACGTGGCGCGGGGACTTGGCGGACGCCGACCCCCGCGCGCGCGCGCGCGGCCGAACAGGCGCCGGGTTCCACCAAGCCACGAACCCCGCCGCCTGCCGGACCCTCCCGGGCCGCCTCCCCTCGCCGCCCACGGGTGCCAAGTTGGGGATCTGACGGTAACGGACGTCTCCATTTGGGGAGCTGTCTAAGCTATCATTCCCCCCCCTCCCCAAGGAACGCGTCCCCGCTTCCCGGTGGAGGACAGGTCACTGCGCACTCCCCGCATTGCCCGAGGACGGGGCGGGGGCCACGCGCCACGCCCTGGTGCCGGCCGCCGGGTCCCCGCGGCCTGGGTACGGAACCCCACCTGCACCCACATGCCTAGGCCCACTTAGAAGTTTTAGGGCTTGTTGCGTACCCTCGATCGCTTTTTAAGGAAGGAACACTTAAGTAAAGGAAGGTGGGGGGGCAGCTGTGAAAGAGAGAGCATCCTCCCAAGTAGAA
Source organism: Dipodomys ordii (assembly GCF_000151885.1). Classification (NCBI taxonomy): domain Eukaryota; kingdom Metazoa; phylum Chordata; class Mammalia; order Rodentia; family Heteromyidae; genus Dipodomys; species Dipodomys ordii. The sequence goes on from NW_012267281.1 coordinate 5,770,445, forward strand.
GGCCAAGCCCCCCCTCAAAGGAAGTCTCCCAACTCCCAGGAAACTAGGGATTGCAAGGCGTTGCTGGCTCAAAAGAGCGGCATCTTGTCCTAGCAGGGTGAACACACACTTAGTTCTGGGACCAGCAGAACACCACAGTGGCTTCCAAACTCAAATCGTTGACATCTTCCTTCTGGGGCAGACTTTCACCAGCCCTGGAGGGGATGGGGGGGAGGGGCATTAGAAACTTGGGGATCTGAAGCAAAAGCCCCCGGATGTACACAGTTCCTCACTGGTGCTTGCAGATTCCCCCCCCCCTGCTCAGATGGGGAGATCTCTTCACCCTTCCAGTAACACATGGCTATTGATATACTTCTCTATACATTAAAATGAGCTTGTCACAGATTGTCATTAAGACCTCAGTAAAACAATGAAGACATTATTGGGTACCCCCCCTCCCTCAGGCAAGGTATTAGGGGAATAAAGCAATCTACACCACACGGGTCCTATTGAGATTAATGAAAAAATTATGCAAAAAAATCTCAATTTCATTTTCCCGTGACGAGGCTGTGCATGCATACAGTCAGTCTTGCCTTGAACCTGATGATTTATTAAACTAATCTACAGTGATCACCACTGATGTTCTCAACTCAATCTTGTCCTGGCTCATTTTCTAAGTAATTGTTTCTCATTAGTTCTGATAATGTTTTAATAGTGTTACCCATAATTTAGCCCCCAAGAATTAATAACAGGGGGATGATATGGTGAAGCGGCTGCTCTGAGCTACACAAAATATAAACAGGTATGGCTTTTAATGAATTCGATTGGCTGCCTGCTCCTCTTCCTGTGTGGCGCCCAGCTTGGAGGAATTCTGCAGACTTCATTTCCCATCTTGTGCGAACAGTGGGCAGGGTCCAATCCCTTCCCTCGTTTTTTGGGGGGCCCCCACCTTCTCCACACATGGTGCCAGAGAGACAGTGAGTGCCCACCATCTCCTTGCCCCAGAGCGCTGGCCATCAGGACAAACGGGGCTCTGGCCATGACTGAACCCTGTTAGGGCTTGCACAGAGTGTGGGGCCTTGCTCCAGATTTTTAGTTCTTGTGGGTCCCAGTCTCACGATCCTATTATAAATGGAACCACAAGGTTATCAGGTCAAGCTGATATTCCAAGAGACTTAACAACAAGGTTGTTTTGTGTGAGCGAATGTAGCTTGGGACAGGGCCAGTAGCAACCTGGGGCTTAATGCTGTTGGAGCCGGAGGCCTGCCTAGCTCTGCGCAGGGCTGCTCATGCCCAGGTAAAGCCCTCTCAGAGGGAGGCTTCTAGCTCCCTGTGAGTTGCTAGTTTGGTTAGGAGCTGCCTGCACCCTAGGGTGGAAACTATCACTTGAATCCTCTGCTTCTCTCACAGCAGATGTGAATCATTACTGACACCTGGGGGTGTGTACTTGAGAGGTAGGGGCATCATGTCACCCCTATCTTCTCCTGTGTGTGCTCTGAGTGCAGACGGGCCTATGCATGTATGGTCCAGCTTACGGGGCACATACCTGACTTCTTGACTCTCAGCTGTGGCTATAAGACTTGCTGGGTGCTTCTCCTGCGGCCCCGCCCTCAGGCCTGAAGCGCAGCCTGGCCAGGCCAGAAGCCTCCTGAAGGGGTCAGGACGCCACGTTCAGTTCCTCTTCTCAACCCAGGAGTGAGGACGGGTGGCTTCCATCTGCCTTTCCAGGAACTGGCATAGGCCAGGGCACCTCAGGTGAAGAAGAATGATAGGGCCGTACCTAATAAAAGGACTGGGACGACTCTGTAGGAGAGGGGATACCATGGCCCAAGGCAGGCAAGCCCCCATGTCATTGGAAGAGGGTCTCTTAGGGTCTCCAGTTCGGGAATATTAGCTGGTGCTAATATTAGCACTGCGGTGACTGGCGCTTGTAATCAACCAACCTTCACCTCTACTCACTTCTCTGGCTTCTATAGGATCCGAGGGAAATGAGGCAAAAGTAGACCCCTAGTCGGGGCACACGCCAGGGACCAGAAAGGGAAGAAACCAAATGGGTGTAGGGGGAAGTGAAAAATGAAACAGAAAAACAACTGTTTTCTATTTACAAATTTCAATAAACAGAACAGCCTTCCCTGCGGTGTCTGTCTAAGAGCAGCAGTCTGGCTGCTGTGTAGGTCATGAAAAGGTTGGTGTAGAGTTTTAAACTTCCCATTCTGTTAATTTCTTAAAGAACAGTCGTCCAGAGTCTCCACACAAAAGCTCATGATTTAATGAGGAACAGAAACAAAATCTCTGATTGTTGGTGTTTCAAACTTCATTGGCGTCCTCTGGCACGCACAAGTTGATCCTTGCGGCTTCAATACCCTTTAGCTTTCAATATAAGAGTACATGCTGAATAGGGAACAATGGCTGGTTGTTATGTTTATTTACCCTTACTACAAGCTGGGTTAACCTCTTCAAAACAGCTTTACTAAGCCCGTTAACCACACCACCCATATGACCTGGAGCAGCACCTCTAATGTGATGCAAATCTCGAGGGGGCCCGCATGCACCAGGCTCGTGGCTTTGTGTCTTCCTAGACGCTACAAGTTTATGGCTGAAGGAGTCCTGTCCTGGCCATACGTTTACGGGGGTGGGGAGAGGGGGCGATGACTTCAATGGCTAACAGTTCAACGGGAAAAGAAAGGGGAGAGTGGATGGTCTTGTGTTTGTGCACATTTATTATTATTTTTAATTGCTGGTGACTGTTGATTATTCTTCCAAGAGGAGGGCTTCCAGTTCACGACCCTGCGGTGGGAGGGTATGGAGGTACTATCTGTGGGATGGAGGTTCGTAGAAAACAGTTTTGAAGGTTTTATTTGTGAAGGTATCAAGTCAATATAACACTTCATAATGTTTTCAACGCCATCACTCTTGTTTCGATCAGATTACTAGTGAAATATAACCCAAGGAGGATGGAGGCAGTTTGTGTATTGGGGAAGATCTGTTTTCCTGAAGGTTTAATTTCTTCTCATTGCCCGTCTAGGATTTCTATTTCCCAAGGATTTCTACATTCCCCATGAAATTATAAATCTCTATTTGTAACATATTAATAAATAACAATAAAATCATGAGCTTGGACCCCCAAAGTAAGAAAGTTCATTTTTAGAGGAATAATTGGCCAGTAAGACAATAACAACAACGCTCCGTGATTACCATGAACTGTAAATGGAGGGAGGCCCAATCTGGCATGCTAACAAGTTGCCTTGAGTATTACAGTTTGTCTTTAAGAAACACACTGTATATGTTCGGCCCACCTGATGAGAGCTTCATTTAACAGATCATTTTTCCCTGATGGATGTGGCAAGCGTAACAATGTTCTGGGCCTGCTTCAGTAATGGCATGTCGATCATACTCCCTCGGAAAGTAAAAGCTCCCTGGAAAACAGAGAATACAAACTTCCTGAAAGAACGCTCGGAAATTATAGGCTTCCTTTCTCTGCCCACTTGTACAGCAAGAACATTTTAGATTCCACCTGAATTAGGCTGACTTTCCTGTCCAACTTATGAGAAAGCCAAAGTAAATTGCAAGGGAAAGATTTCTTCCCCCCTCCTTCTCTTCAGTATTTTCATGGAGAAGGAAAATCCATCAGATGCGAGCCACAGCACCACTTCCGGCTTTTTTTCCCTGCATACGTGGTGCTGAGGAATCGAACCCAGGGCCTCATGCATGCAAGGCAAGCACTCTACCACTGAGCCACCTTCCCAGCCACAACTATTCTTTTTAACTCTTGAAATCAAGCAGAAAAAACAAAAACAAAAACAAAACAAAAAACAACACACACAGAAAAAAAGTGAAATACTTCCTTACATAATTTTGGAAATACTGAGTAGGACTCTAAAGTACGTAGTATGCTCTGGCAACTGATTATTGTTTGAAAGATTGCATGATCAGGTCCGTGGGTATTGTTATAGGGTGATGAGGAGATAGGAGGTAGGAATGTACTGAGGTAAAAGGAGTTAGGGCTCTTGTGTCAAGTGTACAGTGAGCGGGGTGACCAAACTTGTGTCTGACATAAATAATAATAATAAATGAGAAGTCACACATCTGTTGAGTGGTAGGAATGGGAGGCATCTCTGTGATATTCCTGAGCTTCCCTTTCTGCAGGTTCTTTTTTTTTTTTAATTTAAAAATTTCCACAAATGCTCAGTGTGTGCCATAGTACCTAGGCTCTGTCCTGTATCAGGAAACTGAGACCCAGAGTGGTTAAGAGATCTTCCAACATTATGTGACTAGGAAACCTTAGAGCTCTGTACACAGTTTTCAGCATAGATTCCTGCAGGAAGATGAGGTTTCTTTAGTGTATCAGAAAGGGGAGAATTAAATGAACGAGACAGCATGCCTAGAACCCATGCTCTTTTAATGACTTCTTTTCCAGGCTTACAATCGCAGCCCTTCATCTCAACTCTCCATCCTTCTACCTGTTGGCAAGGATGTGGCTGTGAGTGGGGGGCCAGGTGGTTCTTGGAGACCTGGAGGTGGGTTGGAACAATCCTGATCCTTGCTGATTATGGTTCATTTGTATATAGCTACATATAGTGCCGCCCATTTCCTGATCTCACAGGGTCCTGCCTGTACACAATCAATGCTGAGGGCTTCCAGGACTGGTAAGCAAGAGCCAATCACTTAGGATTATATACAGATAAAGGGGAGGTTAGAGCATAAATAAGTTGTAGGCAATTCTTAGCCACATCTTCAAAATTTATCTTTTATTCAAGAGCGATCTAAAAGACTAATAGCATTAGATTCTTCTCCAGTAATACCTGCTCTTCTCAGCCTGTGAATGATACCTGTGTGGCACAAAGTCTATACTGTAGGTCACCTTTTACTATTTAAACCCTTAGAATGGCCTGATTTTATTTCACCCAGAGCTAATCCGGGTCATCTCTCTGATCATGACGACTTTTATGAATTTGGTTTTGAGGAGGTCTCCTAGGATAGTGCCCGTGGAAATCAGGGCGTGGGTCCCCTGCTGTTTTATAAGGCAGTCGTCTAGTTTTGTTATTGGAGTACACGAGGAAGACCAAAGGCCTCTGGGTTATCCGCCCGCCAAGTGGATTACGGCCCTGTAAAACTGCACATCTGTCCTTCCAGGGCTTCAATAATAGGCTGGAGAGACTAAATTAGCATAGATGCACAAGAAATCAAAATTAAGCGCTGAGAATCAAAATGATGCCTTTGGGTCTAGGCCTGTTGCCCAAAACTGCTTTGTGTTTTGACATGCAGGGCCAAGATGGAAAATACTTCCTGTAGCTTTTCGAGACAGGGAGATCATTCTCCCTTCTATGGTGACAGGCTCTCTTAATGACTTCTTTGTTTGATTTCTTGTATATTTCTTGCATAGTGGAGAACACAACCGTATTGTTTTTTGTTTTATATTTCAATTATCTCTGCAAATTGTGGATTTTCATGTTAAGCATTAGTCTGCCTCATAAGATATCCTTATGCCTTCACACATCAATGTATAATCTTGACTTTTCTTGGCTTTACTTTCAAATATATGGGTTTCCATGGGAAATCTAAAAGGCTCAGGATTTGGAATAATAGTTTGTCAAAATGCTACTTTGATTTTGGGGAGAGTATCAGTGTTCTCTAATGGATGATTTAGGAAGGTTTTGGTTTCACTGCCCTATTCTTTCATGAAGACTTGGCATCCCATCTTAAAACAAGCAAGCAACTTCCATCAGCTGGAAGACTCAGACTACCATTTTGTTTAAAGTACCTTTAAGTAATAATATGTTCATGATTAAATACCTTGAAAACCAAGACAATAAAACAACAACAGCTAGAATTTTTAAAGCATTTATTAATACCACATCCCATTGTATGTTTCTCTTTAACTTTGGTTAAAGAGACACATAACGCAAATTTACCATCTTCGCCTTTTTTTTTTTTTTTTTTGCTGGTCCTAGTGCTTGATCTCAGGGCCTAAGTGTTCCTGAACTTTTCTGCTCAAGGCTAGCGCTCTACCAGTTGAGCCACAGCTTCATTTCTGGCTTTTTGCTGGTTTATTGGAGATAAGTGGCTCATGGACATTTCTGCCTGGGCTGACTCTGAACTGTAATCCTCAGATCTCAACTTCCTGAGTAGCCAGGATTACAGGCGTGACCCACTGGTACCTTGCCATCTTTGCCATTTTCATGTGTACGTTCAGTAGTCTTAAGTGTGCTCACACTTTTTTAAAAAAAATCAGGCAGCAGTGATACTTCACTGCTGTTTTGCTTTCCTATAATCCCTGGTGATGACCATTCTACTTTCTGTTTCTCTAACGTCATATGCATCCTTATTTTGTAACTGAGGAAACAGGCACAAAGAGCTTAAGAAACTTGTGCAAGTCTGCTCTGCAGCTTGTAAGTAGAGAAGAAGGGTAAAACTTGTTTCTCTCCTACCAAGCATGTGCTATGGAGCATTTATTCCACAGTGAACTACTGTGATTCCTTCAGATGCGTGGCAACTCTCACTCTGTACAGGTCTACCACTTTGGACCCCTGAAAGGCTTATGTGTGTCATCTGTGAAAAGGGAAAACAATGGCCACGGGCTGTGGACTTTCTGACATCCTGGTCACCACTGATGATATCATAGTCAGGCACGGAAGTCACATTCACTCCCTCAGACCCGAAGGTCTTCCTACCGAGGATCCAGCTTTTGATTTGCTGGGCAAATTGGTGATGTGAGGGTGGCAGTTAGCATAGTGATCACATACATCCATAGAAAATAGCATACTTTGTACATCTGGCTTTTAGCTCTTCAGATAGTTTTGTCTTTCCTCCTCCTCCTCCTGTTTATCTTCTTCTTTCTTCCTCTTCCTCCTCCTGCTCCTCTTCCTCCTCCTCCCCTCCCCTCCTCCTCCTCTTTTCCTTCTCCTTCTTCTTCCCAGTCCTGGAGCTTGAACTCAGGGCCCGGGTAGTGTCCCTGGGCCTCTCTGTGCTCAAGGATAGCACTCTACCACTTGAACCACAGCACCACTTCTGGCTTTTTCTGTTTATAAGGTGCTGAGGAATGGAACCCAGGGCTTCATGCATGCTAGGCAAGCACTCTACCACTAAAACACATTTCCAGCCCCACTAGTGTACTTCTTGCCCTGTTATCTTTGTTTTCTTTGGGTATCCTGGGTGCCCCCTGCACATTCTGATGATGCTGTGATCCCCCTAGAGAAAGGCCCTAGGTCAGCACTTGTGGTAACACAGGAGCTCGGCTTTCACAGTTGCTGCTTCTCAGGCTGAGGGACACCTTTTCTAAGGTGGCACAGAGTTTCTTGCTCTTAGTGAGTTGATTACTCACCATGACATTGCTCAGGGAATTCCTGTGCTATTTGTAGTCAGCTGTCATTGCTGACTTTCCCATTGGGTCCTGGTTGTACCATCCACTGACTGTAGTCCCTCAGTCCGGGCCTTTCCTGTGACTGCTCTTCCTAGTAGCCACCTGCTCTTTGAACCTCTCACAGAAGGGAGGTATGGTGCTCCCACTGAATGCCTTCATAGCAGGCCTTCTGTCTATCCCACCCGGAGTCCTTGGGCACAGTGTGGTTGTAGTGTCCACTTGTGATGATGAGAGTTTGGATGTCAGGCCTCCAGAGCTCCGGGAGAGGTGGTGGCTACTGTGCTGGCTAACACTTGCCTCACAGGTGGAGCTGGGATGTTTCAGTGTGTGTGTGTGTGTGTGTGTGACTTCCTCACTGAGTTTGGGCTGTTATCTCTCTGAAGCAGATCTAATGGGCTCAGCAGCAGATTTGATGGTCTTGATTCTCTCTCTTTGACTTTACAGAGTCCAAGGCCATATCTCCTCTCTCAGCCTAGTATCTGGAAAGCCCATTAGGACACTGCCTTCCAACACACACCCACATACCCACCTCTGCCATCTGCTTTGGTCTTTTCTCTAAAGCTCCTTACCCTTTGTTGGGCAAACTTTCCCTAATGCTTTGAGATATGAGAAGATGCCACCTCTGGATGGTCTTCCTGACCACCTCTCCTTCCCTTGAGGCTAGCTCTTAAAGTTTTGGAACTTGCCACAGTCATATACTAGGACATGCTAGGTACACCAGGTTCATAGGAGATGCTTCATAAAGGCCAACCAGACAGGGATGGCAGATACTAAAGGAGGGCCAGGTACGGGGTGCAGCTTAGAGGAAGAGCCCTTCTCTAGCATGTACAAGGCAAATGGTCACAGGGCCTAGGCCCCACTTCCTACCCCTCCAAGCTGTCCTCATCTCATTTTCTACCTAAACTATTTAGAACCTCCTGTGTGCCTGGTTTAGTTGGGCACAGGGGTTTGTTGGGGCAGTGGGTGAAACAGATATGCCCCTGAACTCAGGGAGCATCCTATCTAATGGGACAAAACACATCACATAGACATAGGTAGAAATGATCGTCTACTTGTAAGTGAGTCTGCACTCTGGAAAGCAAGGGACAGGGAAGAGGGAAAGCTTTGGATGGGAGATGTGACTCCCTTTGGGAAGTGATGTCCAAGCCCGGATGTAAAGGATCAAATGCCTCTGCCCAGAGAGAAGGAAGAAGAGGCCAGGCCGTGGCTTGATGATTTGGGCTCTTAGCGGGCCCCAAGCTGAGCAACTGAGGGGAAGGGCTCCAAAATATGGCTGGCAACTAGCACCTGATATGGTGATATAAAACTATTAAAATGAATATACATTTATTTTAGGCACTATGTAGTTTAAAATTTTATTTTGATGTAACATAATAATACCACACCGATACTCTTATTTCAATGATAATATTACTTAGGATAAGGCTGAAAAAAAATAACATTTAAATAATGGGCAGAAAATAAAATATATAAAAATGGAATTTTAACAACTGAATTTGAGATATAGCATCTATCATTTGAGCTCCTACCTGTAAGTACTTATCATAATGATGTCAGAAACACTAAAACTCAATAATACATGAATATTATTTTGTGTCCTAACAAGAATCTAAGGCATCCCTTTGTTAGCAGAAATAAAAAGGGAATGTTTATTCTTTTTTTGGGGGGGGGGTCCAGTCGTGGGGCCTGAACTCTGGGCCTGGGCGCTGTCCCTCAGCTCTTCAGCTCAAGGCTACGCTCTACCACTTGAGCCACAGTGCCACTTCTGGCTTTTTTCTTTTTTTTTATGTGGTGCTGAGGAATCGAACCCAGGGCCTCAGGCATGCAAGGCAAGAGCTCTACCACTGAGCCACCTTCCCAGCCCGGAATGTTTATTCTTAATATTTGCTTCTGCATGTCAGACACTCCTTGTTTTATGGATACTCATCTTTAACATTGTCATGAAAAACAGTTAAAGAATATTACTGACAGCTTGGGAAATAGAGAACATTTTTCTTTTTTAGCGCTTCCAATTGTAGTGATAATTTGATAGAATCTTAGTAATATTTTGAATTAAAATGCAGCAGCCATTTATTCCTATTGACAGATAATTTACAGATGCTAATGTATCGCTACATGAAATTTCAAAAAGTTCAGTTGAAGTCATTCTGTATGGACAACAATTCACATTATGCCAATCTGTGGTTAGCACTGTGGCTGGGATTCAGACAGATGACTTTGCCCATGGGGAAGCCCTGGAGTCACTGTAAGAATGTATCAGGTAGAAGATAGGAAGGGGTTGGCTTTGCACCTGGTGCGGGAATGCAGTGAGAAGTAGGGTGGGAGCAGCACCCTGAGGGCCTGGGGAGGGCCTTTCAGTCCCAGCCTCAGAGCCAGAGCTTAGAGAAGGTAGGAGGACGGGATCTGTCCCAGGCAGCAAGACCGATTCTTCAAGTTAAAGCTTTCAGCAGGTCCTCCAGATCCTCTACTCTTTCCATGAACCCTCTCCTGTAGTGTAACTCTGGCTTTCAAAACTCATCATACTACCCAGTGCTGGTGGCTCATGCCTGCAATCCTAGCTACTCAGGAAGCTGAGATCTGAGGATCCAGATTTGAAGACAGCCTAGGCAGAAAAGTCTAGGAGACTTAAGCAGCAAAAAGCCAGATGTGGAACTGTGATTCAAGTGGTAGAGCGTGAGGCTTGAGGGAAAAAAGCCAAGTGAGAGCATGAGGCCCTGCATTCAAGTCCCAGTACTGGCACAAAACAAAACTCAGAGTACTGAGCCACCACTGGGTAGCAGAATGGAAACCCCATGTGGTCTTTGTGTAGCTGCAGCTGCCTGGCCAGGGCTGGCCTGCAAGGCCACAGAGCACGGATCTACCCACGCAGCCCTCTGTGACTTCCTGCCAAACTGAAATAGAACACTTTGTAGTGCAGGTACATCCTGAGGTGGCTCTCAGAAGCTTGAGGCTGGAATAAAGGGTCACAAAGATACCCAGGGAGGATGGATCTAGCTTTTCTGGGCTCTCCCCTTGGAGGCTGCTTGAGGCAGAAGTTAGGACACAGGCTTTGTTCTTAGCCACACCTGAATGGATCCAGGAACATCTAGTGCTGCTGTGTGAGCTAAAGCACCAGTTACCTTGCCAGACTCAGTGTCTTCATCTGTCAAATGGGAATGGCACTTCCCTATTGGGTCATTACACACAAGGCTTTCAGTGAGAGGAGCTGATCCTCCACACGGGAATCACTGTTACAGCCACTGTGACATGTCACGTCGTGATTTCTGTCATCATTCCCCAAACTAGGACCCTGTGTTCTGATTACTATCACACCATCAGGAATACCACTACAAATTGCTACTGTTATTGGGCAGAAATAATTTAACTCCATTTACCAATGAACATCCAGTGAGAAGCAGAACATTTGAATTATAATAGAGTTTGACTTCAGAGGAGCTTTAAGAGCTATAACAGTTCTTATAGCTGGTGCTGGGATTCAGCTTAGAGACAGAGCACTTGCATAATATGTAAGGTCCTGGGTTTGATTCTCAGTACTGAAAAAAAAAATGAAAAGGAGTTTGAAAAGTATGGTGTTGCTGAAAATGCAGGAAGATATATGCCTGGAATTTCTCCCCTCTGAACTCTTACAAATCAGAAATGTAGTCTTTTTTTTTTTTTTTTTTTTAGAAATCAGATTCAGGAGTACTAGAGACTTGATGGAACTTCAGATGGAAAACAAGTAGATTTAATAGAATTTAGAGTCTTAAGATTATCAGCTGGAGAAGAAACTCATTAAATGTCCCTAATCTGAAGCCATGGGGCTGGCTCACAGGACAGGAGGACTGGACAGCAGATGGGCTGGAGAAGGAAGAAGCACTCCCAAAGATGGATGAAGAGCCAGTCATGTCTGAAGGACATTTCAGGGAATGTGGACCTCGGCAGGAACATTGGCATTTTGCATTTTAGAAAGAAAGCCTGAAATTATTTAGTTGTAGCTCTATATAGAAAGTAGGGACATTCGTGTATTCTATTTGGCAAATTAATTTAGGACTTTACCGAGTTCCAGGAAGGGCAGAGGAGAAAAGAAAAGAAGCAGTAGAAGGCCTGGAAGGAAGGTTGGTAGGAGTGAGGTAGGGAAGGTTGAAGCGACGGATAAAGGGGAGGAGGGCTGAGTTAGATGTTTGGTTGCCTGTCTTCGGATGTGATCTTACTCAGTGGATGGAGGGCCTATGTGGAATGCGAGGATCCTTATTTTATCAACACAGGGAAAACCCAGGGAGCCTTCAGTTACCAAGGTTTACCTCACAATAGGCATAATGACCCTACAGGAATAGATAAGTGTTCATTTTTTTTTTTAATAAGGGAAACTGTAGAAAGGTCAAACCACATAGAAAGCTATTTACTAATATGAGAATGACTAATTTATAAGTTTGTTGAAATATAAAATACTTTCCAGATTTGCTAACAAGTTAGACTTTATGTTTAATTTTCCATTTATATAAAAATAGCTTTATATAATTTCTTGGCTTTTTAGAAATTACATGGAGTTCTATAGCTATCACGTTTATCTCAGATTTCTTTTTTCTTTTCTTTAATTTCTCTTCCTTTTTAAAAAGATTAAATCCAGCGTCTTACACATGCTTGGAAAATGCTATACCATTAAGCTACACCCTTAGCCACAGATTTCCTTTCGAAACTGGGAATCTTATTTAATTTTTTATTTTTAAATAAGTGTGAAATAAACCAAATGTTTAATTTTTATATAATTTAAAATGTTGCATGTCAAATATCAACTGCAGTTGCCTATGAGATAGACAGTAAATGACATTTTATATAAGTGTGTAGCTAAGACCAGGAATGCTATACTTCTAGGCTTATTCTGTTTTCTGGAAAGCAGACACAAATGAGCTAATGAACTAACTGATACTTTAAAAGACTTGCTAAAATACCAATGTGTATTTTAAAGTATACCAGATGAGTACTGGCTGATGAATAAAATTTATTTCCATTTTTCTACAAGACAGCAGAAGATGAGTATTGTATAGTCTATAAAATTGCGCCCAATAATCTCCTCTGAGCACTGTCAAAAAATTGGAAGCCAGTTAGCTGAGTCGTATTTGTAAATGTGTGCTCTAGGTGCTAGTCTGTCTGGGTGCTTCAGGAAAGCGCGCAATGCAATAGACAGAGTTCTTTATTCTCTAGAAAGGCAATGAGAAATTATCCCACTTTTTTTCCCTGTAGAGGCCCACTAACATAGAGTGAAAGAAAACAGAAAATTCTAGAAATGCTTAATTTCTATTTTTAACAAAATAAAACTCCATTTACCTATTTAATATAAATAAGAATGATCAAATTCCTTACTAAATGCATCCAATATAAAAAGATTGCTCCAAACTTCTCCATTATAATTAGATAAAAAGGAGAAGGGAAGGATGTGGTGGGGTGAGGACAGGGTCTAGGGAGAGAGAAAGAAGTGTAAAGAAAAAGAAGGAACAAAGAATTCAGCTAAGCAGGCCAAGGGAGGAATGGTGAAGACACACAGATACACATCTATAGACTCAGACTACCCAAGAAGGAGAAACATGGAGAATAAGAGAGACCAAGTGATTACAGAATTAAAATGGTCCTCTTCTTGCCCTTAAAAGACACTGAAAGCCAAGGTTTGTTTGTGTGGCAAAGGTAGAACTGAGAATATGACTTCAGGTGCATGTTTTGAAAGCAAGAAGGAACTGAATGAGCTCTGGACTTTATGTGTGGCCTCCTTCATCCTACCTTCAGAGACTGAATGAATGCTTATGACTAGCATGGAATGGGTGTTATGCTGAACAGAGTTGACCAAGAAGTGCTCTTGGGGGGCAGGCTGAGTGAACAAGAACAGAGCAGGGTGGAAAGCGGGGAACAGTGTGGGCAGGGGCAGAGGAGGGCCTGGAAAAACAGATATAGATGTTTCTTTTCTTATCAGTTTCTGGAAAAAACAACACAAAATGTTTGAAACACCCAAATTCACATTCTGATTGTGATGGAATACTTTTAAGACTAGTTTGTCGCTAGCATGATGTTGTCTGTCATCCAGCTGAAACACATTGATGCTAACCATATTCATATCTGCTGAACCTTTCCTGGATCATAAATAGAAGGGCCCTCAGTAGAGGATTTCTGAGATTTTTATCCACTGAGAATAACATTTTCTAAAATTCAAAATTGAGAGGAAAAATAGAAAGTGAGAGTGAAAGCAGAATTCCAGAAAAATATAAATGAGAGTAAAAACAATTCTGATTACAATATCCTTAGGAATGTGTCATAAATTAAGTATGATGCAAATAACTCAATTATCAGGTTTATCACAGTTATCAGCTTTTATCTATGAATACTTTTAACCTCTACTAACGAACTATATACATTTGCCATTGAAAATAATGTGAACTGGGGTGTGATTGCACTGATTTTGCTTCATTGGTTTAAAGATTTGCTATTTGGTATTAGTCAAAGCAATCATCAAGTCATTTTTGTGAGATTCTCTGATTCCTAAGAATTAGACAGCTTCAAGTAAAATATTATGGCACATAGTTCTGAAAATACGAAATGACAAGGACAGAAAGGGAAAGAAGCAACTACTAAGAATCTCAAAAATAGAGTTCTGTCCCTTCATCTTTCATTTTCACCAGAAATGCCTCAGTGCTGACTTGAGTATTCCTGCTCACAAATAAAGGGGAAAGGCTGTGGGTGGTAGGGTGGATGGCTGGCAAGGATCATCATCTATTAGTGGAATCAACCCTTTCAGTTGACAAAGACAACAACCAAATCTTTAGATGGTTTATTTGATGTGCGTGAAAGGCTGGCAGTGGGATTTCTGGCACTTGAATAAGCGGAAACAATATTTTTGGCTAGAGAGACTTCTCGAGTTCTCTCAGGGAGCCTTGGAGAAGGCCATCTGGACCGAACAGTATTTCTTTTGTAAAGCCTTGCATTTGGAAACATAAAGGAAAGGTGTGTGAGCTGCAATCAGATACCTATGAAAACCTTCTGTGCTCAGTATGGAGGAGGGGAGATTTATAACTGTTTGCACTTTTCTAGATGAAAAGACTTACATGAGGAAAACAATTCTGACTTCCTATTTTCTTTATTAAGAGAGAAGTTCTTAATTTATATTCCAGTACAGGGTATATATAATGTCCTCTTGTTAATTTGCACTATTGTTTGCTCATGAGTAAAATTATAACGTATGTGTGGGCATTTACAGTTGCTATGTCAGGCACTGACCTTCTTTTTGACCTTTATGGTCATTAATCGAATCTAGATTATAATATGAATTTCTCCCTTCCGAGGTCTTTAACCAGCTTGCGAAACTATAACAACAAATGAAAAATATTGAAGACATTAAACACAATTCTCCCAAAGCCAAGTAAAACACTGCAATAATATGAATAAAACAGAATGATGCTTGGAAAACTGAAAATGAGGCAATCATGCAAAAATAAACATGTGTGTTCTAAGAAAGCAATTTAAAAATCTATTACATGAATTATAGATACATGTATGTAAGTTTATTTCCTTTCAAATTTTTGTTAGAATTTTGACATTTTTCTAGAAAGAAATGTAATTCTTACATTTGAATTTCCCTATGATTATTATTTTTAAAATGCAATAAATTTTCATTCCTCTAGCTATCATTTTTGCCCACTAAGTAATGAAGAAATAAAAAGAAAAAAATTAACACTAAGTTCACAATACAGATGTGAAAAAATAGTTTGAAATATACTTAATATAAATATGTATTTTATACATATTTATTTCTACATAAGTTAGTTTCTATTTATATCAATGTTAATTCTTTACTTGTGAAGTTTTTATTTTAAATATCCAGTTTTCATACTACATAAAATTCTAGGTTAAGAATAAAGAACTGTTAAAGTCCAATTTCTTCCATAAGTCAATACTAAATCTAGATCTGGATGGAGAATTTTCAATATTGTTGTAATCACCATTATTATGAAAGAAAATATAAAATGGAACTGACTTTTAAGAAAATCCTTTATAAATTTAAGACAAATAACATGGAAATCCTGGCTGCAGTATTTCTGTTCAATAATTTAAAGCTAATAAAATTAATCTGATGCTGGTTGCCTCTCAAAGTACGTTCTTCTGCAAGGATGGGAAGACCAGTTTGACTCACATGTGGATGGGTACCTCACAACTGCTATTATTAGCTAAATTACAGTTTTCAGTTTGGGGAATTAAAATAGGCGCAGAGGCTGGGAAGGTGGCTCAGTAGTAGAGTGCTTGCCTCGCATGCATGAGGCCCTGGGTTCAATTCCTCAGCACCACATAAACAGCAAAAGCCAAAAGTGGTGCTGTGGCTCAAGTGGTAGAGCGCTAGTCTTGAGCTGAAGAGCTCAGGAACAGTGCCAAGGCCCAGAGTTCAAGCCCCAGGACTGAACCCCCCTCCAAAAAAATATAATAGGAGCATAGATGCTGACCAGTTTTAATGAAAGAAGATAATCTTGAGTCCCTAATATTACCTTCCATCTGACTAGTGGGGATTGCTATGCCAGGACAAATTCTTTAGCCTGAAAGACTTCTTGAGACTGCTGAAACAACACAGTCCCCAAGTATTACCTGCCATAGAGTAATAGGTGAATGAGCTGATGATTATTATTTTCTAATTTAAAGTGGTTTTCTCCCTGACATGATGCTAAAATCATTAAACTCCACATCTACAATATCCTTTTTTTCCACTGAAATAAAGGAAAACAAAATCTGTGATATCAAAGACTGTGAACCCCAATAAATCATCTTTTCATGATCTAACTACTTATATTAACTTTGTCCTTTGGAGAAGGCAGAAAGAAAAAGTAGGACTGTTAATGTGTGAATAACAATAGCCATAATTGTTATTACTATAGAAAACACAAATGACTCAGTATTAACTATGAACTTAGCTATGTCTTTGGTCTTTGGGCAAAATATTTAAGATAGGAGCAGGAAAATACAGAAATGCAAAGATATATAATTTTACATTCTTGGGTTGTTTCTAGTTAAATTACTTGAATGACATTTTTGTTTGATTAGGGGGAAGTCTTTTAGAAATGTCCAAGTGTCTCATTATGACATAAACCATCAGTTTTCAATTTTTAAAGAGTCATCTGTGCTGTGGGAAATAATGAAGAGTCCATGTTTTCATCAACTGATTCCCATTTGAAGCTAAATAGATTAGACATTTGTTGGAGATGATTCTTTCTACAACTGGATTACCTATTTATATGGAAATCTTTATGAACAGAACCCGTACCATTAAACTCCAAGAATCCAAGAACCCCTCAAGACCCAGTATCAGCAATTTTTGTGGCCAGACAGATTATATGCAAGTAAAAGAAACATGCTAACTGAACACTCCATTATATGAATAATTTGAACATTGCTGGACAAAGCACCTGGAGAATTTGCTGTAGGAAATATACCTCCACAAATTGGGAAGGAAAGAATGACCTAATAGGTTGTCTCTCCTCCACTCGAATTTCTATGGTTGTTTAAGAAAAACCATCCTACCACAGTGTTGTGAAAGCTTATGCTCCCAACAAGAGGGCAATTCTTCTTGCAGGGAGGAGAGGTTCCGAATTTAACACTTAATCAGAAGGCATGGACAATTCCCCTGGGAACAACATTTTCAAGATACAACGAAAAGGTTGTTGTTCTCTTATTCAAGAACTGAAATGTTAGGAAAAGAATGTTTCTGGTTTGAGTTTTGTTTGGAGGTTAGTGAAATGTATGGTAACCTGTCAGCCTACTGCTTACAAGGCTAGGTGGCCACCTTCCTTGCTACTCAACATGCAAGGCAGTGAGGATGGTTCATGGAAGCTCTGCCAGCTCACCCTGCAACTTTTGCGCTGTTGTGTTAATGGAGTACATGCTGCCTCAGTTTACTATTTCAATAGCAGTGTTTGTCATATGTGCATCCTTAGTTGGTGTAAAGAATAAAGTAGAGGAAGTTAGTATGTGTATTCATGCAGGCTAGCTGTTACTTAGCAAGAAGGAAGAGGATGGAGTTGTTTGCATGTGTAAATGAGTCCGTCCTTGGTCTTCTCTGTAGGGGAATGTCTGATTATTCATAGAGGATTTTGAGGACTTTTTAAATTTTATTTTGTCGGTCATGGGGCTTCAACTCAGGGCCTGGGCACTGCTACTGAGCTCTTTTTCTCAAGGGTAGCACTCTACCACTTTGCATCACAGCTCCACTTCCAGTTTTCTGATGGTTAATTGGAGATAAGAATTTCATGGACTTTCCTTTCTCAGGCTGGCTTTGACCTGTAATCCTCAAATCTAAGCCTCCTGAGTAGCTAGGATTACAGGGGTGAACCACCAGCATCTGGCTGGATCTTGAGTTTTGATTTAATATGTAGAGATGGACAAAATACAACAGGTCAACACAGAAATATTTTTCTATTTGATGGGGGAGAATGATAGGAGTGACACTGTTCACAATACTGTACTCATAAACTGACATGTTGAATTGAAATCTGTACAACTAGTTAAAGATTAAGAAAAAAAGAAAAATAAATATTTTCTATGAATTGCCCTATTTATTTTTGATGGCCACTGTGGATGCAAAATGAAAGGATGATCTTCATAATGAAATGATACACACCCAAGCAAGTATGGATGTTTCCGAGATAGCATATTCTGTTAGTGATTCTGTGCAAAGATGAGCATGCATGCATGTGCATTTGCATGTGTGTATGCATGGTCAGGGTTGAAGGTCAATGTTGAAGGCCATAGCATAGGGAAGGACTCATGTAATGTTGTCACCCATGTTTACAAGTCCTGGGGTCCTCAGGTGTTTTTGCTGCTGGTGGACGTGCAAAGGTCACTTCTCACACGGACCTCACAGATTTTACCACTGCACCTGCTTTTCTTCTTTTTAATTTTTTAAAATTTTTAAAGAAGGGACACTGTTTAACATTCAAAACCTTCATTATTTTCATTATTCTTTCTCCTAAGTAAATCTGCATTGAAGGCATGAAAACTTTATTCCTTATGGGAATCACAAGGCTGAGTTTAGAGATTACTTCTAGGATAGATTTATAGATGCAACTTTCCCTCCTATCCTCTTAAAAAGAGGCAAACGGTATTATTGCAAATAACCTTTAAGATAATTAACTGACAATGCTGCAACTAGCATAAAAATCTTCCTTCAGGCGACACCTAATTTAAGTGTTACTGGCACAAAGTGGAGACAGATTGTGCATTACCACTGCAATATTTACATAGCAGAAACCCACAGAGCAGGAAACGTGAGGCTCAATGATGCACTAAATTAGGAACAACCGTTCTCCAGTGTTAATTTGCTTTCCATTCTATCCAAATCTCAAGTCCAGAAATCGGTACAAACACACATACAACCTCCCACTCTTAAATGATTAAACCAGAGGAGATTTTTGTACTTTTTTGTGCCCCTCCCCCAAATTAAAATAACTTGAAATTTATTTCTTTTCTCCACAAGAACCATTTGGTTCAAACTGTGTTTATTTCATTACAACTTGCTCTCACTTTGATCTAAAATTATTTTCATATGATGCTGCATGGAATTCTACAGAGGAAAAACTAAACAGACTTCTATTTTCTCTAAGGATGCCAATGTATTTTATGAAAAGAATAAAACAAGAGACTGGAGAGCTAGCTATAGTGAGATATTTAGGAATGGAGAGGGGAAATCTACCTTCACTGACTGTCTCACCCTTCACCCCCCCCCCATCACCAAATAAAATGAATTTTCCTCAAGCTATTCAAACATTTTTTCCATTCTCCCCCAGAGTATTTTAAACCCCCGTTTTACCCAAGGCGGTGACAAAACATTTACCTTTCCTAATTGCTGGTGCTCGTTAAAGGCAGCAATCAGTTCCTTAGCCCACTGGATTTTCTCTGGGGAGGGAGTGAACTGCTCCTGGACGATGGGGATTTGGTTGGGGTGGATCACCTGCTTACCTGAAGAGAGTAAGCACACCAGAATTTCACCTATGGACAGATGTGCAAACAAAATGTGTGCTCCAAATGTCTCACTATATGCTAAATAACTAACTGCAAACTTTTTTGAAGGAAAAAAAGCCACACAACAGAATAAAACCAAACCCATAATCAGGCAAGCTTTTCCAGAATACATATCACATAATAACCAAACGATTGCGTTTCTGACCCTATAGAAATGCCACCTCAGTGCAGATAATCTCTGTTTTTAGTTACAGGTGGAATGGCCAGGCAGCTTGCTGAGTAACTGTTTTGCTTGGGAATTTAGGTGATAATGTCTGCAAATTAGAGTGATCATTTGGAGTTAAAGTAGAATAAAATTGATCATCAAATCTCCTAATATTGGCAAGTTGTCTTTTGCTTATTTTGTAGAGTTATGCCACCTTCCATGATATCTTGAAGTAGCACATCCGTTTTCATATAGCTTATAGAAACAGACATTACAACAATATTAATCTTAATTTTCTTCCTTTAAGATGAACATGTGTCATTTCTAACATGTATTTATTTCAATAAAATAGTGTATTTAATACCTAAGGTAGAAAGCAGATTTGAATGCTGTGGCCTTCAGATGATTCTATTTTACTGAAAGTATACGGAAAACTTCTGTATCCAAAATACATGCAGATTTTCCCTTTTTGTCTGGAATGAAGGGCAGCTGTTTCCCACTTCATAAGCACCTTACACACTGCTAGAAAAAATTCCTATCTCTATAGACATACCTTCAGAAATACTTAGTTCTTTTTGAAGCTTAAGGATTTTAAATAAAAATATCATACAGATTAAGGATTTTAAATAAAAATATCATACAGATTTATGTGTCTAAGGCTTCTGTGAAATCATGCTGTTGTTGGGAAAAAAACAATTTAGTAATCAGGGAAATGTGAAATCTAATTAGGCTATTAATAAAATGCAGGATAATTTAATGATATAATAATGGTAAGATTGTTTTATTACATGATAAAGTTACAGATACAATTTGCCTCTTTAAAAATGAATGTACTCTTAATGCTCATTCACTCTCTTGGATATATTTGTTGGTATATTAATTTACTCAGCTTTTAAAATAGTTGTTTTAATATTTACCTAGTATGCATTAAACCTGAATGTTTTAGAAAATGTTTTTATGCATTTATAATTTTTTATACATTTATAAAATCTTTTTATAAAGTTTTGTTACTTCAATTATTCTGTGGAATAGAAATAGGAACAATGTTGGATTTTTAGTTCTTCATTTAAAGGAGTTTAATATCTTTTCTTTGCCATGCTATAAGTACAAAATCCTTTCATTGCTATTTCATTCTGTAAGCATACTAATAAAACATTAAAAACCTATATAAAGAATAGTACTTTATGATTATTTAAATCACTATTATTTAAATAATAAATAATTGTAACACTATTGTTAAATATTAAATTACTAAGTATTATCATTAAATATTACTTAAACAGTAATTATTATTTAATAATTTAAATCTATTATTTTAATAAATAATTTATTAATTTATTTAACAATTATTTAATAACAGTATTATTCAAATAACAAATCATAGAACTTTAAACTATTTGAAGAATAATATCTGGAAACAACATAAGAGCTCTTTCCAATAATAGATATTGAGATAATATTTTAGTAATATAACAATTGTTACTATATTATTAATAAAGGTTGCCATAATAAAGGTAGTCATTTTCTACTAATTGTTAGTCCTGAATTTTCTAAGTTATGTACATAACTTACAATTATGTACATAATTAACAAAGCATATTTCATAGCAACTTCCTGCTATAGGTACTGTAATTTGAGGAGCAAATAATCTACTTACAATACTGTGAAATCTCTGAGAGCACCTGGGTACCTATATTTTGGTAACTGGGCTATTTTTAGGTTTTAGAAATTTCCGTACATTCGTATGTGAACTTTTCTTTTATTGTATTGTATGTATTCCAACAACTAGCCACAGGCTTTAATGCCATGTGAGAATGAGGCAAATATTTTATCCAGAAGAGTTGTTATTGACAAGTTACTGAGAGGGTGCAAAATTGGACGACATTAAAATTTATGACCATGAAATCCTTTTTACAGTACCACTTGATATATCTTGCTTTAAATCAATACCTGTCAAGTCTTTTAGGTAACTGTATGATGGTGTCATTTTTGTCTTCTACAAAAGACTGCAAAAAGAAGAAAACCTATAGTGCTTCATATTTATAATCTTTCTTCTCAGCATGCAGTCCTGGAGTAACTATAATGACTAAGTCAGCTGGTAAAGCTTTATTCCAAGATTTAGTTTGAGTGTCTTTTTATTAAAAAAAAAAACAACAAAAAACAAAACCTAAAGTTAGTAACTATTTATCTAGCCAATGCATCGATTTAAAGTCAATCAACATGGATTGTTACCCCAGGAAATAATGACTGTAGTAAAGAAACTATAGCCCCCATTTGGGTATATGACTTTTAAAACATGACAAATTTTGAAATACTTATTTTGAAAGTACAGAAAATTCTTATAGCCCAAACTCAATCTTCTTTATGAGTGTTGTGGATAACACAATCTTTCCTGTGGATTTTAAACCTTTCCACTACCTGGTCCAGATAGGTATTCCGGGGTACTTATATTTCTTTCATGGTCCCCGCCTGCTCTCTCCCCACCACAGGTCCTCCCTCCGGACTTTCTTCTTTTCTCTCCTTTCCTCTCTTCTCCTGAAAGGCGTAAGGTATGGAAATTAAATGCCAAACAGATCATGAGTAGTCTAAAGTAGTAAAAGCATTTATTTCTTTAAACAAATACTATACATAATCTCATACCTTTTAATTGCCTTTTATTTATCTGTAGAAATATAATTGGGGCAACAAAGACCTTCTCTTTAAAAATTACAGAATGGTTCTAGTGTGTGGCCCCGCGTATGGCCGTGTTCACTTGAATATGCAATGGGCACCATGCCCTCAGTTCCTCCCCGTCCCCCCGCCTCCATTTCGCAGTGATTTAATACTCCCTGTTGTGGAGAAACAACAGTGCCAGGTCCATAAGTTTCTCGTGCTGAGTTGGGCACAGTCTAGAAATTTAAACCGGATTTGAAATAGCCTGTCTTCTGTGATTAAATTGGGGACCAATTTAATTCACTCCTGTGCCCCTCAGAAACTCTCCCACCCCCTTAGAGTCTCTGGGACAAACAGCATCCCAGAGGAAGCTGAGGAAGCCCAGGCCATTTCTGGGGGCTGGTGGCAGAGGCCAGGACCCTCTCTTTTCTATTGAGTCGGTTCTGACTACAGGGCAACATCTGGCTGCCTAGCAGCCAGTGCCACACATTTTAGGAAAATGACATCAGGGTCTATTAGGTAGATTTTGTGAAGTTTTTTCCCTCCAACGTTTTCCATTTGGGCCACATCCTAACCAGTTGTTGGAAAGAGACAGGGACAAGAACAACCTCCTACTGGCTCAGTAGTAGAGTGCTTGCCTTGCATGCATGAGGCCCTGGGTTCGATTCCTCAGCATCACATAAACAGAAAAAGCTGGAAGTGGCGCTGTGGCTCAAGTGGTAGAGTGCTAGCCTTGAGCTGAAGAGCTGAGGGACAGTGTCCAGGCCCAGAGTTCAGGCCCCACAACCGGAAAAAAAAAAAAAAGAACCACCTCGTGGCCATGTCAGGGGGCTCTTTTCTTTCTCAGTCACTATTATACGTAGGGAGGAGTCATTCAAGGAACAGTTCAGACAATGGAAAAACATTTCTCTAAAAGGGATCACCTTTCCTTTTTTTTATTCAAAGAATTAGAAGTTCATGATTATTTTAGTTCTGTGTTAAAAATACAAATTTCAGTGCTTTATTTAATTCTAAAATAACTATATTACTCTTTAACTAATTACTCTGTCTTTCGATTTTGTTTTGGGTTAAGTTATACTCTGTCCAGCCATCTTTTACATTTCAGAGGACATTATGAGACTTTTCTTTCAGCAAATGCAAATTAGATACAAGTATCAAAATACTGATAGAAGTGATACTTGCTTCGTTCTCTCATTACTTGGTGTATTTCTAGTACTATTCTTAGCATTTTCAGCATGAAAATAAACAAGAAAGGACTGCTGGTCTATGGTCCCCATAGTGGCCAAAAGGTCCTATGGTTACTTTTACAAAAATATACATATTTCTCATATTTCTGTTGTAAAAACCACCATTTTCAGTGGCTTCCTGGTTTTGTGAGGTCAGGAGCTACCAGGTACGCCGATGGGCAGATGCCCGCCTGAGCCCCAGGAGGCCTCTGCTGACCCCACGGGCCACTGGCCCACGTGTTGCCAGGTGCGCCGATACTTTAACTGGGGAATGGGGGAGAGAAGGGCCTGGAGTGGCCAAAGAAGGAAAAACTAGTTATGTGCGCAAATCAGATCACAGATGATATCAACATTTGTTAAAGAAACAAATTAATATTTTGACTATTTGGGGAAAGTCTTCTACACATCATCCCAAATCCTTCTAACAATTCACTCAAAACCATTTTTGAAACAGCCTCACCCCTTCCCAAGGCTTAACTAAA
Source organism: Dipodomys ordii (assembly GCF_000151885.1). Classification (NCBI taxonomy): domain Eukaryota; kingdom Metazoa; phylum Chordata; class Mammalia; order Rodentia; family Heteromyidae; genus Dipodomys; species Dipodomys ordii. The sequence continues at coordinate 5,794,310 of NW_012267281.1, forward strand.
AACTATAATAAAATACTGAAGAGGATAGAAAAACAAGTGGTAATGAATGTGAAGAGAAAATAAAATGAGTAGACCATCTTTTGATTTTCAAAGCCAAATAAAAATGTGATGATTTGTTTGTCAGTTCTATTGGAACTTTTCCTGTGGCAGATAGGGGGATAAATATATGAGACTTCTGGTGATGTTAGAGATGCGTTTTCTGGTTCTACTTCTCTTTTGCTGGGATAGTTGCTAATCTAAACACTGCTTTCAAAGATCACATTAGAAGTCATACCAGTGAAGCCCATGGCAGCTCCCTGTCTTGACTGTTTGAGAAGGCCGTCTCCATCCCGGAAGTCGATGTACACCAGATCAATGGCTTGTAGGCCGAAGGCCTTTGCTACCACAACAATCTTCTGCCGGGCATAGAGGATGTCCTGGGTCTCTTTACTACTTGTTGCTCCTGAAAACAGGAATGTGGACAGAAAATAGAGGCTTTTAACTTTGAGAAACATTTATTATTTATTTACTAACTTTGGAAAGGCACTTATTATAAAAATTCAGTTTGTACAGACAGCTGTGTCTCCCTGGGAAATGCTTCTCAGAACAATACATATTCAAATGTACAGGAAGAGAGGGGCACAGAAGGGCAGATCTAAACCACATACATGTCTATTTCACTGGCTGAGCGTCTCTCAATATAACCATTTTTACATGCCACAAAGAAAGGCCCTGTTTATTTCAGGAGGTGGCATTAGGGTCACCGTGATTTCCTGATAGATTTTTCTCCATCTTGTCATTGTTTGGGAAGTGTCAGTCCAACGACAGCACCACAGAAAGTGGCTTAAGAAGCGGGCAGGGACACGGCTGACTGCTCACATGAGTGCACAATGGCTGAGCCGGGCTGGCCCAACTGTGCTGGGTTTGCAGTGTCCTGTTCTCACTGAGGTTCTGGGCCCAACACTTCAACCTTTGGAGGGAGTAAGGGAAAGTCACTTATTCCGGGAGCAATGCTTTCTCCAGTTCACCAAGCTGTGGGACACACAAGTCTCCAGGGAGCACTAGTATTAAAATAAATTCCTTTTATTCACCTCACACGGGAGGTGTATGTGTGGATGGCGTTCACTGTTTGCTTGTCTGTGGTACTGGCTGCTTAGGGAAAATGTCTCCACGTCAATGGTATACTGTTCTGGAAATGGGTTCTGTGTCACTACCCACCCCAGTTACACCAACACCCTGGCCAGACGCTCAGTGCTTAGGAACGGGGAACATCAGTGAAAACCAAAATCAGCAAGGTCTCAGTAAATACTTGATAAGAAGGGCTTTGGAATATATTTTAAAGTAAATTTAAGGTCTGGCTTAAATAATATTTACATACTACATTTAATGTAGAAAAATAATTCACGAGGGCAATGTGAAAGCACTTTATATTTGTTTGAAAGGGGCAAGCCAGCCCTCAGACTGATGTGAAGACAGAACATTTAAGCCACCATGAGGCTGATCAGGTAGTGTGTTTATTAGGAGCAACGTATACTCTTCAATGTGCAACAAGCTTTTTATCAGTTACTTTACAAATGAACAAAAGTAAAAAATGCAGTGTTCTGGAAGCAGGACAGCTCTGAGGAGCCCTAAATCATCAGGAAGTGGGGAAAAGCCATTGTCATGGTTGGTAAATACACATTGTTATGTAAATGTCCATGAGGGGGGCAAAGAAAAAATTGTATATAGTATAGACACGCACACACACACACACACACACACACACACACACACACATAGATGAGGAAGAGAGAGAAGTCTTTGGCACCTATGCTGGCTCGAAAATCTTCTCCTCCAAAAACCACTGCGTCTAGAAAAAGGCCCAGTGGAGGCCCAATCTTTACTGTTTCTTCACACACTGCCTGGAAAAGAACAGAACAGAACCAAGTCTCACAGAAACGCACAAATTGTGGGATCCCAGGGTACCCCAGTAACGGAGACCCAGCTCTTGACCCTAGTAGGCTGAAGCAGTCCTGTAAGTCTAGTCCAAATTTAACCCTTCCCACAGGAATTTAGTATCAGTCATAGAAGTGCTCTGTGTGCCTTTGCCTTGCCTAGTGGATTATGTTAATATAGCTTTCCATACAGTGAACATGCTTCTAATGTTCAACGTATGTCGTCCAACTTCTAGAGGAACTTTGAGTTTACTCATTGTGATTATATTATAACTTGTTTATATTTTCCTCAAATTTGTTTTTGTGCTTCCAAAGACTCTCAAATAATAGACATAAAACCACAGGAGAGGAGGAAAGAATTTTAAAGTCAAACTAATTGGATTATTTACATTAGGTTCAAGTAAATGGTCTCAGGATTAAAGACATGTACACAAAACCTACAACTTTAGAGGGGAAAATAAAATGCAACAAGTCGTTCATGATATATTAAGAAAGCAACTTGGGCATTTCTAAATGAATATAAAGATTAAGAACATTCATCACAGACAGAACTGTGAATCTCAGAAGGTAGAGATGTAACCTGCTAATATATATATAGGTGGCAAGAAATGAGAAACTGGTGGGACACTGCTGATTCATTTCAGGTGCTGGAAGAGCTCCTTAAGTACATTATGCAATCAAATGGCAAAACAGTGCTTAAAATTCAATCACTATGAATCTGGTTGCATCTAAAGAATGTGCTTTTGATTCTATTTGGAGGGCTCTAGGCAGGCTGGACAAGCTGGTGGCTATTTGTGCAAACGAGCTGACATAAGACAAGGCTGCAGGCAGCCCCCAAACATCTTCACTCAGCCCCTCCTGTACCATCCCACAGGTCTTGGTTTCTTCTAAACATTTGCTCACACATTTTCTCTCCAGAGCACGGCAACTACCTTTTCCATTGTTTTTAGTGATTTCTTCCTTTTGCTCTCTGGGGCAGAAGAAGAGGCAGAAAAAGAAACAAAAAGAGCTAGAAACTCTGAGGGGAGGTTGCAGGGAGTGCTAGGTAACTGTTCCCAGGTCAGATGGAATGAGATGCATATTTTCAAAACGATATAAAAGAAGACCAAAAAGCTAGCCAAGAATTTGGGAAGGCAGGTCATTTAATGCACCCACACCACATTAAAGACACTTGACTTATGTGGATTAGAACATATTTTATGTTCTAATGTGGCAAAGTGAAATAATAGCCCATAAATTATTTGTGCGCATCAATTTACAAACAATGAGCTTATCTGCTAGATGTTAGAACTAAGACTGCTATAAAGAAGCCAGAAAATTTTCAGATGGAAAGAAAATGAACCAAGTTAATTTAAACAAGTGACAAAATATGTTTTTTATGTACAGTTACCTTATAAATGTAATAATTCAAAGCACATATGTATAAAGTGATTAGTTACTTAATTATTACTAGGATATGTCAATATTTTGTTTTCCAGATTTAGGACTGGGAAGCTTTTCCTTTTTCCTTAATCAATTTCTTTGTTTTCTAAGATGCTGATACCTTGTTTTTGGACTATTACAGATAACAAATAGTGATCAAGGTTTAATCTTGCTTATAAGCCCTTCTAAAAATATATTTTTTAAGTAGATGGTAAAATTCAAAACAATTCTCTTTAAACGAGAAATCAAATACTAACTTATGTAATCACATTATGGTTTTTCTTACCTTAAAATTGAGCAAACCCATTGCAGTTTCCACAAAGGGGATTAAATTCATTGGTTGTTCAAGTTTTCGGCCTTTTAAGTGGAATGAGAATTTGTCTAAAAACTAAAAAGTGTCATAGGTGATTAGTGGGGGGAAAAGTACAACCCCTGAAACCTAGCCACAGAAGTAGTATTTAAGTCTTTGACCTGAGGAAGTAATATCCCAGCCTTCTTCCTTTACACAAAAGAATTAAAAAAAAAAAAAAAAGTAACAAAGTTCCCACCAAACTAAATGTAAAACCCCAAGCATTGCAATCTCCTTCCCCCAGAGGAGCAATTTGAGGCCTAGGAGTTAGACTGGAAGGAGAGAATCCAAGTTTAAATGCTTTCCTTGAAACTATATTTACTTGAGACCTATAGCCCTCTTTGCATTAAATGCAAATGGTAGGCCCTTAAAACAATGCCGGCTCCTCTACCTGCCATTCTGTTTTTCTCGTGCCCAGCACTGCCATCAGTGTAACTGTTCAGCTGCCTTCTACAAGGATTCTATATTATTCCTGATAGCACCATTACCCTTTGTTCTGAAGGTTTTTCTTCAAAATTTTTTTAGCTTACCTAGGAAGACCTTAAAAAGGAAGTTTAATTCTTTGAAGACCAAAGCTTGCCAATTTTTTCCATGAGACCAGTTCACAGCTAGCTCTGTGCTGCCAGTGGGGTAGCCCAAATTCCAAAAATCTATCATCTGGAAACATACAAAAGCTCTCGCCCAGATTCCCCCCACCTCCTCTTTCAAAAGGGGGAAAAAAAACCCACAATCTAAATTGTAAATCTATTATGTCTATCTAGATCTAATAAGATGTGGGAAGATAAAAAAGCAATACAGGTATGATAAAGATATTTTTGTAAATAAAGATGAAAACATATATTCATTTAAAATTTAAGGAATATTCTGCCATTAATTGATATCAAAGGAAAAGGGAATTTTAATCATCTCTCCATTCAGTCTCAGTTGGGTAAATCATATCTAAGAGATTTGCATAAATATAAACCATCAAAGACTTTTCATCTTCAAAGGGGGTTTCAAGACCCTATAAGCTTTGTACTGTAATCATCACAGGTCACCACCCTGCAGGAATAAGGCTGCTATGGCAACATAAAAAAACTAATGCTTAAGGCTTAGCATAATATTCTGACTAATAGAAAGGAAACTCATTTTAAAAGCTGGCAGCCTATTTACCAGAAGCGGGATTAGAGGTGTTATTTCCCCTTTTAGCTGCCCCCTCCTCTACTGTGCACCCCCCCCCTTAAAAAAATCTAATCACTGGGATCTTTAAAAAGCTTTTGAGCAATTTGCAGTAACTTTACAATTAGGCTAAAATAAATCACAGCTTTCAGTAATGAGGAATGATTCCCGGTTGTTCCCTGCCCCTCCCTTTGTAGACACCATCACCTCCCTTAGTAACTTCCACGGAAAGGAATAACTCAACCAAAGCAGAGAAGGCCACGATGTGACCAAATTCATGGTTTTCAATGCAAGGTAAAAGAAAACATAGTTTATGTCACAATTAAGCTAGAGAATGGGCAGTGAAATATTAGTGGTGGGGGGGGGGAGTTGACTATGAACAAGTAGATTTTCTTTGCTCATTACAGAACATTTGCAATGTTACTGTTCTTTGTGATAATCATTTTAACTACAAAAACCATAAGGTTTACAACTAGGTAAACCTCTTTTTTTTTTTTTTTACAAGATATTCCCTGTTCTTACTGAGTCAAATCTTCAGTGTCTTTTGTTTTTAAGCCAATAGGAGGGCATTTAAAAAATTAAATATGCTAGCCCCTCCTCCCCTTCCCCTTCTCCCCTCTCTCTTAAAAAATTGCATTAAGTACTAACACAAAAGGTAACTAGTGGAGAAGTTTCAATTAATTTTTTTCAAAAGGAGACGATTAAATGTTTCCGGCCTGGTAAAGTGTTCATTTCAGCGAGGTGGATGGGGCTGGGGAGGGGGAGGATAAGAAGGGGGAAAAATTACAAAGAGATTGGGGAGGAGATGAAGTAGCAGGGCTCAGCAATTCTTTCAATTCCAGTGCACACCCAATAGTGTGTTGGAAGAATGCTCACTGTTCGGGATTTGTGGGAGAATTGTCCCGCGACAAAAGAGGCCGAGTTACGCTTGTTATAGTCCAATAAGCCGTGCCAGTCAAACAAGAACCCACACTAGCCACAAAAGGCGAGCAAGAGATTCTCACACAAAAGAAAACAAGTAAGCCCATCTTTCAGTTGTGCATCAGGCTCTGGGTTTTTACGCTTCGCATAAATACAAACGGAGAGGAAAAAATAAACAGCTCCAAAGACGACTTCTGCTCAGGGAGAGTTAGTTCTATTTAAATTTCAGCATGTCCCATACATTCAAGAATTTGAAACAGAGTCCAGAGGCCTTGGCTGAAGTCTGGGGGTATCCCCCTCTTAAATAAGGGTAATGCTGGTGATAAACAGGCATTAACGATGAAACCAAAGGGAGAAGTGACTTCAGAGTCCTTTTCCATCAACTTAAGACATATCTGAATGGAGGCTGAGCCCTTAGGCCATTAACACAATCACGCCAGTCTCTCCGAGTCTGAGGGTATCCTTGCCAGGAGAACTCCACTTTACTAAGTAAATACTAGTCCCTGAGGATGGAATTGAAGAAATATCTAACAGAAACAGTGGTATGTATGTGTACAACTTTAAATTTTCTAGTGGCTCTATTCCAAGAGTAAAATGGAACAGGGGAGGTTAATTTATTTTCATCATCTCTTATATCCAACTTGATAGATCCTCGATATCATTTCAGCGTACAATCAATAGAAAGTTTATTGACATATTTTACATCCTTTTAAAGAAAAATCTCACAAGGGGAGTAGCCAGTCTTCAAAATCAGGTGTGTAGTTTATGCTTTGAGTACATCTCAATTTGCACTGGCCACATTTCAAGGGCTCAGGCACCACGTGTCAGGTGATCCCTGTACTGAACAGGACAGATCTGCTATATAGAGTTGTATTAAAAAAATAAAAATGAAAAAGGTGAGGACTTCACCAGGTTGTTACGAGAGGAGAGCTGTTGCTGTTTCCAAAAACTTCAAGATAATACTAGATATCACTGTGGTCCCACACTACCCATTTGTCCCCACAACAAACCCACCCAGCATCTCTAGATCTCGGGCTCTGTCCCAGGGGGAATCCAACTAAAAGGTTATTTTGTTCCACAGAAACCTGCAGAATAACAGCAACTCCCCAATAATATCTAGCCTTTCCTTATTTTGCAAGGAAAACAATCACAGTTATAATTGAACCCATTTCAAAAGTTTTCTTAAGTAATGTGACATGCCATCCACTTTATATTTCAGGCTTTTATTGGCTGATAGGTCTGTCATGAAACGCAAGCACACCTGTCAACAATTTAAAAAAAGGACACACTAGAGAACTGTTCAGGAAATAATATCTGTGCTAATTAAAACCACTAGTTAAAAGCTTCCTGTTTATTCCTCTAGCTGCCCTAAGCAGTGACCTTTTCTTCCCTTCCTTTGGGTTCATTTTTTAATATGCAGTGAGTGTCCTCTCACTGCCGGTGATGATTTCAAATGCATCTCAGCAGGCGCCCCTTACGTCATAGCTCGTCCAGGTGGAGGCCTTGGCTTCCGGCCTGCAGCCTGGAACAGGGATGCCACACTCAGGCAAGCCATGGTCCTGGGTCTGCTCTGTGAGGGCCATGAGAGGTGTGCTCATCACACTACAAGTTCAATTAGGAAGCAGAAGCATCTTTCTTCAAAAAGTGGAGCTGTTGTACAGAATGCTTTGGGCAAAGCACTAGGTCCAGGGGAAGGAAACAGGTGCTTGTGCACTCCGTTTGCTCACTGCCCTTCTCTCTCTCCTCTCTGTATGCATTTAAAAAACCAGTGACACGCCAATCCTTTTATCTGCTACTCCTTAGCTGGCCCCAGTGTCTTACAGCAAAGCATTAGCTACTCACCCACTGAATTTCTTCAGGACCCTCCACTTTCGGTAGCATTAGGCTGGATGGCAGGACTCGGGACTGGAGGAGAGTCTCCAGGTCAGCTCCAGCCAGGCCACTGGATACCGAGTTTACTCGAACACACTTTTCAGTTGGACCCAGATCAAACTCTTCAAGTGTTTTCACTATTCTGATTCGAGCTTCATTCTATATAAAGAAAATGTATCTCCTAAGTTTATCTGTATTGTTAACAGAAACATAATCAAACAGTCTATGAAATTGCTATGAGGATTCAGTCTGAGTACCAATTGTGAGATCTACACATTTCTTGCCCATCAAATAAGTGGTATTTGAGATAAATCTTCCAGTCAAATAGGGGAGTAATTGCTTCTATCTGCATTCAAGATGGCTGTACCAAAGCTGGGATCCACCAGCACACACACTGTTGTATTTCTAAATAATAGTGGCACTTTGTTCATTAGTGGTGCTGTCCGATTGAGAAGGTAGAATAATTAATAGGCAATTGTTCATTGATTGGGAATTAACTAAAGCCTAAGCATGTCCTTTATCTGCATTTTCTCACTTAAGAAATGTAAGAAACTGGATGACATTTGGATAATGGCAGTCTTGATCTGTCAGCGTATTCACATTTGGGAAAAAATAAGGATTTGTTTTTATTTTTTCCCCAAGTATCATAGCCTATTATTATTGTTATCTTATTCTTTTGTCACTGAGTTTGGGCTTGACGTTCAATTAGGAAGGTGCTCAAAGGACTCTGACACTATTTTAGAAGAAAATCTCCCACTTGTTCAGGTGCAAGACAGCTTTAAGATCACCATGAAATCCCCTCAGAAAGTGCTTGACAAATACATTTTTCCCTTTGATTTGACAGTCTTTTTCTCCAGTTATGAAAAGTTGCAAGGTTGAAAGTCCGCTTCAATATTTGAATTATTCCTCCCAAAATTGTATGGGATGAAGCCAAATATGTTATTGATTGCCTTTGAGTCAGTGACGAAGGTGGCAGTATATTGAGGGCTAAGGGGTAGTATCAAGAAGTATCAAGAGAAAGAAAGCACTTAGCGCCATTACTTCCTGCCAATTTCAACTTCAAAAACAAATTTCTCCAGCTTGCCAACAGCCCTCAACAGAATGAATACTTATCAAAAGTAGTTTCATTTGGGAAGAGTTTTTTTTTTTTTTTTCGGTCAGTCGTGGGGCTTGAACTCCGGGCCTGGACGCTGTCCCTCAGCTCCTCAGCTCAAGGTGAGTGCTCTACCACTTGTGCCACAGTGCCACTTAAAATTTTTTTTAACAATATATAGCCAGTTGAATAGCAATATTTATCTAGGAAAAATAGAGACAAGACTTATTTATGCCAATGTGGACTTTAAATCTAATCAATGAGATGACTCAGAACAGTAGATCTAAACCAGATGGATGTAGGCTGACTCCATGGAAGCAAGGAAAGCTTCCAAATGTAGTCTGGGTTAATGGTGTGAGGCAACAGTAGCTTAGAGCTGTCGGGTCAGATGGAAACAGTAAGTACATAGGACCAGTTTAGGACAGCAATGTGGAATCCTGCTTTGGCTGCCAATAATTAGGCCATGCTTAGACAAAGCAAGAGAAAGCTCATAGTAGCTAAATCAGGGATGATGTAGCCAATAGTAATTTGGTTCCATGTCACGCCTTTGGCTACTCCACAGCTCTGGAATTCATCCACCATGCACTCTACTTGCAGCCACTAAATACAGAAACACTGAAGATGAAGGACAGAAGGTAGTTTGATATTGTGATTCTAAGGCAGTCTACAGCTGCAGGAGGAATTCTTCCCACTTCTTGGTAATGCAGGTGTTTAGAACCTTGTCCTCAGAAGCCCTAAAATGTGTCATGCTCATGTAGCCTGGACAAACTACAAGCTACAGATTATTCCAGTTTGTAAGCATTCAAACTCCCAGGTTTTCATTCAGTTGCAAGTCAGCTTTGCCTCCGTCTATTGGGATAGATTTCCTGGGAAATCAAAGGAGAACACTAGAGTGGCTAAGCCAAAATGCTTTTTTTTTTTTTTGGTGATGGTGGTAGTTGTGGGGCTTGAACTCAGAGAACCCAAGCATTGTTCCTGGGCCTTTTTGGTCAAAGCTATTGCTTTACCATCTGAGCCACAGATCCACTTCTGGGTTTTTGGTGGTTAAATGTCTCATGGACTTTTCTGTCTGAGCAGGCTTCTAATCATGATACTCAAATCTCAGCTTCCTGAGTAGCAAGAATTACAGGTGTGGAGCCACTGGCATCTGGCCCAAAATGCATTTTAAAACCTAAATTAAGGATTGGCATGGTGGTCCACATCTGCAGTTTCAGGTAGATGGAAGGTTTAGTATGGTCAGAGGATGACCAGGGCAAAAACAAGACACCTTATTCATAGGTAAAGCTAAATAAATAAATAAAGGGGCTAGGAGTGTGGGTCAAGTGACAGAGTACTTGCCTAGCAAGTACTTGACCCTAAATTCATATCCCAATACTGTGCCCCAAGACCTTCAAAATTATTAGAATGAACACCTAAGTGGTAGTGCATACTTACAATCATCCCAGCACTTAGGAGAATAAGGCAGAAAGATCATGAGTTCAAAGCCAGCAGGGGTATATAACAAGAACCTTTTCTTTAAAAAAATGAAGAATAAAACCTCCACCAATTATTGGAATCTTCATGCCCATCTTCTAATGTACACTGCCACGCAGGAACCCTGGCATTGTCAACTTCCTAAAGTGTTAACTGTCACACAGTCTGACCGCTAAGCCGTGTTGCTATTTCACTTGGATCTGAAGAGGCTGTTTGTTCAAAGCTTATATTCTAAACCTGTTTGTGGTTTTTATTTTGAAGTCAGATTGCCATGGTTTCAGCACATTCCCGTTTTCTTAGGAAAATTCAGCTCTTACGAAACTGGCTGCAAATGAAGTACCTAAATCCAATTTTAGGCATAATCTGATTAGAACTTTTCATGTTATAATAATGAGCTCAGCACTTTATTGGGCTTTTTTTTTTTTTTTTGGCTTTTTCCTCTTCATCATTGCTCACCATTCCAACAAGAGACATGGCTGGGGAGGTATAATGCCACCCAATACTCTTGTAAACAGGCGGCTGCTTGTTACAATTTACATAAACCAAGTGTGCGTCCCACCGTGTCCGACAACTTCACTAAATTTACACCGGCCAACACGCATGTTGATTTTTTTTTTCCTTTTTGGTATTTTAATGGTGAAATACTTCACTGTGCTAGCAAACACACCCAGACCATCTGCTGGGTTGAGAGGAAAGGCAATTTCTAAGAACAATGAAGTTTAGCGCTGGGTGTGCAGTTAGAGAGAATCAGTCTAACCCAGTTGTGAAAACAAAGACATTCAATCTGTCTGTCTGTCTGCCTGTCTGTCTCCCTCTCCACCCCCCCCCCCTGCTTTCTTCCATTCCTCTCTTCCCATCCTCCTCCCTCCCCGTTTCCACTCCTTTTTCCTGGCCTTGCCCATCATTCCAACTCCTTCTTCCTTCGGAGGAGTAGCCCGACACTGGAGGCCCTAGCCCCTTTCTCAGAATGTCCCTTAGTGACCTGCTGGGGTTTGTTTTCGGGAAGGAGAGGAACTTCTCTGTGGAAAAAGGACAGGGATCTGAAAGAGGCCTCTGGAGAACGGAGTTGGGGGACCCTGCACCCCAGAGGCAGAGCGGATCGTTCCCGAGGAGCCTGGCCTCTCCATGGGGTGACCGAGCCTTCCGCACACACCTGGCGAGCGGGCAAAGACTGACTCAGGGAACGCAGGCCTCCATCCATAGCTCCATTCCGTCTCCCAGGAGCCCAGTGGCCCTACAGCCCGTCAGGAGCAGCGCGGGACGCCGTGAGCCCAGGGGCCTCTGCCGGCGGCCCCGCGTGAAGGACGGGCTTCCCACAGCCGGCTGGGGCCAGGAGCTCGGGAGCAGCTGGATTCCATCACCTGGGCACGGGAGATCTGCCTACTCCAGAATTAAAGGAGAAATCCAGCCAAGAACCCGCGGTTCCCTCGGGCGGTGCGGTGCGGTGGGGCCTTCGGGCGGGTGGGTGGGCTGCACTGCGCACCAGCTCCGGGCTTCCAGGGGCCTGGCGCTGCCGGTGCACGTCCAGCAGCAGCTCCCTTGCACAATGACAGTAAGTGCCTGAAGCAATAGCATCTGCACAGTCCCCGAGGGAAGCCTTCGCCTTGGCCTGCAGTGCTGCGCACGGTGGCGCACGCTGCGTGCCACACGCAGGGCACTGGGAAGCCAGGCCTCAAGGTTTGGCCATTAAGACATAGTAGGCAGTTCCTGAACTCACGGAGATGCACAGCATTTTATATACATATACATATATATATATATATACACACATATATACACATACACACATATACATATCTTAAATATATATCATATTATACACACACACACACACACACACATACACACATATATCATTAAGACTTTCATCCCACAAAAGGCAAGTCGCCATGTCCTCTACTCAGGAACACTAGTTTTATCTTTTGTGGACTTGCCCATCTTATCAGCCCATTTCCACAGCATCTAATGTGTAAAATGCTGTCACAGGCCTGGGTAGAGATGACATCATGAGGTGGTCCAAGTTTTGAGCTGAAGGCCCCAATATCAGCATTTTTCAAAAATAGTGTGGCAAATGTCAAAGTCAAATTTGGTTAAAAAGAATAAAAATATGTCTGAGTGACTTGTTCTACTTAAAGAACACCCTGTTTTATTTTATTTATTATTTTGTCAGTGGTGGGGCTTGAACTCAGTCAGGGCCAGCACTGAAGGTTGGTGCTCTACCACTTAGAACCACAGCACCACTTCCGGCTTTCCAGTGGTTAACTGGAGATAAGAGTCTCACAGAGTGGCATGGAACAACAATCTTCAGAGCTCAGGCTCCTGAGTGGATAGGATTACAGACGGGAGCCTGACAACAACCTTTTTTTTTTTTTTAAATATGATGTTTCCTTTTTTTTTTTTTTTTTGGTGCCAGTTCTGGGGCTTAAACACATAGTCTACTCACTGTCCCTGAGCTTTTTCAGTCAAGGCTACTAGCACTCTAACCATTTGAGCCACAGATCCACTTCTGGCTTTTTGATGGTTAATTGGTAATTAAGAGTCTCATGGACTTTCCTGCCCAAGCTGATTTCAAGCCACAAACCTCACATCTCAGCCTCCTGAGTATAAGCAGGACAGGTCTGAGCCACTGGCACCTGGCTATGATTTTTTTTTTATGCAGTTATACTAAAAAAAACTTCCTAGATGAAAGAAATGACATTGATCAAGATGTATTGTACTCATAAACTGACATCCTGAATTGAAACTCCTTTGTACAACTACTTAAAAAATTAATTTAAAAATCTTCCTATGGCACAATATAGACAATTACTAGCAAATTATATTGTATTTGTATAAATATATAACATTTGTCACTGTAATCAGAGAACATGTAATTCTAGCTACTCAGCAAGCTGAGATCTGAGGATCACAGTTCAAAGCCAGACTGGGCAGGAAAATCTGTGAGACTCTTATTGCTAATTTACCACCAAAAAGCCAGAAGTAGAACAGTGGCTCAAGTAGTAGAGTACTAGCTTTGAGCCAAAAAGATCAAGGACAGCACAAATATTTTATAATAATCATAGAGATTGCATTGAAAAACATGAATTGTCACTGATTCTTGGAAACCAGTATTGTATTTTGTTAGGCAAGGTAATAGGGTTTTAATGCCTATTAATTGTACAAAATAATGAGTTTCATTGTGACATTTTCAAAAATGTATATAACATCCTTTGATTATATTGGCTTTCTATCTGATTTTCCACTAGGTGAAAAAGAAGTCACAATTTGCCCATTTTCTAAAAAAGGAAAGATCTACAGTGATATTGAGTATACCATACGCACATAAATCACATGAGTTTTATTTATAAGTATTTACAAGCCAGGCCCTGTTTATTTTAAACCTGTACATTTTGGTAGAGCAAAGTTTTTGATGCGTTAATAATGAAAGCTACTTTAAGACACAGGTTTATAGAAAAAAAACAAAAGGAATCAGTTTTTATTTGAAATGCTAAGAAGGCTTGGAATATGTCTGAATGGGAAGCTTATTGAATTTTTGGTCAAACCCAGAAATGAAGAAAAGTCTATAAAACACAATGATACTATAGAAAAATCTATTAAAAGAATTCATTCTGATGATCTCTGAGCAATTATTTCTAAAAGACATTAGAGAAATGGATGAGTTATGCAAGCCTTTACATAACTTTTCAAAAATTACAAGACAGAGAATTTAAATTTGTCCATCTCACGGTATTTCACCTGAAATGCACAAAGAGAACTATAAATAAACATTAGCCTCTAGTCAATGAAATGCATGCAGAAGTACATAAGAGGAAATGAACTGCTGTCCAAGTAATATGAATTGATGAATGGACATGAGGACAGATACTTGGGTAGATGCAAGTTAAAGAAAGCAGTAAACATACTGGGATAATACAACAGGTTGATATGTGTATATTCACTGTATCATCTTAACTTTTCTGATGTTAAAATTTTCTGTAATAAAACTGGGGAAAGTTTTTGAAAAGGTACCTTTAGAATGTTCCTATTTTTTTTACATAGACAAATATGTTGGAGTTGTTTATACTATTATTTTTACCTTTGTATATATATGGATTTTTCACAATAAAATATTAAAAACTAATTAATAACTTAATCTTTACTTGTTACTCATAAGAAATAATTTTGGGAAGATTATTTTTAGGTTTGTGCTTTTTTTGGTACTGGCTTTAAAGAGATAAAATTCATGTAACACATAATTCACCTATTTATTATATGCCACTAGTGACTTTTTCCCTCTACAGTCTACTTACTCTGGAATTGATAAATAAAACCATACACTATATGGTCTTCTGTGACTGGCTCCTTTCATTTAGGATAATGTTTCAAGGTTCACCCATGTTGTACCATATGTCCATACTTCCTTTTTACTGCCAAATAATATCACATTGTATGGATAGCACATTTTATTTGCCTACCATCAGTGAAAGGACATTTGGGTTGTTTCCATCTTTTGGCTCTTATAAGACATGCTCGATGACTATTCATGTAGAGTTTTTGTGTGGACATGATTCTACTCCTTCTGAGTATGTGTCTAAGTGAAAGGACAGCTCCCAGGTCCCATGGTAGCTCACCTTTTGAGAAGCCATTCACTCTTTTCTGAAGTGGTCATATGAATTTCTGTAGCCACCAGACATGAATGAGTAGCTTGGCATTTGCATCTACACTTGTTTTCATGTCTCCCTGGCTGTGGCCATCTCAGTGGGCAGGAAGTGGGCTCTCACTGTGGTTGATTCATGATTCCTTTATAACTAATAACCTGAAAATCCTTTCATGCATTTATGGCTGTTCTTCATAGGAAAAGAAGAACTAGACAATCATTTGGTTAGTTTTAAATTTTGGAGTAAAACATTTAACAACATAGTAATTCCCATTTCAACCTTTTTTTTTTTTTGGTCAGTTGTGGGTCTTGAACTCTGGGCCTGGGCATTGTGCCTGAGCTCATCAGCTCAAGGCTAGTGCTCAACCACTGGAGCCACAGTGCTACTTCCACCTTTTTCTGTTAATGTGGTGCTGAGGAACTGAACCCAGGGCCTCATGCATGGGAGGCAAGCACTCTCCCACTGAGCCACCTTCCCAGCCCTTCAAACATTTGTGTGTGTGTGTGTGTGTGTATGCGTGTGTGTGTGTGTGTGTGTGTGTGTGTATGCTAGTCCTGGGGCTTGAATTTAGGGCCTAGGTGCTATAACTAAGCTTTTTTATTCAAGGCTAGCACTCTGTCACTTGAGCCATAGCTCCATTTCTAGCTTTTTAGTGGTTTATTGGTGATATGAGTCTCAAGGACTTTCCTGTCTGAGCTGGCTTTGAGCTACAGTCCTCAGATCTCAGTCTTCTGAGAAGCTGGGATTACATGTGTCAGCCACTGACTCTAAGCCCATTTCAACCTTTTAAATCTATCCATCCATCCATCTGTCCATCTGTCTATGTATCTATCTATCTACTTATGTTCTAGGGACTGAACCTATGGCCTTGAGCTGACTACTGAACCATGGGCAGGTACTGCCACCTTTTTTTGGAGGGGGGGGGGGTCCGGTTGTGGGGCCTGAACTCTGGGCCTGGGCGCTGTCCTTCAGCTCTTCAGCTCAAGGCTAGCGGTCTACCACTTGAGCCACAGCACCACTTCTGGCTTTTTTCTTTTTGCTTGTATAGTGCTGAGGAATCGAACCCAGGGCCTCAGGCATGCAAGGCAAGCACTCTACCACTGAGCCACCTTCCCAGCCTGGTACTACCACCTTTTAAGACAGTATTTGCCTACCAAAGACTTACACTGTCTTTCTCAAGTCCAACAACAACTGCCATGCTGATCTGTCTGTGGAACTGTGGAATCTACAGGCTCTTGGCTCTCTGCACTGGCATTATTTTTTTTGCTCTCTACTCACTGTTTTTGTTGTCCCTCAGTGGAGCAGTATTATAATTCCTGGTGTCTAGCAGGGTGGCAGAAGCACATGGAGCTAAAAATTTGCTCCAGGAAGGATAATCTGTGAGTGAAATAATGGGGTGCTTTGTCCAGGGGGCCACAACTACAGTCACAATCATTCATGTAGTTGTTTTACATACTTTAAGTCCAGATATTGAAAATATGCAGATACTTGAGTCTTTTTCTTTAAGAATGGTCATGATTTTGAAGAGAAAATATCCTGAATATCACTTCCAGATTCTTCCTGATAACCCTGGTCTGTTTTTTTGTTTTGTTTTTTTAAATTAAACCACTAGGAGAAGAATTAGTCAAATGCTCTCTACTACTCCAAGGGTTGGTGACACATGGGGACACTGGGGAAAGATAAAAACAAATCATTCCCTGTTGAACACTAGGAATCTGATCACCAGATGTGGCTGGTGATGAAAGGCCCGGAGGACTGGAAGTGAAATAACAGTGGTCAGTGGGACAGACCCAGCAGGGTTGTAGAGGCAAGGGCAGCACTTCTGCCTGAGATGGGAGGAGAAGCTAGGGCTTGAGCTGGGCTCTGAAGACTAGTCTGGATTTCAATAGGTGCAGGAGATTGGTCAGGGAACATCAAGGAAGGAAAAATGGGCAGAGGAGAAAGAAGAAATTAAAAAGTGGAAGGTCAGTATATATAAAGCCAGGGAGGGAGTGTTCTTGCTAAAGTAAGGAGATGAACAGAAAGACAAAAGAGAGTCCAAAGGGGCAGAGGCCAGCCTACCATTTAGCCATGTAAGGGCTAAGGCTCATTCCACTAGGGGGATGTGATGGTGGGGGTAGGACATAAATTATCAGCCACTAAACACCACCAGGGCTGCCCTGTGCCTGAATACCTTTCAGGAGCCTCCATCCTTGGTCAGAGGAGAAATTCACCTCATTAGGCCCAATTGAGAAGGATTCTGGCCCAAAGACACTAGGCTTTGTCTTTGGATCCAACGTTTACATGTGGGATTTTGACTTGGGGACTCACAGGCTCCAGTGTACTGGCCAGAGATGGAGTGGACACCGGGCAAGTGGCTGGCCGCCTCCTGCACACACCTGCTAATTGCTCACCCTCTACCTCCACCATGCAGTACGACAAGGTGGCTCTCTTCCCCAACTGGTACAAAGTACAGCCTGGAGCAAAGCTGCCCTTTCTCCCTCTGCTGTATTTATGTTTCACGACTTCTCTGGGTTAGAGGAGGTAATTAACTGTTTTGGTTTAAAAGCCCTCCTGCTGGGTCGCAGTCTGCGTGGGAGAATCAAAGTAAACAAGCAAAAGGGAACAGTGTCATCAAACGACTTTGCACCTACCTTTTTCATTATAAGCAGGAAAACGCACCATTTGCTGCAGGTGCAGTGGATCACCCGTGCAGGGCAAGGTCCAGGTCTTTTCGCTCTTTTAAATGGTAAATCAAGAGTGATGGGTTCGTAATTTAACAAGGCAGCCTTGCCTTAGTTCCAGACATGCGTGAGATAACAGTGTCCCCTGTGCGGGAGTGAGCAGTTTTAGAGTAAGGCTCACATGCTTCCGTGCTAGTTCTCAGGCCAACTTGGGATGCATTTCTGGAAACAGAACCCAACTGCCCTCTTCATGTGAGCATCAGGAACCAATTTAAAAATATTCTGTGATTTGGGGCTGGGAAATTGGCTCAGTGGTAAAGTGCTTGCCTTGCATGCATGAGGCCCTGGGTTTGATTCCTCAGTACCACATAAGCAGAAGAAAGCAGGACGTGGCACCATTGTGGATCAAGTGGTAGGGTGCTAGCCTTGAGCTGAAGAGCTGAAGGACAGCACCCAGGCCCAGAGTTCAGCCTCCAAGACAAACAAACAAAATAAACTGATTTATTTTTATTTTACATTGTTCATTAGCACCAATTATTTGTACAGGTGTCCTTGTGGCATATCTAAAGATGCATACAGCGTGAGCTTGGTCACATTCGCCCTCTGGCACTCTTCCCCATCCATCTTCTCTCGTCTCAAAGAAACCTTTTTTTTTGGGGGGGGGGTCGGTTGAGGGACTTGAACTTTGAGCCTGGGTGCTGTCCCTCAGCTCTTCAGCTCAAGGCGAGTACTCTACCACTTGAGCCACAGTGCCACTTGCATTTTTCTGAGTGGTTTATTGGAGATAAGAGTCTCACAGAGTTTCCTGCCTGGGCTGCCTTTGAACTGTGATCCTCAGATCTCAGCCTCCTGAGTAGCTAGGATTACAGGTGTGAGCCACCAATGCCCAGCTGAAACCTTTTTTTTTTATTGTGAAAATACTGTACAGAGGGGTTAGAATTACATGGGTAAGATAATGAGTACATTTCTTATCAAGCATTGTTTGTTTGTTTGTTTTAAAGCAAAACTCTCCCTTACTTTGGAGAACATATCAAATTTGGGGGTATATTGGGCCACACCTCTTCTGGGCTGGCAGAGGTAAGTTCTGAATGAGGTACCACGTGGGAGTTAGAGACGCCCATCTATGTGCCAGTTCCTTCAACAACATTTCTCTAAGGTGCTGGCACAGAGGGTCTTGTTTCTGTAAGTAAGAAGATACAGAATTTACAGACAGAAGCAGAAGTGTCTAAGAAAGCTATATTGTGTGTGGCAGATCAGCATCTTAAATGCCAATTCATTTACTCACTAGTCAGAACCAGGAATGAAGAACTCAAGCAAGGAAATGAACTATGTCATGGCAGAAGTAGAATGCAAGGAAATATTGGTAATAGGCACACAAAACTATATCACAGTTCTCATGGGCTACTTTAAAAGTAGGTGAGGCTTTAAAACAAAAAAGGTGGCAGGCGCTGGTGGCTTACACCTATAATCCTAGCTACTCAGGAGGCTGGGATCTGAGGATCCTGGTGCCAAGTCAGCAGTACAAGAAAAGTCCATGGGATTCTTACCTGCTATTAACTAGCAAAAGAGATAGAAGTGAAACTGTGGTTTAACTTGTAGAACACCAGACTTGAGCAAAACACAGAAGAGACAGAGCCCCAGCACTAGAAACAAACAAATGAACAATAAGACAAAAAAGAGATGTTAATAAACACTACCCGTTGTTCCCACCTTTGTATATTTGCCTTGCTGTCACTCAGTGATACACTTATGCCTTCATCTTGTGGTAGCTGCTCATTTATTGGCTTTTTAAAAAAATTATTTCCTAACGAAAATCCTAATTGAACAGGCTTTATTTCTTTTAGGTAGCAAATATAGGTGTTTTTTTTTTCTTTCTTTTTTTTCTTGTCAGTTGTGGGGCTTGAACTCTGGGCCTGGGCGCTGTCTCTGCGGTCTTACAGCTCAAGGCCAGCGCTCTACCACTTGAGCCACAGCGCCACTTCCAGCTTTCTAGTGGTTTATTGGAGATCAGAGTCTCACTGACTTTACTGCCCGTTGGCTTTGAACTGCGATCCTCCGATCTCAGCCTCCTAAGTAGCTAGGATTACAGGCGTGAGCCACCAGCGCCCGGTGAAATAGGTATTTACATTCTATTCTTCATCTATGTTCTCCTAAGATCCACAAGAAAAGTAGGGAAAAATAAAAGGTCCAACCCCTGGGGGTGAGAAGATGGTGGTAGCCAAGGCAACCCTTCTTTTGACCGGGGTGGGTGGGTGTAGGCGAGGCTGCCCCCCTCCCCCGCTCCAGGACCCGCACTTTGGAGGAATGGCGGGGCTCGGCTGGGCTGAGTCGCAGCACTCACGCACGGGTCCTGGCCTAGCCGCGTCTCCTCTAATTGAACGTGTCCCCCAGCGAACGCCAGCCCCGCGCTGCCATCTGCACCGCGCGTGCTCCCCCCTCCCCTGCCCCCTGCCCCGCAGGCGCCAGGCCCTCCCTCCCGCACCCGCCGCCGCGGTACGGGCGCCACCCTTCTGGCTATGGTGGCTATCGTCCCTCTTCCCGCGCCCAGTAAGTTCTCGGCGTGTAACACGAGCACACGCAGGTGGGTGTCCCGCGCGGGGGGCGGGAGCCCCGCACCACCGCGGGTTTGGGCGTCTAGGCCTCGGCCTGGGCCCCAGAGGCGGGGACCCGGGCCAGGCGCTCTCCGCGCCCCGCAAGGCCC
>NW_012267281.1:5816892-5830150 GCF_000151885.1 Dipodomys ordii
GTCCCTCAGCTCTTCAGCTCAAGGCGAGCGCTCTACCACTTGAGCTACAGCGCCACTTCCGGTTTTCTGGTGGCTTATTGGAGATAGGAGTCTCACGGTCTCTCCTGCCCGGGCTGGCTTTGAACTGCGATCCTCAGATCTCAGCCTCCTGAGTAGCTAGGATTACAAGTGTGAGCTACCAGCGCCCGGCGAGTTCTTCCTTTTCTATATCCGCCTCCCCACCTGACCTCTCTTTACAGCAACAGTTTCTGAACTATGTGAATTCTTTGGCAGTACATTTAGGGGAGACAAAGACTCAGAACAATCCTTAACTCCTCTGCAACATTCTTAGCGCAGTGGCACCTACAACCACTCAGTTCTTGGCTGGTTCTAATTCTACATTACATATCATGGCACTGTCTGGAGACATAACTGGCTGCCCAATTTTTCTGCATTGATTGTTTCCCATTTTGCTGCTCATCAATATTAGAAGAGAATCTCCCAAGGGGAAGAGGAAGAAGATACTTCAGAACCAGGTGTTCAGGGCACAGGCCTAGAGTAATTCTTTCCATCAGTAGTATTGCTTCTCTCATTTGATACTTGTAGCTATCTTTCATATTTCAGAGAACATATTTTGAACAGATGTCTAACCACAAAATCAGGTAATGTTAAGATTGAAGATAGGTCCATAATTATCTACTACTTTTAGAAAAAGTTAGTCAATTTTAAAATGGTGAAAGTTACTCAACATGCCGGGGACATGGTCAGCATTAGAACCTAAGTTTTCTGATGCCCAAGCAGGCACTGTAATCAAGATCGTATGTATGCAGTGGGACACAAAGCCGCCACCGCTGCCTCCCCCTCCTTCACTTTCTCTTCCTCCTCCTCTTTTTGGGCATTACTAGAGATCAAACTCAGGGGTTTAAGCTTGCAAGATAGACATCTCCATTCCTTTTCTCCAAAGCAGGCCAGCTGGGTCTGCAATCCTACTTGTGCTTCCCTGTGCTGCTGGGGCTGACAAGCATGTGGCCCTGCACCCAGCTCTTTGATAACAGGTACATGCCTCCATATCCTGCCCTTATTCTTGATGTGTCTCTGCTAATGACAGAGAGCAGTGTAGATGATGACATTTACTGTGTGTGAGCTACAGGAACACAAGCTCTCTCTTCATGAAGCTCGCATACTCAGGAGAATCCCCCAAGGGCGGTGAGGGTCTTGGTCACCTCTCTCAGTTCTTAATTCTTCACATCCTCTTAGAGAAAAAGTAAAGCAAATGGAGCTAAAGTAAATGGGCTCAAAGATACATCTGATGTGATCATTTAAGCCAAAACCTCCTCTTTGAGCTAGGAAAGAACATCCTCATTTCCTTTTCTAGAGCTTGACTTTAAAATTAAACAGGAACCCAAAATCAACAATGACAGCAATATTAACAAAGCTGTTTTTATGTATCAAATATCACTGCTTATAAAAGAAAGAAGATCTCTCCAGAAGAAAAAAAATCCCATCAGCTATCTTCTTGTAAATGATAAGGGCATTTTCTGGTCAATACACTGAGAGAAAAGTCCCAGATGGTGGATCCTTTTGGCAAAGGCTTATCTGCTCTGGCTGTCTGATATGTTTCCTCACTGCATTAATTCTTCTTCTCATCACAACCACCATGGAAATATGCTTTGTCCAACGAAGACAAAAACAGGAAGATTTCTACCTGCTTCCTTTGATGCTGGGGTTGTCTAGCCATGAAAGAAGGTGGCTAAGATGACCTGGTCCTTAAGGAGAAAGTCTTGAAGCTCTGCCCCATGCAAGATTCAACATAAATCCTTCCTTATAAACAAGAAAGGGGCCTGGGTTTTTGTGGAGCATGCTAGTTGGGCCGGAACTGATGCTTGATGAAAATTCAGAATTTATTTTAAAACAGGTTTTGGCATGTTGGGTAGAGCATGTTGCATTGCTGTTGGCTGCAGAGTGAGTCCCACGGGCTCGACGCCCTGTCTTCTTTCATGAGGAATCCCTGCCAATCTAGGATCTGCGAACTGCTTCTGCCAGCCAATCTCTAATTTAGCATATGTACAAAGCCAATTTTTGGACACCATGATGGAGCCTGGCACCTCTGCAGCCTTCCATATTTGCAATGCTCATAGTGAAATAATGAGGAACTAGCAAAATAGAAAAAAAAATGACATAAAAAGGCTTTCTAAATTTGCAGATAAATCGTCTATGTATTATATATGTGTATGTGTCTCCCTCCTGCTTTTCCAACATAAACTTCCCCCATGCTTTCCCTGGTAGTTATTTCATTTAGATTTTCAATCTGGGATGCACTTAGCAAAAGCCAACACTGACAAAGATAAAACCCTGCTCCCCACTGAGAACATCTGATTTTTAAAATGTAGAAATGCTGCTCTTTACAAAATAGGACATTTCTCTTTTAATTAGCTTCGAAATACACCCAAATAATTTGCATCCAGGAAATGATACCATTTTAGAGTACTTAAAAATAATTCCCATGCATGTAAAACCAATTTGATGAGAGGCCCAAGCTAGTGAAACCTGCAGTTTGGAGACAAATTGGGCTGTTTCTGTGGGGACAGCTGTCACTACCATGGGAAAGTGGGCCCAACCCCCTGGCTCTTCTCAGTCTTCTCAAGAAACCCTGTCTGAGATGTGTGTGTTGGGGAAATAATTGTGAATCAAATCTCCAGTGTGTCCATCCATCTTTGCTAAAAATAGAAATCTTCTGTTCTCTTTCCCTGCTATAGTTTTTTTCCTTTTTCTTTTTTTGCTAATCATCTACTTTTCAAACAGTTCTTCAAAGAACAACACTTGGGCCAGTACATTTGGGAAGCTGAGGCAAGATCATAAATTCAAGGCTACTCTGGAGTATGTATAAGGCCCTATCTTAAAAAAAAAAAAAAAAGGAGGAGGAGGGAGGAAGAAGGAAGGAGATTTACTGTGTTCAGCCATCTGCTGGTCCGTGTCCCAAGAGAGTCATCTAGAAGGAGGGGAATTTTGACTTTTTCCCAATGCACTAATTGAAATAAAATCTCTAAATCAAGGGAGGGGGAGACTGGCATTTTCTGATGTCTATTCTCTCCAACACATGGACTTGTGACAATAGCCACCTTTTTGGCTAGTTGGGCAAATGAGAGGTCTTCTTTCCTACCCAGGTGCGCCATTGCTGGTGGTCACTAGCATGAGATGAAGGCTCTCTCCAAAGTCACATCTCATCCTGATATTTAGGGCTTCTCCCAGCAGACAGTGAGAATCTGAGCTGTGCATATAAAAGTCTAACTATTTCAGGACCTTGGCTGATGACAAGCTTTGCACAGTTTGCAGAACCAGGCTTGATGGCCTGGCCCTGGTTGGGCTCTCCAGGTGGCAGGGGCTGAGGTGGGCAGTGTGCTTGGTGGGGAGTGCAAGTGCGTGCCTGCCGTCATTCTGAGCAGCCCTGGGCTGACTAGTGACAAGGGCTGACAGTCTCCTAAGGGGAGGGAGGACCTGTCTTTGGATGTCAAGCCATGTATGGGGTCCCGAGGCACAGAATAAGGATGTTTTCTATGATTGTGGCTACATTGCTCATCTACAGGACTATGCTCATGGTCGCTTTGGAGACCACTGGCTCAATGGATGGAGTATTACCATTAAGGGACATCTGATGGCACTGGTGCTTCTGAGTTATCTCCTGCCCCTCAGGGGCTCTACCCAAGCCAGACAGAAGGGCAGGGCAGCAGCACTGGGAATTAAGAGACTGGGATCGATATGTGTATGCAGAACACAGTCACGGACAATTGAAGAGGTTCACACATCACCCTGCGGGGAACTGCTTCGAACTGAAGTCTGTGGTAAATGACTCACGGAACTCAGGCCCAGACTGGTGTGCCTTGGCCTGGCCAAAGGTAAGGCTTATGACATTTGTGGTTTATAGTGTTAGCGAGACTAGAATGTCTGTAAAGGATTCCAGGACTGACTGTGAAAATAAAAATGACAACCTAAACACAGAGGAACTTGCCATTCCTCAGAGATCTTGGAACCTAGAATTGTGGAATAACTTTTTTTTTTTCTTTCAGATCTAGTATGGAAGAAAGACAAGCTCATTGCAAAACAAAGCCAACAATTTGAGTTCTACTGTCTTGGCACTCTGAGATAATCTCTAGTTCACTGGTATACTCAGATTCCTTTTGATTGGGCATATGTTCACATGGGACAATTAGCAACAATTAGCAGTTAAAAAGCAAGAGAAATACTGGATTAGAATGCAGATGCTTTGATCTTCTGTCTTTCAAAGAGATAAAATTGATAGACAAAAAAAGTCATAATTCAATTTTATCGAAGCTTAGGTTTTAAGAAGATCGGAGTTGAATTATAAATTGAGATTCCTTGATAAGGTTTGCCATTTAAATAATGCAGTTGACTGTCCTCGTGGAAAGAAAATATTTCAAACCCTGAACTGTTGTATGTTGGGTTAAAAAAGAATTTAAAAAAAAAAGTAATCTCACTGGGTGCTGGTGGCTCACATCTGTAATTCTAGCTACTCAGGAGGGTGAGATCTGATGATTATGGTTCAAATCCAGACTGGGCAGGAAAGTGCATGAGATTCTATCTCTACTAGAAAAGCCAGAAGTGGCACTGTGGCTCAAAGTGGTAGAGTACTAGCCTTGAGAGAAAGAAACTAAGGGGCAGTGCCCAGGCCCTGAGTTCAACCCCCAGGACTGGCAAAAAGAAAAAAAAATAAAAGAAAAGGGTAATCTCCTGACAAAGGGCAGCAGTGTCTGCCAAGACCCCCCTGGACATGAAGCTGTAGGAGATACTGATAGACTTATTTTAAAGAACTGGCTGGTGGGATGGTGGACTGAGGTATGAAATGGGCAGGGCAAGCCAGCAGGCTGGAAACTCAGGCAGGAGTTGATGTCATCCTGAGGCAGAATTTCTTAACCAGGGAACCTCAAATTGGCTTACAATGCAACTCACATCATAGAGGGGAATCTTTCATACAATCAACTGACTACAGGTGTTAACCCCACTTACAATCTAGCTATTTCTGGGAAATAGCTATTTCCCAGAAATAGCTAGATTGTGTTTGGTTACATAATGTTAAAATAGCCTACCCAGTAAGTTGGTGCCTGAACTTCACCATCATAGTAGCTTTCTTCCACACTGTGAAGAAACAAGGAAAATCTTAATTTCATGAAGATTCCAGCTTTCTCCTTTGTGTAACAGACCCTGGAGTGGCTCCCCAACAGCTCAGTCATTATGTGTGATATACAGCATTCTGTATGTATATACTATATGTATATCACATACACTGTGATACACATGTGATAGACATATTCATGACATACATCATGTCATACATGATTTGCCACTGATACACTAGAGATCAAGGCTACTTTGTAGTCTTCCTCACCAGAGGGCCATTTGCAGTACATCCTAAGCCCTGTGTGGGGTGATCACAAAGGGCGCTGGTACATAAGTGAAATGGAGGGAGGAAGACCCACTATGTAATGACTTCTGTCAGGTTCTTCAAAGGTCTCTGAGGTACTTCAATTTCAGCCAATAGAGGGTGAGCTGTGCTTCCCACCTGCACAGTTCCTGTCCCTTGCTCTTCCTCATCGTTGTTCTCAAATATTTCTGAAGTATGCCTCTGTCTGCTAATTATAAGTAACATTTGCATGGTGCTATATTGTTGATACAATCTATGTTTTCACATAAACTTTTCAAAAAGAAGTCCAGATTATAGCTCTCAGGCTCAGAGAAGTAAACAGACTTGTGTTATCAGACTGCTGAGCAAGGACTGGAACTATCTTTTGCTATCCAGAGGGCCTGTTGCCAGTGACAAGCTCTACCTTTTAAACCTTACTTCATGGAGTTACATAAATGTAGCCAGAATCTGCCTCTCTAATAACCAGGAAGAGACACTCTGCTTATGGAAATCCTTTGTCAGAGGCACTGTTCCCATATGGCTGGGAAGATTTCCTTCTCCCTCCCCATGTCTTTCCTGACTTCCTATTTGAAGTCAGTGGGAAGCCTGCATGATGAACAGCCAGAGGTGGGGCTGTGAAGACAAGGGTGTGAATCTACCCTGCAAAGTGAAGACTTACATCCCCACAAATAATTAGGAAGGAATTCAAGGTTGTTTCCTCAGCTGATCATCACTGGTTTAATCTGAACCAACTCTGGATTAAACACTTCTGCTCAGTGGTTTTGACATTCTCAGTCAGGCATATCTTGATGAAATTAGAGATGCAGAAATGGTTTTTGATGGAGTGAGGGGATAAAACAGTTAGAAAGCAAGCCAACGCTGTGCCCAAACCAGTGTAGACTAAGAGAAAGAGGAAAAGAGAAATCAAGATAATGAAGTGTGCATATGTGCTAATGTGAGTGTGTATAAATGAAGGAGGATGAAAGCAAATGATAGAAGCAGAAAGGCGGGGCTGGGTTGATACTAATTAATTAGACTTTAAGATCTTGGCAGCAAGAGGTGTGTTTATAAACAATCTTCACTAAAACATACCTTTCCAACTATTAACTGTTTTATTTGCCAGAAATAGTCTCTGCTTTAATTATTCGGTACTTGCTTCAATCCAAACGTGGGGAGAGAAATAGTATTAAGTGAACACAATCATTCATGTGCTGTGATACAGACCTGTATTTCTCATGTTCAACTAATGAAGTAAAGCCAATTCAAGCCAATTTGTAAAACCATTATGTGTAAGGGGGATATTAGTCAGAAGTTTTTCTCTTCAAGCAAAGGAAAATTAGACTGAAAATAGAATAAATAATCAAATCCTATCATTCAGGAAGTCTCTAATTGCTTATGCAATCCACCAGGATTCAATTTGCTTTTCTCTTGACATGTCAGTACAGGAAACTTAACTCTGAAGACAGAATAAATACCTTTTTAGGCATGTCAAATATTTTTTTTTAAAAATTATTTTCTAGCCTGGTGTGGTGGCACATACCTGCAATGCCTCTGCTTGCGAGGCAGAGGCAGGAATATGAGTTTGAGGCCCATCTAAGCTACATAGTGAGAACCTGTCTCTAAAAACAAATTAGTTTTCATATCTCTTTCTTGAGGAAGTGTCTAAAGAATGTGCTCCATTAAAATTCGAGAATAAATCAAGAAAGAAAAAGACATGATCCAATTTTAGAAAGTTAAGCTCCAACTCAGATTAAGCCAAAGTACTAACCCTGGATGAATGAAAAGAAGTTACCAGGTAACAATTTGGTGGACAGCCAGCTCAGAATGCATTTATGGGGGAAAATTAGAATTTAAAAGTTGCCTGATGTATCTTGAGATATTTTGCAGAGCTAGTTAGAGCTTGAGAGGATATAAATTGAAGCCAATTTAGAAAGTGAACAAACAAATGATGGTACAACCAAACAATGAAATATTATTCACCAGTAAAAAGAAATGACTTATAAAGTCACAAAAAAGAGAACAATCTTAAATGTATTTTGTTAACTGAAAGAAAATGAAAATATCACATATCCTATGATTCCAACTGTGACATTTTAGAAAAGACAAAACTACAGAGATCAGGCCACCAGGAACCCACTGAAGAGGCTAAATTCATGAAGGAAGGGGATTTTTTAGGGTAATGAAATTATCCTGTATGATACTGTAATAAAGAGTACATGGCATTGTATATTTACAACATAAAGAGTGAGTTCAAATTTAACTATGAGTTAATTTAAAAAATTATATCACTAGCTAATTCCAAGGCAATTGTTAACTTCAGAAAAACAAGAAAGCTAAATATAACACATGAATTTTATGTACCACTTTGAAAGTAATTATATATTCATTTTAAGTAATGAATACTAATAGACTCTTATATGTTCACATACATATTTATATATGGAGTATAGTAGTAGAGGAAAAGGGAAGAAGATGAATTTAATTCTCATCTTATATAGGAGGTCAATAAAATAAAAAAAACAAGCAATAATTGTATAACCACACTGTCCAGAAAATATGGAAATAAACAGCAAGAAAAATATTTGAAAGTGGTTTCTTTTACAGAGTAAGATTTGGGAAAAACTAGGGAAAGTTGCCTTTATGAGATTTATTGTAACAGAGAGTTATCTTTCTATCAGCTATCCTCAACTCCTCAGTACTATGGAGCACAGATGTTTACTGGGCAGACCACAGTAAGAAGGTCAGAGTTAAGACTCTCTCTCTCTCTCTCTCTCTCTCTCTGAGTATATAGGTTATATTTTTATGGGCATTCATAGACTACATCTTCATTTCATTAAAAATATGTCCTTTGCCCAATGGAAACTGGACTAGAGCACTTGTGGGATTAGTACAAATACACAGCCACCCATTCAGATAGCATGCACTCTGTGTGCCACAGGACAAGAACACACTATGGCAGCAGTACACAGACGGATATTATTGCAAGTTGCTGATTGGTTTCTATTATTTTCTATGCTGTTATATATTGTCTGTGCAGTAAATTCAAGATTTTATACATCTGGACAAACAACAGCAATGGATGTAAGTAGGAATACATATGAATACAGTTCTCTAATCCTTGTCCTCTGCTGACCTTCAGCTCCTGGCTGGACTATGTCTAATGGACACCTTAACACTCATGTGCAGGCAGATACTAGTAACACATGCCTGTAATCCTACCTACTGAAGAGGCTGAGATCTGAGAATCATGGTTCAGAACCAGCCCAGGCAGGAATTAACTACCAAAAACAAACAAACAAAAAAAAGTTCACTGACGTGAGGTGCTGTGGCTGAAGTGGTAGAGTACAGCCTTGAGTGAAAATGCTCAGGGACAGTACCCAGGCCCTAAGTTTAAGCCCCCAGGACTGGCGCGCGCGCGCGTGCGCGCACACACACACACACACACACACACACCCCTACAGAAACCAAAATTTGGCTTCTGAGCTCATGCATTAGTGTTAGTTTCCTTATCCTGTGCTAAGAAATATACACAATAAAAGGGCTGGTACTGGGGAAGATCATCTGGATAGCTTTAAAGAAGCTGAGATTCCCTGCAATCAGCAGCTATCAAGTGGGAAAATCTACTTTTATAAGTGTATATCTCTGATAGTTACTTTTATGTCAATTTGACTTTGCTAAGGGATGCTCACATAACTGGAAAACTATTTCTAGTTGTTTCTGTGAGAGACTTTTTGCATTTCCCTCACCAATATGTATAGGCATCATCCAATCTGTTGAAGATGGGGATAGAATTAAAAGATGAATAGAACAAAAAAGGATGGTTTTTTTCTCCTTCTTAACCTGGAACATCTATTTTTTCTAGCTCCTGACCATTAGCATTCCTGGTTCTTGAATCTCTGAACAAGAAACATATACCAGTGCTCTTTCTGGTTCTCAGTCCTTTTGGGCTGAGACTGATTTTCTAGTTCTCTAGCTCCCACACAGCAGATCCCAGAACTTATTGTCCCTATTATCATATAAGCCAATTCCCACATGCGTCTTTGCTTACATGATTTTACATTCAATATTCAATAGTAATTCAGGCACCTTGCTTTGTTTACTAGGAAATGAATGTCTATTAAATATTTGCAATTTAAGTTAACATCTTAGAAACACTTGAAGAATCAGTATTTAAAAGTTCTCTTGCTTCAATAGACTTTTTTTTTTTTTTTTTTTGCTGGTTGTGGGACCTGACCTCTGGGCCTGGGCGCTGTCCCTCAGCTCTTCGGCTCAAGGTGAACGCTCTACCACTTGAATCACAGTACCATTTCCAGCTTTTTCTGCTTATGTGATGCTGAGGAATTGAACCCAGGGCCTCATGCATGCAAGGCAAGCACTCTACCACTGAGCCACCTTCCCAGCCCTCAATATACTTTTTAAAAAAAATTTGATTAGCTGAGTTTTCTCAAATTAAGATATAATAGCAGCATTTCACACTAGTTTTAGATGATTTTGGCACATTGGCCTGATGGGATTTTAAGCTTGATGGAATAATTAACATTTATAATGGTGAACACTGAATCTATGGGGAGAAATGCCTGCAATATTTAAGTAAAAAAAAAAAAAGCGAAATATAAAATTATATGTAACCTCACTGCAACTAAGTAAAAATGCACAAAGAAGGGCTGGAAAAGAACACAGAATAAGAAGAGCACATCATATACCTTTCAGTAGAGTAAGTGGGGCTTTGTAAAAGGCAAATTCTACCTCATATCTGGAGAAACTGAAGAGGTTAAAACAACTTCACGACATGCTTTAACTACAGCAATGTGAGCAACTGTAGCAGAGAAACCCTGCAATTACAGAAGCTTAACACAATAGTAGTGCCTTTCCTGTTCATGTCAAATCTGTGTGTGTGTGTGTGTGTTTGTGTGTGTGTGTGTGTACTGCCAGTGGTTCTATGTATTTAATCCACAATATTCAAGTCTTTCTTTCCCCTCCTTCCCTCCCTTCCTCCATCATTCCTTCTCTCCCTTCCTCCCTCTCTCTCTCTCTCTCTCTCTCTCTCTCTGTCCAACCCAGGAAAGAAAGAACATATCAAAGTGTAAAAAATTTTATGGGCAAGGGATGGAAGCAGTACCCATTATTTCAATCCTCAGTCTGTTGGCCCAGAATCACAAGGCAATACATAACTATAAAAGAGGCTGAGAAATATAATTTGTATGTCAAGAGGAAACGGATTTTGGGTGTCTAGCTGATATTGGAATTCATATATTTCAACTTTAGCCCAGTGCTCAAATTTTCAAGTCTTTTCTCAATTATCCTGTTTGCTTATGCTCTTTCTCTCTTTCTCTTCCTCTCCCTCCTCCCATTTTCTCTTCTACCCATGCATGCCTTACACACACTAATACACACACACACACACATATTAAAAATAGGAAGATGCATCGAAATTTAAACAGCAAAGAGTTTTATCTCTAAGGACATCCAATATACAAATCAGAGGGTTTTGTTTTTGTTTTGTTTTGTTGTTGGGTATTTTTTTTTTGGTTTTGTTGTTGGGTTTTTTTTTGGTTGTTGGTTTTAAAGAAACATATTATGACCTCAATGAAAATTATCCCTGGGAAGGAAAGAATAACCAGGGATAAATTCAGTTTCTAGAACAACAGAATTTGGCTACAAGCTGACTTGTTTGAGAAAGAATGAGAAATGCCTACACAATTGCCTGGCCCTTATTCATATTTTGGTGTTATTTGCATCTTTGCTTAACATTATCCTATTATCAATGAGTAGGAGAAAGTAAAACCCTACCTTTGCACATATTGAGATCCTTTTACCAGTTCCCATAACAATCTTAGCCAGATGCACTAGAAGAGCTGCCTTGCCATGCTTTTCTCTTCTTTAGGGCCTGTCTTATTGTGCTTAGGCCCTATAACAAAATGCCATAGACTAAGAGGCTTATAGACAATAGACATTTATTTCTCACAGTTCTGGAGGCTGGGATAATTAAAGTGCCAGCCTGTTTGGTATCTAGTGAGGACCTACTCCCTGGTACATAAATGGTTCCTTCTTACTGTGTCCTTATAGAAGGAATAAAAGAGCTTTTTTGATATATAAGAAATATTGAGCCCTTATTAAGTGCCAAATACTATACTGTGCAATGTGTGTATATATATATATATGCTTGCTTAATCCTCATACCCACTCAGTGGGACAAGCATGTCATTATCCTCATTTGCATCCATGAAGACATCAAGACTAAAGTCAAGATACCCAGGAAGTCAGCAGAAGACACAGGGCCCATATTTGAGTTTGACTGATTCCTAAGTCCATCTCAATAATGACTAGCACATCCTACCCCGAGAACACTAAAGAATGTAGCACTGAGCAGGAGTAATTTGTGGTCTACAAATTAAGGGCAATAAGAGCATTGCAGAAATGCAAAATACTAATATTACTGTTCCTGCTCTTGATCACTGACATTTAGAGACAGCAATGTCATCTAAAACAGAAATGTGGCAAGCCAGCAAGGGCTTGTTAATGTCAGATGCAAATAATACAGTGAATACTCAAGTTTGCATTATGCTGGGTATTTCTATTCTGAAAACCATGCTCTCAAGCGCAAGACCTCCACTAAGATCTTTGCAAATCTAGAGAAAATATAGCTATACCAATTCATTTATTTCTCCCTATGAGAAAAGAAAAATGTTTAATCATTTTGGTGCAGGATTTTTAAGCAGAAATCAGAAAAGTGGTTAACCATTTTGATACAGGATTTTCCGAAATTATTCAAAAAAGGAGAAATTATAAGCTTTTATTCTCCTAGTAGGATGTAACGAAGGTTTAGATCAGTGAACAGATGCATGCAAAAATCAGCCACATGCATAGAACACATTCATCTTCACAATCTGGTAAATCTGCTAGGTACGCATGAAACAGAGCCAAATCCATTTCAGCAGAATGTGATGTCACAGCCTTAGCACAACAGGGACCCTCCACAGTCTCATTCATTCACCAGAACTGTTATCACCCAGGGTTCTGGGTGTATTGATCACCCAACCACTACTCATCCCTGGTGGCCTGAGTTACCAAACCCAGTGAGGCAGCCTGTGTTATCTCCATCTCTAGTAAAGACCACGATCATGTGATTACCCTTCCTTCTCCCATTTCTGAAGAAGAGTCTTCTTTTGAGCATCTCACTTGATCCCTCACACCTCTGCTATACTTCATGGACCCTGAAACCAAAAGTGTGGGTAGCCTTCACCCTGTCCACATCTGATCCAAGGCCAAGTGAGCAATTAATCATGAGTAGGTCCCTTCTGATTCTGAAACTCATGCACGTACGTAGGTGTGTGTGTGTGTGTGTGTATGCGCGCGCGCACGCGCGCTGTGCGTGTATATTGTTGGAGGACCTCATGCATGCAAAGCATGTGATCTGCCACAGAGCTGTCTACCTGGCCCTCAAACTCATGTGTTTTTTAATACATGCACACACACTACCTCTATTAAAATCTGGAGTCAGGTGACCTAAAAAAGGAATTTCTGCAAAAAAAAAAAGACCCCAAAGTCTACATGTCAATGAAGTGTTTATAGTTCAAAGGACAGCATATTCTTAGGCTAACTAAGAAGAGATCATCTACTCATATTGTTATAGGTTTAAGGATTTATACTCCTAAAGAAAACCAAGGGACTGGGAAGTTGGCTCAGTGGTAGAGCGCTTGCCTTGCATGCCTGAGGCCCTGGGTTCGATTCCTCAGCACCACATAAGCAAAAAGAAAAAAAAGCCTGAAGTGGCACTGTGACTCAAGTGGTAGAGTACTAGCCTTGAGCTGAAGAGCTGAGCTGAGGGACAGTGCCCAGGCCCAGAGTTCAGGCCCCACGACC
>NW_012267281.1:5832846-5835719 GCF_000151885.1 Dipodomys ordii
CTTCAGCTCAAGGCTAGCGCTCTACCACTTGAGCTACAGCACCACTTCTGGTTTTTCTGGTGGTTTATTGGAGATAGGAGTCTCACGGTCTCTCCTGCCCGGGCTAGCTTTGAACTGCGATCCTCAGATCTCAACCTCCTGAGTAGCTAGGATTACAGGCGTGAGCCACCAGCGCCCGGCAAGAAAACATTTTTTAAAAAAAGAAAAGAAAATATTTTATTTAGAGCTATAGTGGTGAACATCTATACTCCTAGCTATACAGGAAGCACAAGTAGAAGGATTGTGGTCTGAGGTGGGCCCTTGGCGTGAGACCCTGTCAGAAAAATGACGAAAGCAAAAAAAAAAAAAAGATGAATGGGGAGCTTGCCTCAAGTAGTAGAATACCTGCCTAGAAAGTGAAACTTCAAATCCCAGTACCACAAAAAATGAATTGTTAAAATATACTTAGCATAGCATTTAAAACATTTCAAAGTACATTTTAAAGTATTTTCCAACAAATTCAATATTGTTGCATTGCTACCACCATCACCAGGACAGTTTTCATCTTCATAAATAGAAACTCTGCTGGTTTTGAGGTGTTTGGGATCAAACCCAGGGCCTTGTATATGCTGGGCAAGTGCTCTGTCATTATGCTACATCCCTCACACTTGGTTTTGTGAAATAGAATCTCACTGTGCAGCTCAAGCTGGCCGCAGTCCTCCAGCCTCAGACTCCACAGTGCTGGGATTACAAGCATGTGTTTATCATGCCCAGATGAAACTATGTCTCACTTCCCTCCCCTACATTCAGCATCTGGAAAATACTAGTGTACTTTTAGTATCTATGAATTTTACAAGTAGAATCATCCAGTATTTGTCTCTTTGTGGCTGGCTTATCTCACTCACCTTCAGTGTCTTTGAGGTTCATCCATGTTAAAGCATTTGTCAGAAGCCGGGCGCTGGTGGCTCATGCCTGTAATCCTAGCTACTCAGGAGGCTGAGATCTGAGGATCACGGTTCAAAGCCAGCCCGGGTAGGAGAGACCATGAGACTCCTATCTCCAATAAACCACCAGAAAACCGGAAGTGGTGCTGTAGCTCAAGTGGTAGAGCACTCGCCTTGAGCTGAAGAGCTGAGGGACGGCGCCCAGGCCCAGAGTTCAAGCCCCACGACCGACCAAAAAAAAAAAAAAAACATTTGTCAGAATCTCTCTATTTTTGGTCAGTCGTGGGACTTGAACTCTGGGCCTGGGCGCTGTCCCTCAGCTCTTCAGCTCAATGCTAGCAGTCTACCACTTGAGCCACAGCACCACTTGGGTTTTCTGGTGATTAACTTGCCTCGGCTGGCTTTGAACTGTGATCCTCAGATCTCAGCCTCCTGAGTAGTTAGGATTACAGGCGTGAGCCACCAGTGCTCGGCTGTCCCTTCTTTTGAAGGCTAAATAATATTCCCTAGTACATATAGGTCATGTTTGTTTTATCTTTTCATCTACTAATGGAAACTAGAGCTCTTTCTAAATTTTGGTTATTATAAACAATGCTGCTATGGTCACAGGTGTACTAGGTCTCAACTCCTGCACATACTTTACAGCTACCAATGGCTTCTGTACCCATCAGACCTTTGGTGATAAGGCATGTTGGAAATAGGTTACTAAGGGCATGTCTCTGGGTATATCCTTTCCTTAGGCCCTTCTCTGTCTCTCTCTTTCCTGTTGGCCATGAGGTGAACAGACTCTTCCACATGCCTGACTCACCAGTATATAACCTCTGAAGCTGGGCTGAAATAAATCTTTTCTTTCTTAATGTTGGAAACTTTTGTGACAGCCAAGAAAGAAAAAGACTAACACACAGTATGAACCCAATCAAACTGGAGGTGCTGAGTGGCTAAAATGGAATCTTTATACATCCTTTCCACCTGCAACCCCTCCAGACCACTGTGGATGTAACAATGCAGATACAGACATCTAGACTCAAAATGATGTTTAGTCTGACCAGATTGTGCCCATGGATGAGCTAACCCTACCACTTCTCTCTTTTCATCTTTCTAACCCATCCAGCCAAGAGTGAAAGGAAATGTAACAGAAGATTTGGAGTCTGATTTTACAATAGATGATGATGATGATGATGATGATGATGATGAAGGAGGAGGAGGAGGGAAGGAGGAAGAAGAAATTAGTAAGGGAAGGATACTAAGTGATTATGGTGATCATACCCAATATTTATTGAGTATCTTCTAAGTGTCAAGTACTGTGCTAAAATGGCTTACTATCTGTTATTTAATATTTGTAGCAATACAAGATAAGACTATTACTGCTTCTAGATTTATTTATATCATCTGTCTATCTATCTACCTACCTACCTACCTATTGGGATTGAATCTAGTACTTTGTACCTACTAGAACTCTATTACTCTATTACTGAACCACATCCCAAGCTCTGAAGTTTCTGTTTTTAAGCCTCCAAACTCTGAGGCTTAAAGAAGTGAAATATAACTTATCCAAGGTCAAGGAAGTTATAAAGGTAGGAACTGAATCTATCATTGTTAACAAGTTTTAATCAAAATATAATATTGCTCCTGTCACCCAATAGCTGAGCTAAAGGTGTGAGAGACAAAATACATATGAAAATATACTTACTATACACATGAAAACTATTATCTTTTTTTTAAAATTAAGACAAGAGCTGGATGCTGGTGGCTCACATTTGTAATCCTAGCTACTCGGGAGGCTGAGATCTGAGGATTGCAGTTTGAAGCTAGCCCAAGTAAGAAAGTCAGTGAGACTC
Organism: Dipodomys ordii; assembly: GCF_000151885.1. Classification (NCBI taxonomy): domain Eukaryota; kingdom Metazoa; phylum Chordata; class Mammalia; order Rodentia; family Heteromyidae; genus Dipodomys; species Dipodomys ordii. The sequence continues at coordinate 5,835,608 of NW_012267281.1, forward strand.
TTTTTTTTGGGGGGGGGGGGGGGAAGGTCCGGTCATGGGGCCTGAACTCTGGGCCTGGGCACTGTCCTTCAGCTCTTCAGCTCAAGGCTAGCGCTCTACCACTTGAGTCACA
>NW_012267281.1:5838299-5842850 GCF_000151885.1 Dipodomys ordii
GCGAGCGCTCTACCACTTGAGCTACAGCGCCACTTCCGGTTTTCTGGTGGTTTATTGGAGATAGGAGTCTCACGGTCTCTCCTGCCCGGACTGGCTTTGAACCGCGATCCTCAGATCTCAGCCTCCTGAGTAGCTAGGATTACAGGCGTGAGCCACCAGCGCCCGGCTTTGCTCTACTTATTTTATCACCATTTTTAAAAAGCAAATGGTTAAGCCCCATGACCAACAAAAACATAAAAGAAAAGAAAAGAAAAAAAAAAGCAAATGGTTAGCTGGATGCCAGTGGCTCACACCTGTAATCCTAGCTACTCAGGAGGATCACGGTTCAAAGCCAGCCCGGGCAGGAAAGTCTATGAAACTCTTCATCTCCAATAAACCACCAGAAAACCGGAAGTGGCCAGAAAACCGGAAGTGGCGCTGTAGCTCAAGTGGTAGAGCACTAGCCTTGAGCTGAAGAGCTGAGGGACAGCGCTCAGGCCCAGAGTTCAAGCCCTACGACCGACTAAAATAAATAAATAAATAAATAAATAAGCAAATGGTGTTAATAAGGTACCCTTCCTCCCAGTTAACTATTAACAACTAGCCAAAATTCACTTTGGACTGGCTAATGTCATGTGGCCTTGTCTGAGCCAATCACTTGCAGCTAGTAGGTCACTGATTGGTTGTCCTGGGTCCCAGACTTCATTGGAGCTGAAGCCTTACTCAGAAAATGTGGGCTGAAAACAAAATTCAAGGAGGAAAAATGGATATTGAGGAAAACAAAACATACAGGACTCGCAACATTCATTCACATTCTTCCCAGAAGCATTTCCATTTGGCAGGAGCCAAAGACTTCAAACAAAATAACCTCAATTGGACAGTAACAATGGTTTTTCCTGAGCTTCCCTGGTGAAGTCCTGGCTATGGGCAATACAGCCACCTCGCACTGCCAAGCCACTGTGGGCACTGGACTTGGTGTTTGAACCCAGCTTCTCCTCCCACATAAGCAAACATGTCACACATCTGGCTATGTATGTAAACCTGTACCAGAAAACCAGTGTGTTGATATGACTGCCATCTACATAATCAGCCACCTTGAAACATGTGCTGCATGTGTGCACAGCTGTGTCTACCTCAGCACCTAAGTGATTGATCCCCAGTGATTACCTTCCACAAAGACTCACCCTTCCTACTTTCAGTGCAGAGAGTGAAATTGAGGCCCACGTGATGCCTTGCTCCAGATACACACGTGATTGATGTCCATGCAATTATCTAACACAATGATATGCCAATGATTGATACCCATGTGATTATCTGCTAAGATGATACCCATGCAAATGAAAATTGGCAAGTTCTGCAAGCTCTAATAATAACCCTCATCTGCAAGTGAAAGCCAATCACTAAGACTTCAGCAAAGTCCTCTAAAAGAATAAGGCCACCCATACACTATTAAGTGTGTGTATAAATATATATATACATATATATGCACATATCGCTGTTACATCATAACACAGAGACAGATACACACACACACACACATATACATGCATGGTAAAAAGAAAAGTTCACTTTCGTATTTAAAACAAAACCTAGAATAGGACTGTAATAAATAAATGAGCCTACAGGCCTGCCTCAAGTAGTAAAGTGCTTGCCTAGCAAGCATTAAGCCCCTCCCTGAGTTCAAACTGCAATATCATCCTAATTAATTAATTAATGCCCAGGATCCTCTAGCTCCAAGTCTCAGATTCTATTGTCTAATAATGACTGCAAAAGCATTGCTAATTTCACAGAAGGTAGACATTCATTCGCTCATCAGTTTGTGTTACAAACACACACACAAAAAATCTCAAGTGACATTTGTCATATTATGAAAGTGGTAGCAGGGAATTAGTGGTAGTAATAACTCTGTAAGTGGTAAGGAGTTAAGCGAGAAAACAAGGCCCGAATCCAACAGAAGCACTGTGTGACAATGAAGACAAGGCCACTCCCAGCTGCCCCTCTCTGCCTCGGGTGCCCTCCCCTGAAAAAGGAACAGGCTCTAAGTAATCGCATGTTTGGCCATTTAACTTCCTCCATTTCTTTCAAAGTAAGAACTCTTGTTCTTACTTTGAAATAATCATGTAATATCCCCATAGAATTTGATGATTTTCTTTGTTGTTTTTTTTTAATTGCTAATCCATGAAGAGTCCCTTCCTGAGTAATGTTAATTCAGCTGCTTGTTTTATAATAGGATTATGTTTTCCAGAATTTAAAAATCCCTTGCGTTAATTGCAAAATAGACTCTACAACAGCTATAAAATCTAATTTAATCCCTATCGGCATTAATGAAATAGCTGAAGTACAATTTGTGTCTAACTACACTTAATACCCTACAACCTCCAATAAGTATATAACATTTCTTTTGAAGTTATAAAAGGAAACTGTTCAGTAGGATAACTGGAGTCTCATGGGCCCAATCATGCAATATCTCTCAGGCAGAACAAATGTTGTTTACATACTGTAAGGATTATGGGAAAGTTTGTTTAAACAGATTAACACATGTTTACATGTATTTATTATGCTCCCTTTTACATCATGCAAATTCAAATTAAAATGATCTTCATGCCTTTCATTTGAAAATAATTACAGAGAGAGTCAACTACTTGGTCCATTACCTATTAGTTTAAGAACCTAATTAAACTAAATTTCACAATAGAACGTTACACCAAACTGAGGCAGAAGGGTAATACAGTATTTCACTTTACAAAGGAGGAGAACACTTTTGGTGGTAGATGAAGATGAGGAGGGGAGAGAGATCAGAAATGATCTCTGTGGAGCAAAGACAATGGTAGACAGATTTCTTTTTGTCTACTGTCTCTTAAAAAAATGGAGTGTGCATTAAAGGGCCTTCTGGGAATGTAAAATTCAGGCATAGCTGAAACAGAGACATATTTCTTCTCCTGTCCACCCCTCTCTCTCTCTCCTTTTTCAGACAGGTGACTATGGAGAAGCTTATGGGAAGCCAGATGGGAACAGAGAAACGCTGGCAAATGTTGTTTCAAGATGAAGGAGAGGAAAACAAGGAAGCTGACATGTAACATATCAAAGACGATCCAGGCACTCGGAAGTTGAACATGAATCTCAGGGCAGTCCAACCTCTTTAAAGATGTAAATTGCAGTCCCACACAGAAACAGTAGGGTTCTGTTTATCCTTTCACAAAGGGTGCAAACTGCTAATCAGGCTCCATTGCTGGGCTGCCCACTTTGTTTATCAATAAACAGGAAGACAGTTAGACTATAATTTTCCTGCCTAGTACTGGTGGCCAAAAGGAAATGCTACTGAGTTCCAGTTGCATCAAAACCCAATTATTATTGTAGTAATGTACGGGTGTTTGTAAGTCGTACAGGCGCATTACACATGTCCACAAAATCATGTAAAACATATTGGCAGAGAACAAGCTTGGTGATCCATGGACTAAGGGGAGCTGTCAAAATAGGCCTGGTCCTCCAAGAGCTCAGCTGAGGAGTGTTGTTTAAACACACACACACACACACACACATACACACACACACACAGAGGAAAATAGTTGAGACAGCAGATATGAGAATCTTCCATATGCTAACATAACATAACAAAAATATGATTGGGTTAAAACCATATAACCCATGGGCAATACATTCAGCTTCAAATGAGAAATTTGATTCAACTCTTACTGAACTGCCATTACAGACTTGTTGACACAGAATGATTATGTGCCTTCTAAGAGAGAGATCAGAGGATTTTTGTTGTTATTGTTGTTGGGTGTTTTTTTGGGGGGGGAGGATCATAGGGCTTGAACTCTGGGCCTGAGCTGTTCCTGAGCTCTTCAGCTCAAGGCTAACATTCTACCAGCGCCACTTCCAGCTTTTTCTGTTTATGTGGTGCTGAGGAATCGAACCCAGGGCTTCATGCATGCGAGGCAAGCACTCCACCACTGAGCCACCTTTCCAGCCCCCAGAGTCATTTTTATGTCAATGGAGTTACCTTCCTGAGATAAAGCTGTTAAATTTTAAATATGCACAAGAGCCTAAATCTAATAAGAGTTCAGTCATACATGTGTTGAGGCATTCAAATTATCCTAATCATTATTTTAGATCTGGATTTCATTTCTGTCTCTGTAGATGCATCTATAACAAATTAACATTCATAAGGCACTGTTGATGCATGCCTGTAATCCTAGCTAGTTGGGAGGCTGAGATCAGGAGGAATTCAGTTCAAAGATAGCCCAGGCTGAAAAGTCTATAAGATTTCATGTCTGTAGGAAGAATCTGGGTATGGTGGCATGAGCCTGTCATCCCAGCTACAACAGAAAGCCTAAAGTGGATAGATAGGCACATGACTGGGCAGGAAGCAAGATTCTATCTCAAATTTAGCACAAAAAAGAACTGGAGTGCTGGGCGCTGGTGGCTCACGCCTGTAATCCTAGCTACTCAGGAGGCTGAGATCTGAGGATCGCAGTTCAAAGCCAGCCTGGGCAGGAGAGACCGTGAGACTCCTATCTCCAATAAACCACCAGAAAACCGGAAGTGGCGCTGTAGCTCAAGTGGTAGAGC
>NW_012267281.1:5842900-5966402 GCF_000151885.1 Dipodomys ordii
AGCTCAAGTGGTAGAGCACTCGCCTTGAGCTGAAGAGCTGAGGGACAGCGCCCAGGCCCAGAGTTCAAGCCCCACGGCCGACAAAAAAAAAAAAAGAACTGGAGTTATGGCTCAGTGGTAGAGTGCTTGCCTAGAAAGTACAGGCCCTGAGTTCAAACCTTAGTACTTCAAAAAAAAAATTTAGATGCATACAGAACATATGAAAACGTCCCAATGATATATGACAAACATGTAATACAAAAAATTATAATTCTCACAGCTTAGTGCATTTGTTACTATTGAAATAATATGTAAGTAAACAACAATTACTGTGTGTGGACCATATATAACTCCCTTATTCATCCATTATTTTCTATGCATGTTTGTGCTGGGCAGAGTTCAGAGAATAAAATAGAATACTCTTTACAAAGCCAAGAGTCTACCAGGGAAGTCTATATGGAACAATATTAAGGTGTAGGAACATCATGACAGAATAGGTAGTTATGCAAGCAGACTTCATCTCTATCTTCTGTCCAAGATGCCAACCCACAGAAACCTGCCTATTTAAGAGGGGGCCAACTTGGCTCCTTCTGCTGATATTGAACAAGTAAGAATTCTAAAGGTTCTGTATGACTGTATTAATATTAATTTTAATAAAATGTAGTCATCAGAAAAAGGGAGAGAGACATTAAAAATACACACACTTTATACAGTAATCAAAAGTGCAGCCCTGTGGTATAAACTATTACTTATTAGCTGCATGACCTTGAACAAATTTGTCAACTTCTTTCTATTCTCCTTCCCTTATCTGTTAATGGTGATAATAAGAATACTTCTTTCACAGAGTTGTGAACATGAAATGATTTACTCCGTGCAGAGCACTTAGAACTTCAGACACTGAGTGGTCTCAGTAATCATTCTCAGACCGCTGTCAGCACCATGGTCAGCTCCAGAGTCTGGTGTTAGGAAAAGTAGGAGCTAGGAATAAAGACTGTGGAAAACTTCCTTCTGCTAAGGAATTCTAAGGCCTGTTCCTCCTTTGACCCTCAAAATTGAAGAGTGATAGGTGCCAGAACAAGTGAGAAGTACTGAATTTGGCTCTTATTAATCCTCTCAAGTTTTGAATCCAAATTTGGACCCTTCATATTTACTTCAAGCTCCTTTATTCTGACAGACTAGGTAGGAGTAGGATTTTGTTGTTGCTTCTTTTCTTTTTAAATTTACTGTTCCTAAATCTCCCATGATCTAAACTATCCACAGCTCTAGAAATGATAAGCCCTTGAAACCCACAGCCCCCACTCCCTGCAGCCAGCCTCCAACACCAGCAAAGGGATTGGACAGGGTGGGTGAAATGCTTACTGGGATGCCAACTCGTGTTCAACCCTAGCTTCATATTTATACCTCAAGAAGCTCCACGAATTCATCTTCTGATAGGAAAACCTGAGGTGTTTGGAGGAAGCCTATTTTTATCTCAGGCTAGCTCCATGTCTCATGTCCTATCTTTCTCTCTGGTTTTTAGTTCTTCTGACACATGTCTAAGGAGGTCCTCTGGGCCGCTTCTCTGGAGCTAATCAATAATGTGCCAGAGAATGCACAACTTCTTAGATTTGATGGTCTCGGAATCCAGTGCTAACTTCTTGGAGGTTAATTTCTGATCAACAAATCACTAGTACAACTGTATCACCTGAGGAAAAGCACAAAAAAATGTATTTTAAAAGCAACAGCATAGATATACTGCTATTGAAGATTTAATAGAAAAGCAGGCTTTCCCTGGGGTTAGTTCCTGATTTGACAGGTGTCCCTGACAAGTCACACTTGTCTTTTTCTCTTACAAAAAAATTTTTTTTGCTAGCCTACATGACAAGCATAGATTGAGAATTAAAGTGCTACCAGTGTGATCCTTCTGAGAAACTCTGATGCATATAAAAGAATATGGCAAAAGCACGACCTGAATTTTTGTCTCTGTAAATTAGAATATTACATTATACATTAATATAAACATGGTGGTTTTCAATATTGTGCTATGATTTGTGGCCAGTGAAATAAGAAAATCTGGAAAGAAACTTGTATTTTCTTTATATGTTGTTTTTGTTTGTTTTGTTTTGTGCTAGTACTGAGGCTTGAAATCAAGAGCTTTTTTTGCTCAAGGTTAGGAGCTCTACACCTCTTGAGCCACACCTCCAACCCTGGCCTTTTAGTTGCTAATTAGAGATTAAAGTCTCCTGGACTTTCCTGCCCAGCCTGGCTTTCAACCTTGATCCTCAGAACTCAACCTCTTAAGCAGCTAGGATTACAGGTATGAGCAACCAATACCTGGCAACAACTTGCATTTTGATATTAAGTGTGTCCTTCTGTAAGATTTATGCGCTTTGTTTTGGTGATAGTTATACAATATTTAGTTTTCTAGTTAGAGTTTTAGCAGACTGAAAACCATTGGGCTTATTTTGGGAAAATCATCTGTGGCTTATGCCTTGTGATTAAAAAAAAAAAAGCAATTTCACTTAGTGCTTATAACTGGAATACGTTAGTTTAATGATCTGGGGGGACAGGAAATCAAACCCAGGGCATCAGGCATGCTAGGTAGAGCTCTAGCAACTGAGTTCCATCCCCAGCCCAAGTTTAATGGTATTGCACTATAGTCTCCATGCTATCTCTTACCTCATTTTAGAGGAAAAGACTAGTTTCCCCATGTATAAAGCTTCAGATCATTTCAATTGAATTCTTTCTTTCTTTTTAATCTTAATTTTAAGCTGGAACTCAAAGATCTGTTTTATTGGCTAGGTCTGGGCTTTCTGTAGTCAGATATATCATATTGTGGACCATAGTCAGTCTTACTTAATTGGATTCCCAGGAATTGCAGGAAAAGAAATAATTGACAATTTAAAGATCACATCCTTTTGTAAAGAGACTTTGTTGCGCTCATTAAGTGGAAATTTGCTGACTATTATGTTTGCCTTACAAAGATGCCTGGTTTGAAGAATAAAAAATGAGAGAAAAAAAAAGTTTGTTTGGATTTTTTTTATAAACAATTACTCTTCTGAAGGAAAAAGGTTATTTAGGGATATGATGAGATTAAAAAAAAGATGGAAAACACTTTACTACTTTTATAAAAACCTGGACAGGTTTTTATATCAGAACCTTTAAGGATCAAAAAGACCTTGCTGAGTTCCTAAGCACGGTTCAGCTTTCCATACTGTTCCCAAATGACTCACGGATGCCCCAATGGCTATTGAAGAAATCTCCCAAGCTCTTAAGTCTTTTAATAAAGGTATGGCACCTGAGAGAGGCGCCTTCCATCCTAATTCATACCCCTATTGAAGAGAAGTCAGCTCGCCATGCCCCAGTGTACATTAATCGCTAGCTGCACATCCTTTAGCTTGCTCCCTGTGGGGAGAATACACCTAGCCACTCTCCTCATTTATTTCAACAAAAGTGACAACACTGAGAAATTTAAAGTTGAGCCAAATGGATCTGTGTACCTGTATGGTATGTGCATATGTGTGTATGTAATCACAAATGGGGTTTTAATATCTATGTGCGTGTGTGGCTGTGTGTGTGTGGCTGTGTGAATGCGCACACACACAAAAGAAGGAAGTGCAAATCAGAGTGCCAATGAGAGCCAACACATATGTTCAGGGGAGAAAAGGATCTTCCATCTGTATGGCGATGAAAAGTATTAGGGAGGACGCTGTGCTGGTCCTGTAACTCAGTGGTCCAGAGCTTGCCTAGCCTGTGTGAGGCCCTGAGTTCCATCCCCAGCACTGCAGACAGGAAAAACGAGTGAGTGTCAGGAAAGCATATTTGTATAACTGAACGTAGTGATAAGCCACAGCCTCAGCTGAGGTTGCATCTTAAACACCTCACCCTGGCAAATGGGATTCCTCAAGGATCCGTAGAACCTGCCCCATAGCCAGAGAAGGCCCTCTAGGAATTGTTGTTAGAAGAATGTAGCCACAGAGCCCTTGCCAGTGCTGTGCTGCCTTCCTGTGTGCTCTTCCCCAAAGACTAATCTTCCTGCTGGGGCTATAGTGGCTCATACCTTAATTCTACCTACTACTCAAGAAGCTGAGATCTGAGGATCATGGTTCAAAACCACCTGGGCAACAAAGACTGTGAAACTCTTATCTCCAATTAACCACCTAAAAGCTGGAAATAGAGCTGTGGCTTAAGAGGCAGAACATTAACCTTGAGCACCCAGCCCCTCAGTTCAAGCCCCAGGTCTGACCTTAAGTAAACAACAAAAAGTCACTAACCTTCCTTGAGGCCTTTAATGTGTCCTGATGTCCAGGACAGATGGCAGAGGAGCAGAATCCTTCATACTAAAGCACAGTAGCAACTGGGTGCTGGTGGCTCATACCTATAATTCTAGCTCCTCAGGAGGCTAAGATCTGAGGATGATGGTTAGAGGCCAACCCAGGCAGGAAAGTCTGTGAGACTCTTATCTCCAATTACTCACCAGAAAAACAGAAGTGGCCTTATGGCTCAAAGTGGTAGAGTGCTAGCCTTGAGCAAAAAGAGCTCAGTGACAGTGCCCAGGTTCCTGAGTTCAAGTCCCATGACCAACCAACAACCAACAGGCCCGGGGGGGGGGGGGGGGCTGCTGAATCCTTGATCATCACTTAAAAGATAAATGGCTTCCTCTTGCTTTTCAAGGTGGAGAATGGCTGTGACCAGCCAGCCCCCTAGTCAGCTCTGGGTCCTTGGCCCTGTGGGGCAGGTGGAGGGGAAGAGGCACTCCTTGGGTCTCCACTCTCCCCAGAGGTCCTCACTGGTGCCTGGGTGTGCCTCTTTTCTGGGGTAGCTGACCAGAAGTGCACCTTAGCCCAGGACAGTGACCTGTTCTCCCCGCTCTGAAAAGCCCACAGGCCTCCCCTCACAGATCCACTTCCTGTCTTCCTTGGACTTTTACTGCTTTGCATCTCAGAATTGTTCAAAGACCCCACACAGAAATGCAAAGTTAAAAAAATAAAAGACCTATATACAGATAATGTTCTCTCTGGTTTCCTGAGGGAGGAGAAACAATCTTTCTGAGCCGTCTTTGTCAGTACTGGGTTTGGAACTTGGTTTCACGCTCGCTAAGCAGTTCCTTCGGGTGAAGCAGCATGGGAGGAGCCTGAGTGACACATTGAGATTTTTCTGTCTGCAAAGCCATTTTGTCTACCATAATGGAGGAACAGACTTTAAAAAACTGCAAAATTGGAAAAGCCCATGTGTCCCACTACATTACCCTGTGAGAGTCAGAAATGCAAGGTGTTGATCATTGCCAGCTAGCTAAATGTGGTGGCAATCCTAGCATTCCGGAAACTGAGGCAGGAGGATCTTGTGCGTGAGGTCAGCCTAGGCTACATAGCTGTTGGTTTTGGCTTCCTGAAATAGCAAAGCCAAAACCAACGAACCTTGCCTTGGCAATCTAAGCTACTGGCAGCTACTTTGCTCTGTCAGACCTTTGGCCAGAAGTACAGCTAAGAAAATCGCTATTTACATACTTAGCACACTCTCATTAAGGCTGGTTCAGTGCCAGGCATGGTTCCAGGCACTTCTAATACTATTACCACATTGCTTATTTTAAAGTAAAAGTAGAATAATTTCCCTAAGGGTCACATTGTCTGCGAGATAGGCAACTTGACTCCAAATTTCATCTCTTCTCTTTTTCTTTCTCCCCTTCCCTCCCTCCCTCCCTCCCTCCCTCCCTCCCTCCCTTCCTTCCTTCCTTCCCTTTTGTTTTGGGGGGGGATGCGGGAATTGAGCATTTTAGATCCTCCTAGGCATCCCTAGCCCAAGTTTGTTGTCCTTGTTGTTGCTCCCCCCACTCCTCCTTCCTTCTTCCTACTTTCTTCTGACTTGAACTCAGGGCCTGGGTGCTGTCCCTTAGCTCTTTTGCTCAAAGCTGGTGCTCTATCCCTTAACCACACCTCCACTTCCTGGTTTTTGGTGGTTATTTAATTATAAGAGTCTTACAGTCTTTCCTGTCTGGGCGGGCTTCAAACTGCAATCTTCATACCAAAGCCACCAGCGTAGTTAGGATTATGGGCCTGAGCCACCAACTCCTGGCTTCCAAGTCTGTTTTTTTTTTTGGGTGGGGTGGGGTGGGGTGGGGTGGGTCGTGGGGCTTGAACTCTGGGCTTGGGCGCTGTCCCTGTGCTCTTCAGCTCAAGGCCAGTACTCTACAGCTTGAGCCACAGTGCCACTTCCCGAAGTCTGTCTTTTTAACCTTCAAATTATGTTCTTATATGTGAAAGAAACACTTCAAAGAATATGATATCCATCTTCCTACCTATTTTCTAAGTCTTACCTCTGTAAAAATGATACCACAGCCAGGCACCAGTGGCTTCTTAGCTTCTCCTAGTGTTCATAATTCAGAGGAATTCTGGGCATTACTTGGTGTATTCACACTGTGGCCCAGCACCAGCGGCTTGAACAGCCATGTGTTTAACAGGGAAAAGAAGAGTCATCTTTTATCCTTGATGCTTGAGAAGGTGAGCGGGTAGTGCCATTCTTGACATGAAGGAGCTACTTACACACAAATTGGATCAGTGGGACATGATTAGAGCTTGCTAGATGGTATTATGTACTTACAAACTGCTTTGTGGAAACTCCTATTGTTTTCATTATGAACCCACACTCTATCCAGAGCCAATGAAATTAGTCTCTTAATATAAGAAGAAAATGGCATATAAAATGAAGTGACTACATTTGAATAATTCCAAGAAAGTCAAAATAGAAAATAATAGTCTCATTTAGCAAAATTATAACTAAATAATCTAAAATAAGAGTTTAATATGGTCAGGCCTGGTGGTGCAAGCCTGTAAAACCAGTGTTTGAGAGGCAAAAATAGGAAGCTTGAGGCTATGTAGCCTAGGCTACATAGTGACATATGTCAAAAAAAGAATGAAAGCCAGGCACCAGTGGCTCATGCCTGTAATCCTACCTACTCAGGGTGTTGAGATCTGAGGACTACAGTTCAAAGCCTGCCCTGGCAGAAAAGTCCAGGAGACGCTTATCTCCAATAAACACTAGAAAACCAGAAGTGGCGCTGTGCCTCAAGCGGTAGAGCACTCACCTTGAGCTGAAGAACTGAGGGACAGTCCACAAGCCCAGAGTTCAAGCCCCACGACCAACAACAACAACAAAAAAAGAATGAAAGAAAGAGACTAAGGAAGGAGGGAGGGAAGGAAAGAAGTAAGTAAGGAGAGAAGGAAGGAAGGGAGGGAGGGAGCGAGGGAGGGAGGAAGGGAGGGAGGGAAGAAGGGAAGGGAGAGAGATAGAAAATAAATCAGAAAGGGGCTGGGAAAGTGGCTCAGTGGTAGAGTGCTTACCTTGCATGCATGAGGCCCTGGGTTCAATTCCTCAGCACCACATAAGTAGAAAAAGCCAGAAGTGGCACTGTGGCTCAAGTGGTAGAACGCTAGCCTTGAGCTGAAGAGCTGAGGGATAGTGCCCAGGCCCAGAGTTCAGGCCCCACAACCGGCAAAAAAAAAGAAAAGAAAAGAAACCAGAAAAATGAAGTGCAGATACACTGAGGATGTACTTCTGCTGTGAAAAAGCAATCATCATAAGCCTCATAGTAACCTCATTAAAAGCCTAGACTTTGGGAGGTGGTGACTGACACCTACATCTCCAGTATTCATCATGAACATGCCCTCAGTTTGCCCTACTTTCTTTATAAACAAAATAGAACAGCAATATCTTGTTGGGTTGTCATGCAAATTACAATGCTTGGCATTAGTCAGCAGCAGCAGCAGTCTGCTAAATAAACTCTAACAGAAGTTCTTAACGGCATGTTTGTGCAACACTTGGCCCCAGCCACTTCAACATTCACATAGTAAACTTGATAAATTTACATATGGTGTGCTCATCAAATTCTCAGATTATATAAATGTTAGATGATGAAATAAAAATCCAAAATTTTTTTGACAGGTTCTAGCCTGTCTAGCTGTAACTTGAAATATATAAAATTAAATTAAATACTAGATAGAAACTATATGAAAAAAAAAAATAGCTGGGCAAATAATCCTAGCTACCCAGGAGACTGAGATCTGAAGATTAAGGTTAGAAGGCAATCCAGGCAGATAAATTCCAGAGACTCTTATCTCCAATTAACCAACAAAAAGCCAGAAATGGCTATGCACATGTGGGCTCATGCCTGTAATCCAACTACTCAGCAGGTGGACATCTGAGGATCCCAGTTCGAAGCCATTCCAGGCAAAAGTCTCTGAGAAACTTTTATCTTCAATTTACCACCCAAAAACCAGAAGGGGCACTTGTGGCTCAAAAGCAGAGCATTCATCTTGAGCAAAAGAGCTCAGGGACAGTACCCAGGCCCTGAGTTTCAGCCCCACCTAAGTTCAAGACTCAAAAAACAAAAAACAAAACAAAAAACAGAAGTAGTGGAGGTGTGACTCAAGTGCTATAGTGCCAGCCTTGATCAGAAAGAGCTAAGTTAGAATGCAAGTCCCCGAATTCAAGCTCAGATATGGGGATTTCAAAAGAGAGCAAGAGAGAAAAAAAGAAATTACTCGAAAAGCAATGTGTCTTTTTATTTTTTTTACGTCTGAGACTGGGACTCTCACTTGGTATCTGATGCTTTTGTTCTACCAACTAGCCACACCTCCAACCCTGAAAAAAAGTGTTTTTACAAGTACTACCCAGGCTTACTAGGGCTTTCTGTGGATTTTAAAGAGAATTTTAGGTGACTCTAATCTTAGCATGCAGAAAAGTGTGATCCTCCTCCTGCTCCTCTTCCTCCTCCTCCTCCCCCCACCTCCTCCTGCTTCTTCTTCTCTCCCATAGATTGCCCTAAGTAGAAATGCAACTTGTGCTACTGTGAATACAAGGATGGCTTTGGACACAGCTGAACCAGAAGGGAAGTGGGACTAGACCTTGGAATGTGTTTCCACTGCATGTGAGGGTATGGAGGCATCCTCAGGTACATCTCAGAGGATAGCCTGAAGACTTGCAATGAAATATAATTAGAACTTTATCTGGGTACCTAATGGCTCACTGTGCTACAGTGCTGAAAAAAATTCCCCTATAATCTTGATTGCTAGAAGCTTTATCTAATCTGCTTTTTATAGGAAATCAAGCTACTCCCAGGCACTTTATCAACTTTCCCTTGGTAATAATCCCTGTCCCTGACAAAAGAAGATATTGTCATCCCTGAAGTACAGATAAGAAAGTGAGGCAAAGAAGTAAGGTGACTTGCCCTAGGTCACAGAGAACTGGAATTACAATTTACTATCTAATCTTAAAGCATACTACATAAATTTCAGGAGGAATCATACCAGAATCACATTACAGCCTTCAAGAAGGAAAGAAAAAGAAGGCCTATTTAGTTTTACCTCTGGGAGAAAGAAGATTAATTATATTTTCTTTGCACATGTCAAAGATGTTGCAGACATTTTAGATTCCCTATGCTTATTCTAATCCTTTTCTAAATACTTAGAAAGCCTTGGGTTCTCCAGTGGGAAGATGTGAAAATTAGCTTTATTTTTTAAATTAAGGAAAATATTTGTTTTCTGGAATCTCTGAGGAAAGCAATTAATCTAGAAAGCCATACAGTACAATCAGGTTATTTCAGATCGTCTGGAGCTAGAGGCAACCAGATAGGCAGGAGTCCAGATGGCCAGATCTCTCTACCCACCAGCCCCACAATCCATTCCCAGCTGACCTTCACTGTCCAGAGACAGGACAGACAAAGGTGAAAGTGTGTCTTACCAACAGATTTCATTAAAACATAAATTATTATTATGAAGTCTTACATATTTCCCCTAGTCATTAAACAAATCCATGTTCATTATAAAAATCCAGAAAACAAAGTTAAGCAAAGCAAAATGGAACCAACTACATCCACAGACAACCACCAAATAAGACCCTCATGTGCCTGGGTACAGTGGTACATGCCAATACTCCCAGCACTGAGGAGGCAGAAGCAAGAGGATGCATTGAGAGCAGCCTTAGCTTCATATCAAGGCTGTCTCAAATCACTGCCAAACTTATTCTATGAAGTCAGCATGACCCTCATCCAAAAACCAGATAGATCAATAGACCCATTTTTTTTTTTTTTTATGAACGTCAACGCAAAACTTCTCAATAAAATTCTGGCCAATAGGGCTGGAAAGTGGCTCAATGGTAGAATGCTTGCCTCGCAAGCATGAGGCCCTGGGTTCGATTCCTCAGCACCACATAAACAGAAAAGCCGGAAGTGGCGCTGTGGCTCAAGTGGTAGGGCGCTAGCCTTAAGCTGAAGAGCTAAGGGACAGTGCCCAGGCCCAGAGTTCAGGCCTATGACCGACCAAAAGAAGAAAAAAAAAATTCTAGTCAATTAGCCAGGCACTGTGGCTCATGTCTGTAATTCTACCTACTCAGGAGGCTGAGATCTGAGTATCATGGTTCAAAGATAGCCTTGGCAGGAAAGTCTGTAAGACTCTTATCTGCAGTTAACCACCAGAAAACCAGAAGCAGAACTGGTACTCAAAGAGGTAGAGCACTAGCCTTGAGCAAAAAGAGCTCAGGGACAGCACTCAGGCCCTTAGTTCAAGCCCCATGACTGACAAAAAATTCTGACCAACTGAATTCAACAACTAACCAAAAACATCTTACGCTATGATTAAACAGGATTTATTCCAGGGTTCAATATATGTAAGTCAATTAATATAATTAACATATCAACAGAAGCAAAGACAAGAACCATATGATCATCTCAAAAGATGTAGAAAAAGCATTTGACAAGATTCAACACTCCTTTATGATACAAGCTCTGGAGAAATAGGAATCCATGGACCATTTCTCAATATAATAATATATATGACAAACCTACAGCCAGCATTATATTTTGTGAAAAGTTAAAAACATTTCTTCTAAAATCAGGAACAAGATAAAGATGTCCACTCTTTCTACTCCTCTTCAATATAGTACTGGAATTCCTAGCACAAGAAATAAGGTGAGAAAAATACATAAAGGGGATCCAAGTTGGGAAAAAAGAAGCAAAACTATCCCTCTTTGCAAATGACATGGTCCTGTATTTAAAGAACCCTATAAATTCCTCCCCTAAGTTACTTGAGCTGATCCAAAACTTTAGCAAGGTAGTAGGGTATAAAATCAACCCTCAAAAATCAATACCTTTTCTGTATGCCAACAACGAGAAGAGCAATAATGAAATCAGGAAAACAACTCCATCTGTGATAGCCTCAAAAAAAAAAAAAACCTAGGAATTAACTAAAGATGTGAAAGATCTCTATGATCAAAACTTTAAAAATCTGAAAAAAGAAATTAAAGCAGATTTAAGAAAAATGGAAAAACCTCCCATGTTCCTGGTTTGGAAGGATTAATATCATGAAAGAGCAATACTGCCCAAAGCTACCTAAAATTCAATGCAATACCCATTAAAATCCCACAAACATTCTTCAACGATATAGAGAAAACAATCCAAAAATTCATATGGAATAATAAAAGACCCCGAATAGCAAAAACAATTCTTAGCAGGAAGAACAATGTCAGAGGAATATCAATACCAAACTTCACACTCTATTACAAAGCCATAGTAATAAAAACAACTTGGTACTGGTTCAAGAATAGGCCTGAGGACTGATAAAACAGAATAGAGACTCAGAAATGAACCCATAGACCTATAGCCACCTAATATTTGATAAGGGAGCCAAATACACATGATGGAAGAAAGACAGCCTCTTCAACAAATGGTGCTGGCAGAATTGGCTATAAACACACAGAAAACTGAAGCTAGATCCTTATATAGCACACTGTACCAGATCAATTCCAAATGATCAAAGATCTCAATGTAAGGCCAGATACCATTAAAATATTAGGGGAAGAGGTAGGATTCCTAGGTATAGGTCAAAACTTCCTAAGTGAAGATCCAGAATCACAATAAATCAAAGGAAGATTGGATAAATGGGATTGCATCAAACTGAAGAGTGTCGGCATGGCAAATGACATAGCTAGCAAGATAAACAGAAAGCCTACAGAATGGGAGAAGATTTTTTACTAGCTATGCATTAGATAAGGGTCTCATATCTAAAATATACTTTGAGCTCAAAAAATTAACCTCTCCCCAAATAAATCCTCAAATAAATCATAGTCTAATTAATAACTGGGCTAAAGGCATAAAGAGAGACTTCTCAGAAGAAGAAAGAATGACCAATAGACACATGAAGAAATGTTCAACATCTCTGGCCATAAAAGAAATACAAATCAAAACAACATTGAGATTCTACCTCACCCAGTTAGAATGGCCATTATGAAGAAAACTAACAATAACAGGGATGTGGCCAAAAAGGAATGCTACTACACTGTTGGTGGCAATGTAAACTTGTTCAACTATTCTGGAAAGCAGGTTTCTCAAAAGACTAAACATAGAGCTTCCCTATAATCCAGCAATTCCACACCCGGGCATTTATCCAATAGAGACCACAAACAAGGCCACACTAAAGTTACCAGCACAACCATGTTCACTGCAGAAATTGTTAACCAAAGCCAAGATATGCAATCAACCCAGATGCTCCTTAGCAGACAAATGGATCAAGAAGATGTGGTATATATACACAATGAAATTCTATGCTTCCATCAGAAAGAATGACATTGTACCATTCATAAGAACATAGAAAGAATTGGAAAAAATTATAGTAAAGTAAGCCAGACCCAAAGAAACATAGGTTGCATTGTTTCCCTCATTTGTTATAACTAGAATATGCCTACAAATATATAAGCAAACACACTTGATAGTAAAAGACGAAGAAAAAATATACTTGGACATGATAAATTATACAGGATTCTAGATATTCTCACAGTGAGACCGAAGAGGGATATTCTTAGAAGAGGATCACAAAGGCTCAACAGCTATATGCATATGATCACATAAAATGATATTTATTGAAATAAACTCCAAGCAATAGAAACAAAAGGTTTTATGGTATTTTGCTTTTTGTTCTTTGGAGTTTTTTTTGTCTCCTTTGTTGCTGTTTTTTTATTTCTGTACCTTCTGTCTTATACGTGAGTTTATCTGTTTGAGGAGGATAAGGGGGAGCACAGAAATGGTAGGACAAAGGATGAACAAATGCAGCAGTGATACTCACTAGATACTACCATGAAAATGAACTATACAACTTGTAGGGGAGAGAGGTCAGGAGGGAAAAACTGAGAGAAAGAGGTGACATTGTTCAAAGAATTGTACTCATTAACTAACTTATATAACTGCAAACCCTCTGCACATCATCTTTATAATAACAATAAAAAATATACTGTTTTAGAAGCCAAATGAGAGAGAGAGAGAGACAAAGAGAAAAAAAGAAACTTTTGTACCTATTCAAAGACTAGGAACTTTCCAAGACTTACTGCTTTAACCAGACCATGAGGAAATCAGCCAAAAGCTACATGTAATCCAAAGGGTCTGTGTGGGGTTTCCCTTTAAGAAGGAAAATGAGAACTTCCTCCCGGAACACTGTGGCTCAGCCTATCCACATGGCAATTACATTTACTGAATGTCATAACTTTAAATATATTTTGGGGGGCTGGGAAGGCGGCTCAGTGGTAGAACGCTTGCCTTGCATGAATGAAGCCCTGGGTTCAATTCCTCAGCACCACATAAGCAAAAAGAAAAAAGCCGGAAGTGGCGCTGTGGCTCAAGTGGTAGAGCACTAGCCTTGAGCCTAAGAGCTGAGGGACAGGGCCCAGGCCCGGAGTTCAGGCCCCACGACCAGACCCAAAAAAATAAATTAAAAAAAAAAATATATA
Organism: Dipodomys ordii; assembly: GCF_000151885.1. Classification (NCBI taxonomy): domain Eukaryota; kingdom Metazoa; phylum Chordata; class Mammalia; order Rodentia; family Heteromyidae; genus Dipodomys; species Dipodomys ordii. Next base: position 5,856,626 of record NW_012267281.1, read on the forward strand.
TATATATAGGTTAAATTCTTTCTCTGGGAGAAAAGACACACAATGAGAACTCATACAAGGGCTGGATCCAAAACATATTAGCAATCAGCAGAAGATGAGTGTAGCAGATTCCTTCCAAATAGTAAGAAATCCACTCCCAAGAATAGGAGATTTCTGTTTCTCTTCCCCTCTGAAAGCCACGCCATTACCTTTTTATTCACAGCAACACCATCCTCACAATCGAGCACAGCACAATCTACTTCCAGCTTTGGAATCTTCCTTATTTTCTTTTCATCATTCCCAGGGACATAGAGTACTGCCCTCCGAGGAATGTACTTGCGATTGGGCCAGAGGCTGTAGCCGCGCCTGCAGGCACCAGCGGCCAGGGAGGCTGTCCTGCAGGAGACACAACTGGGGTTAGTCCCAAATACAATTTCTCTATTTACAAACTTGTGAAAAAAAAAATTTAAGATACTGGGGTTTTGAACTCAAGAGCTCCTCACACTTGCTAGGCAGGCATTTTCCCACTGAAGCCATGATACTAGCCTCCTCCCTGCAAAAACCTGATTTTAATGAAAAATAGGACACACAAATAATCTTTCTAAATTATAGCAGAACACAAGCTCACATAGAAACCAAGAAAATAATCATAACAAAAGTAATCAAGAAACAAAATGTCATTTGGGCTGAAATTTAAAAAATAGACAGCACTGTTTACTGGCATTATCTTCTGAGAGAAGGAGAATGGAGTACCTATTTCTTCCTGGAAAACGACTTCCAGTATCAATATATTGTGCAGATAGCTCCCGTGGAGAAAGAGATGAAAAAGGTATATTCAAACGTTACTAACCACTAATACGGGTTGAGTATTTCTTAGCAAAAATGTTTGAGAATAGAAATGTTTGGGACTTGAGATGTTTTTAAATTTGGAAAATTTTGTATATACTTAATGAGACATCCGGAGGATGACACTCAAGTCTGAATATAAAATTCATTTCTGTTTTACATACACATAGCCTGAAGGTAATTTTTTGCCATTATTTTTTTGTAACACAAGGGAGTGAACCCAGGGCTTTCTATATACTAGGCAAGCGCTCTACCGCTAATCTATATCCTTAGCCTATGGTTTTTGAAATAGAGTCTCACTCAATAGCTCAGGAGATTTTCCTTCCTCCTGAGGGCCAGGATTATAGTCCTGTCCTACCATGCTTGGTTTGCCCCTGTGTTTTCACTGTAACCTAGCACATAAATTCAGGTACAGTACTTTCAAAAAGTTTTAAATTTAAAAAAAATTTAGATTTCAGATTTTTTCAGATTAGAGATGTTCAACTGTACTGTCTACAGTTACATACACATAAAGACAGAAAATCAACAAATGATGCTGGCATTAGAATATGGGCCTCTCTCTCTGCCAATGCACCTTTTACAGTAGAAAAAACAGTATTCAAGTCTAGTTTTAAGAAAAGATGGATACGCTGGCTCATCTTAACTGAGTAAAAAGAACTGGATGGAAGACCACATCTAGCTTAGTAATTAAAGACACGTTCATTAGAAGCTTCCCCTCTTCATCATTCTGCAGATTTGTGAGAAGATTTACAGAAGGCAGTGACATACAGGGAAACCTTAGCCAGTCAGAAAGACTTTAGCTGCCTGGTATGGATGTGTGCAGAGCAGGAGCAGCTCCATTATTAATCATAGCCCCTGCCTGCTCTAAACTATGTCCACTCCTCCTTTTTCTCACTGTACTTTCAGCTCACTACAAACCTTCTCCCACTGTACTTTCAGCTCACTACAAGTCTGTCCAGCAGAAATGGTGCTTTAGATCATAACATTTGATCAAAGAAGAGCAAGTCAGCTCTCACAGTTAGACCCAGCTACATGATTTTTAGATCCAAAGGCTTAATTTTGAACAACCACAAGATAAGATCATAAAAACCATAAAATTAGGAAAATATTTCCCAAAAGAAAAAAACAAATTGGTAGAAACTCTCTGGGAAACACCTGATGGTAGACAAACTAGAAAAAGATATTAAGACAATTCCTTTTTGGATTTTGTTTAGTTTAGACAGGGCCTTACTATTAGCCTAGGCTGACTTTGGACCTGAGAGTCTCCTAACATTGCCTCCCACATGCTAGAATTATATGCACACACTACTATGTCCACAGCCTATGTATGAAATACACACGAAGAAGCTCATGCCTACAGACCTAGCTACTCAGGAGGCTGAAATCTAAGGATTTCAGGTTCACAGCCAGCCTCGGCAGGAAAGTCCATGAAACTCTTACCTTCAATCACCAAAAAACCGGAAGTGGTGCTATGGCTTAAAGTGGTAGAATGTTAGCCTTGGGCAAAAAGAGCTCAAGGACAGCAACCAGGCCCCAAGTTCAAACCCCATGGCTGACCAAAAAAAAAAAAATTGCAGAAACAATTCAGGAATCCTCTAAAAACACACAAATCCTTTCACGGGCATCCTTCCCCCCTACTTCCCATCCCCCCATCCCCCTATCCCCCCCCCATGACCTAGGGACCTCCCACTAGGCTCCATCTCTTAAAGATTCCAGCAACACTCACATCTTCAATGGAGGAATAAGCTCCCAACATATGAACTGTTGGGGAAAAACTCAAACCACATTCAGACCACAGCAACCAACCAAAGCCAAGTGCTCCTAATCGAGTCAGTAGGACTCATCTGCCACCTCACCCACATTCTGGTGAAAGAGTCAGTATTACTGGTGACTAAGCAGCAATTAATTTCCATTTTCTTCTCCTTCATCATCTTTGAACCATCATCCAACCATGACCAGTTCCTCCATTCCTCAACTTGCACCCATACAACACTTACACTCTGTTTTTCCAGCCTCTTTCATTTTTACCTAAATGACAGGAAAGTCTCCACTTGTCCTCATTGCCTACCCTCCGGTCTTTTGCTCACGCATTAATCCATTCATTCACTTAGTAAGCAGTTAATGAATACCAATGGGTGCCCCACACAGGGTTTCTACAATGCCATCTTTTTTTTTTAACTGTATTTTTTTGTCTTTTCTTTTTTGGTACTGGGGATCGAACCCAGGACGTTGTACTTGCTAGGCAAGTGCTTTGCCACTGAGCTACATCCCAGCCCTACAATGCCATCTTGATATATAGATTTCTTTCTTTTTCGTCTTCTTCTTCTTCTTTTTTTTTTGGTTGTGGAGCCTGAACTCTGGGCCTGGGCGCTGTCCCTAAACTCTTCAGCTCAAGGCTAGTGCTCTACCACTTGAGCCACAGCGCCACTTCTGGCTTTTCCTGCTTATGTGGTACTGAGGAATCGAACCCAGGGCCTCATGCATGCAAGGGAAGCATTCTACCACTGAGCCACCTTCCCAGCCCTTGATATATAGATTTCAAAAAGGCTTTCTCCTATCCTTTTACTGGATAGGAGAAAAGGGTGCTTAGTGCTCCTATTGCAGTGTGGCTTGGGGAATGGAGCAAGGTGAAGGTCAGTTCTTCTGACCCCTAGTCAGGAGCCTTGCTCAGGGAACGCCCTTGTATGGCTGTGTGCAGTGGCTGGGAAGCAGCCCATAAGGGTACAGAACATTCCCAGAAGATGCAGGGAGGGTCACTCAAAAGAAAGACCTGGAAATAGGACCAGCAAGACTCCCTGTGAGACCTAGAAATAGGACCGGCAAGACTCCCTGTGACACATAGGCTAGATTGGAAAAGATCAAAAGCAGTGAAACTGCTTGAAATAAAGGAGAGATGCGGGGATTCAGGCCACAGCATGTGCGGACTCCGAGTCTGGAGGGGGCCGTCAGTAGCCCAGTCATGGTGGCCACAGCTCAGGAAGAAGGGCTTCCTGAGCCTCTCTCCTCCCTCCAGCAGCTGAGTCCTTTCCCTCTTCCACCTTCAAGGTTCCAAAATCTGTTCTGTGCTTGTTTTCTGCTCTACACTGACATTGCTGATGAATGTAACTGCAGCAGGTGACAAGATCAAACTTATTTTACATAGTTAGGACTTGTTAACAGTCAACATGTAAATATATTCCAACAATATGCAAATAAGAGGCTTACTATGAGCTGGAAAAAATCTGGTAGCCTTATGGTGCCTTCTCCCTACAGGGGACCACGGTACAGATTTGGTGTTCCAGAGGGGAAGCCTCTCCTGGCCTTGTTTGTCTCCTGCCTTCTTCTTTCACTTTTACTTTATGCCATTGATTAACTATTGATATAACTAGAGACATAACTAGTACCTACTACCATTTTGCTTCACAACCTGGAACTCAGTACAACAATGACCTGAAGAGCTTTTTTTTTTTTTTTGAGGGTCCTGGGGCTTGAACTCTGGGCCTGGGCACTATCCCTGAGCAGTTCAGTTCAAGGTTAGCGCTTTACCACTTGAGCCACAGCACCACTTCTGGTTTTCTGATGGGTAGTTGGAGATAAGAGTCTCATGGACTTTCCTGCCTGGGCTGGCTTTGAACCGTGATCTTCAGATCTCAGCCTCCTGAATAGCTAGTATTACAGGCATGAGCCACTGGTGCCCAGCCTGAGGAGCTTTTTAAAAGTCAAATTCTGAGCAGGGTACCAATGGCTCTTCTCTATAATCTTCTTTTTTGTAAGATAAGAATGGGAAGATCACAGTTACAAGTCAGCCTAGGCAGAAAAGCCCTTCAAACTCCAACTCAAATGGAGACACTGAGATGATGGTGCATACCTGTCATCTTAGTGAGATGGGAAGCCTAAAACAGGCTGATTGTCCCTGGGCAAGAAGCAAGCTCTATCTCAAAAATAATCACTGCAAAAAAACAAGCAGGAAAAGAGACTACAGGTGTGGCTCGGCAGTAGAGCACCTGACCAGAAAGCATGAGATCCCCAACCTTAGTACTGAAAGAAGAAAAGAAGCAAATTCTAAGCCTTACTCAATGCAATTAAATTACTGCTCCCAGGCCTAGGCTTAGGTGAGTTTTGAAGCCCTCTGGATTCTTCCATTGCTATAGACCAGCACCTCTGGCCTCAGAGGAGGTTCTCGGCTAAAGAATCTGCTGTTGGGAAGAGGTTAAGATTACAGACTCCAGAGCCCACCATGACTAATGCCCGTGGGTCTGCAGCTGAAGCAGATCCCAGGAACGTCTGCAGCATAATATTCTGGGTTGTAGATTCTCAAACCTGACAGTTTACTGGCATCATCTGCTGATGCCACCACCCCAGCTGCAGGAAGTCTGAGGTCAGTGGAACAGATCTAGGCTTTGGATCTTAATAGTTTTCTACGGGATGTTAATGTGCTGCTAACTGGAAGGACTACTGTGCTAGACTTTCCCAATGTATGGGGAAAAAAATCTACCCCAATAACATTTCTCCTAGGCTGGGTGCTGGTAGCTTATGCCTGTAATCCTAAATTCTCAGGAGGCTGAGATTTGAGGCTTAAGGTTTGAAGCCCAAGTAGGAAAGTCTATGATACTTTTATCTCCAATATCCACCAAAGATCTAGAAGTCTAATTGTGGTTCAAGTGGTAGAGCACTAGCCTTGAGTGAAAAAGCTCAGGGACAGTGACAGGCCCTGACATTCAAGTCCACTACCAGCACATACATATTCAAAATATATACAAGAAGATGACATGAAATTAATAAAACCACAAGTAAAAATATAGCAAATTTGGAAGGAAAAAATCCCTACAGAAAAGTCCTTCTGATTAAAAAATAACACTGGAACTGCTAACAATATTTGAAATAACAATAATCAAATAAGCCAAGTGCTGGAGGCTCAAACCTGGAATCCCAGCTACCCAGGCTGAGATCTGAGGATCATCTTCAAAGCCAGCCCAGACAGGAAACTCCATGAGACTTTTATCTACAATTAAATACCAAAGAAGCTGGAAGAGGTGCTGGGAAGGTGGCTCAGTGGTAGAGCCTTGCATGCATGAGGCCCTGGGTTGGATTTCTCAGCACCACATAAGCAAAATGAAAAAAGCCGGAAGTGGTGCTGTGGCTCAAGTGGCAGAGCGCTAGCATTGAGCTGAAGAGCTGAGAGACAGCAGCACCCAGGCCCAGAGTTCAGGCCCCACAACCAGACCAAAAAAAAAAACATGAAGAGGAGCTATGACTCAAGTGGTAGAATGCTAGCCTTGAGCACAAAAGCTAAGGGACAATGCCCAGGCCCAGGCCCAGGCCTGGGGGAAAAAAAACAAAACAAAACTAATGTCTATTAAGGCTCTCTTACTTGGTGTATATGACTTCTAAACTGATAATAGTTTTCTTAGCTGAGGGCATATACAGATGTCTCAACATGGGCTGCACCTTACAATCATCCTAGGAACTCTGACAAAAACAAAAACAAAGCCATACCCAGGAAGAAGTCCAAAGTAATTAGCCCTTCTGAGGAAACTTGCAGCAAGACCCCAGCACGGGTGTCTTTTAAGCTTCAAGACAGACTCTGAAGTGCAGCCAATGGTGACAGTCTGCACCAGGCTGACAGCACAGCCCAAGGGACTTATTAACCCAATGTAGGACTTGGGGTTGGTACCAGCATCAAATCCTGCTCTGTTTCCAAAAGGGACTGGGTACCAATGACACAACTTTCTATCAATGGAGCTATGGGGAATGACAATGCGGAGCTGAGCGATAAGAGCTCCTGACTTGGAAATCACAGCTCTCGGCTCTGAGCATGCCTGCCTCAGTAGTGACCATTACTGCAGACGTGTGGGCGCGGCAGGAGGCCAGAACCCAAAGTCCTCGCACTATAACTGGATTCTCATCCCAGCGCCACCATGAGATAAGTAAACTTGTCTTTGTTAATGGAGAAGGAGGTTGTCTCATTTGCAACTGCTTAAGGGTCTGAACACAGAGCTCCCAGGAACTGGGAAAGGAACAGAAGCCTTGAAGGGGGAAGAAAAAAAAAAAGTTCTTCAGAAAAAAATTGCTTTAGATGCTGAAAGAGGGGATACATGTGATCAGACTGGAGTAAAGGTGACGGCCTTGTGCCAGGCAGGGGCAGGATGGTAGAAGTGGCTAAAATGGTGGTGGGAAACAGTAAGCTGAGGGCAGTAAGCTGCTTCAGGGACTGGGAAGGTGACTTAGTGGTAGAGTTCTTGCCTAGCATGCATGAAGCCCTAGGTTCAATTCCTCATTACCTTATACACAGAAAAAGCCAGAAGTGGCTCTGTGATTCAAGTGGTAGAATGCTAACCTTGGGCAAAAGAAGCTCAGGAACAGTGCCCAGACCCTGAGTTCAAGCCCTGGGACTGGCAAAAAAAAAAAAAAAGCTCCTGGAAGAGGCCTTACAGGGAGACTTAGTGTGGACAAGGAGGTGCAGGAGAGCTGCCAGCACTATGCATGAAACAGAGAAGGGGCTAGAGCACCATGCACCTCATCTCCAGGATCTGGAAGATTCCACAAGTTTCTACCTGACCAGAGAGTTACTGCCAGGAGAAGGATAACTGTCTCCAAGGCAGGTAGTGTGGACAGCCGGGCTGGTGCAGGAAGACACACAAAGCTGTCTTGGGCTCGACAGTATCAGGGTGCACAAGGCAAGAGCTGGCCAGTCAGCAGAGACAGAAGCACACTCCGGGGGCAGCCTCCAAGGGTCTACACCATGGCCATCTCCTTGGTTATGACCCAGGAAAAACTAAAGTCTGACCTCATTGGGAAATGGTAATATGTGCAGAAGACTGGCATGGAGGGAAGAGTCCACTCACCACTTCTTTTCTATTCTCTGGGTGACAGAAAAATTCACCTACTAATTTCTGCCACACCTATGGCTATTAATAATCAGGTATTTACGCCAGCATCTATAATTGAGCCTTACTTATGTTCTCACTTTGCTAAGTTCCCAAGTGCCCCAAGAGATTCCTCCCCTATTTTGAAGAACTATGTTCTGGTTGCTATGGCAACAGTGCACAGAGAAAGAGAAAGAGAAGCTTTCCGTGCACATGCGAACAAAATCCAGCTATTTGCCCCCTCCTCCCCCATCACAGAGCAGGCCCTTTGTGCAAATACTATGTGGTACAAGTACAAATAAATATGTAGCCCATTTCAGGATGGCCAAGAAGACATTTTTGCCAGGGCAAACTCTCTGACAATTAGATTACACCTCACTCAAGTGCTCCATTTTATTCTCAGGGTAGTGGTTGGCAGTGCACTGGGGATTCACTTCTGTGAACTGGGGCTCAGGATGTAAGCCATAGGCTGCCAGTCAGCCTTGCAGCTCCTGGGGGCCCATGTACAAAGCTAGGGCTCAGGATGGGTAGGTGGGTCTCCCTCCTCCTCTTGAGTAAATAAAGTGAATAAGATGACAGGCCTGAGCCACCATGGCTGGTGTCTGGCTCCTTGTCTATTCTATGCTTCTCTGCCAGGGACACCCTGGGAAAAGGCGGCTGTAGGACAAAGACAGACTGGAGCAGAGGAAAAGCTGCATCCTAGTTCCTGCTGGACCAGTGTCAATCACTCATTCCTCCAAGGCCAAAACTAGTTTCTACAAGTAACCTCAGTGCTAGCACTTTCTTATTCACACAGAATGAGAAAGTAAACAACTGCCACATCAAAAGGTAAAGTCACCCACTAAACCAAATAAAGTAAGCCATTCACAAAAGGGCAAATGCTCTATGATCCTATTTATGAGGTCCCTAGAGGAGTCAAACTCATGAAAACAGCAACTGAATGTAGCTGGGTATGATAGTTCATAGCTGTAATCTCAGTAATCAAGAAGTAGAGACAGGAGGATCTCAAGTTGGAATCTAGCCTGACTATATATTGAGACCCTTGTCTCTTAAAAACAAAATTCAGGAAGTTGAATGGTGCTTTCCAGGAGCTAAAAGGGGCAGAGGGTTGAGGGAACCATTGTGTAAATGATATGGAGCTTCAGATTGAGAAGATGCAAAAGTTTGGAGATGGATGGTTGTGATAGTTGCATGAAGTCTTCTTTTTTTGGGGGGGGGTCCGGTTGTGGGCTTGAACTCTGGGCCTGGGTGCTGTCCCTCACTCTTCAGCTCAAGGCTAGCATTCTACCACTTGAGCCACAGCACCACTTCCAGCTTTTTCTGCTTATGTGGTGCTGAGGAATCAAACCCAGGGCCTCAGCATGCAAGGCAAGTGCTCTACCACTAAGCCACCTTCCCAGCCCATGAAGTCTTCTTAAGACATTAGACTGTATACCTAAAAATGATTAAAATAGAAGTTTTATGTTCTGTATATTTTACCATAAGAGAATAAAATTAAAGAACTGGGAATAGTAGCATGTGTCAGAGAAGCTGAAGCAGGAAGATTGCTAGAGCCTAGGAGTTGGAAGCCAACCTAGGCAATATAGCAAGGCCTTGTCGCAAAAGAGAGGAGAGGAAGGTCAGGACAGGACAGGAGAAGAGACCTAATATTAGCAGTAAGTTTTTGTCATGTCACATCCTTGCTATCATTCCATATTCAAACACATGAGTGGTTCAAGTTGCCACTCATTTTGCAGGCAGCAGTGCTGAGTCCACAGCAAGCTGCGCCCTCCTCAGTGAGGGCTGTGAGCGGTCCAGAGGAAAAGCTGACTGTCTAGTAGCACCTCACTGCCACCCACTGAGACCACCTGGTGTGGCCACCAAGCTCTAATTGTCTATGCATGTGTGTGCCTTGGAGGGGAGGGGAGTCCCAGGAACAAAGAAGCCCCATACCACCCTGGTGCCCACTAATGGGTCCCCATTGTGTCAGTAAAGGTGCCATGGCAGCTTTTTGGGTGCTCAGCAGTACCTCAAAGATCAGGGAAGGACACTTTTCTGAAGAGAAGGAAAAGGAAGGGTTTTATAGGAGCCAAGTCTAAACCAGTTAAACAGGAGGTAAAGAGGCAAAGGAGAACCAGGGGACAGGAATTGGGTGGGAAAAGGAGAGAACAGAAAGGACAGGAGGGAGGGAGGGAGAAGATGGGTGATAGAGGGAAAGCAGCAGATGGGGAAGTGTGAAGTTGGAAGGAAGGAGGAGAGGGAGAAGGAAGGGCGAGTGGGGGCAGGGGAAGGAGGAGCCTTTTGTTTTTCTGCAAAGCTCCTTGTTTAGTGTTGAGGGGAACAACAATAGAGGATAGCCCCTTAACCCCACTTTCTTGCTCTCCTTTGGGTGAGAGCAGGAGGAGCAGAGGTTTCATGTGAAGGGAAAGCTGGAGGGTTTTGTTTTTCTCTCCTGGAGTGACACTGGGGTCAAGAGGGAAACCTGCACTCCTTCACTGACCACATTTGGGAGCACAAAGCCATTAGCATCTCTGCTCTTTCTGGGCTGCTTCTAGAGGGGCTCCAGGAAACACAAAGGGCTCAAAGGATGTCCTTCATTATTGGTTAACTGCTAATGCTGCTGAGACCCAGGTCCAGGATCCTTTGGCTACTCAGGACTCTGCCCAGGAAGATGGATGGATGCAGGGAGCCTGCATGCACAGCACCTGTCAGACACATGAAGTGGAAGTGCCTGGTTACACTGTAGTTAAAAACCTAAGGCCCTGCAGGCACAAGCAGGAGCATCTTTGCTCAATAGAGACCATTTATGATTTTGGGACCTGAAACACTGTGCATAAACAATAACGAGGGAGAGGGTTCCACAACTGGCCAGGGATGAACATTAGAAGAATAGCCTTCTGTTAACATTGCTCAGTCAGCAGGATGCCATGGCTCACGCCTCTAATCCCAGCTACTCCAAAGGCTGAGATCTGAGGATCCAGTCCAAGCAGGAGAATCTGTGAGACTCTTATCTTCAACTAACCAGGGGGGAAAAAAAAAGCCAGATGTAGAAATCTGACTCAAGTGATAAAGAAGTGATAAAGTATAGCCTTAATGAAAAAGCTAAAGAACATACTCTGGGCATTGGGTTTTAGCCCAGTAACCAGCACACACACACACACACACACACACACACACACACACACACACACACACACACACACACACACACACACTGCTCAGTGTTTGCACTCCTGACTAGGAAGATCTCATCTGAACTAGCCCAGTAACCAACACACACACACACACACACACAGATTGCTCAGTGTTTGCACTCCTGACTAGGAAGATCTCATCTGAACTAGCCCAGTAACCAACACACACACACACACACACACACACACACACAGATTGCTCAGTGTTTGCACTCCTGACTAGGAAGATCTCATCTGAACCTAGTTGGAGAAAAGACATTATAGCTAATATACGGAAACAGTATGGAGAATATCTCAAATATTGTTACCATGGTACTACCAGTAATACCACAAGAAAAAGCAGTGGTGTCAACCCACCTATAGTCCCAGGTCTTAGGGAAGATTGAGGCAGGAGGATCCTTGAGCCCAAGAGTTGGAGACCAGGTTGGACAATATAATAACACTGTCAGAAACAAATGAAAAGCCAGTCGGGTGCCAGTGGCTCACACCTGTAATCCTAGCTACTTAGGAGACTGAGATCTGAGGATCGAGGTTCAAAGCCAGCTGAGGCAGGAAAGTCCGTGAGACTCTTATCTCCAATAAGCCACCAGAAAACTGGAAGTGGCGCTGTAGCTCAAGTGGTAGAGCACTAGCCTTGAGCTGAAGAGCTGAGGGACAGCATTCAGACCCAGAGTTCAAGACCCACAACAGACAAACAAACAACAAACAAACAAACAAAAACAAATGAAAAGCCAGGTGCTGGTAGCTCACACTCAAAGAGGCTGAGATATGAGGATTGTAACTTGAATCCAGCCTGGGCAAGTCCATTAGACTCTTATCTCCAATTAACCACCAAAAAGCCAAGAGTGAGGCCGTGGCTCAAGTAGTAGAGCACTAGCCTTGAGTAAAAAATTTCAGGGATAGTGCCAGGCCCTGAGTTCAAACCTCAGGACTGGCACACACACACAAAGTAAATGACTAACTACTTGGGTGTTAGTGGCTGATGCCTTATAATCCTAGCTATTCAGGAGGCTGAGATCTCAGGAACAAGATTCAAATCTAGCTGGAGCAGGAAAGTTCTTGAGACTCTATTTCAGATTAACTAACAAAGAGCTTGAAATGGAGCTGTGGCTCAAGTAGTAATGTGCTAGCCTTGATCAAAAAAGTTTAGGGATAGTGCCCAGACCCTGAGTTCAAACCCGAGCTCTGGCAAAATAATAATCATTATTATCATTTGTATTTTATTAATACAATATTATTATTTGTATTTTCTTATTAATAAAATACAAAATAAAGCATTTAATAACAAAAACACCACCTAGAGATTGCATCAGCATTGGGTTATTCCGTGAGAAGAAGCTTGCTCAGAGCTTTCAAAGTGCCTGAGAAAACGTAAACTAGAGAGATCAATTTCTCCTTAACTTACTGTTAAAGGTCAGGAAAAAAGATTGTCAATGTGACAGATGTAGCTAGGATTCTTTTACAGTTTTTTCAAAAGCTCAAAAGCTGCTAAACATGTCAAATTAATGTGTCTCTCCCATGACTGGGTTCTTTGATATGAAAATAATAATGGCAGAATTATTTTTCCTCCAGAAAATGGCTCTGCAATTTTAAGAAAATAGTTCTTTCCACATCTTATTTTTTTTTTTACAAAAAAAAATTGTCAAAATAATCTGAGTTAATGGAATCTGTTTTCTTCCTAGATTCTCTCAAAAATTCCTTTCAAGTGCCACTCTCAATGAAATGAAGCCAAAATATTACATAGCTTGGAATTTTGTTATTTTGTTAGCCATAGCCCCTACATTATTCTGATCTGTAGATTTGGGGAGAGTTTAATATTGATCTCTTGCTCACACTGAATAATTTTGAGAAAAAACACAGTCTGAGTCTAATTGCCAGGCCCATGCCACACACACGAAAGCTGTGAATACAAGCTGTGATCAGGAATCACGTGGATGTGCTTTGATTGTGTGGGACTCACAATAAGATTAAGATTGTTTTTTCCTTCTTAATTATTCAGAGCTAAGTGTGATGAAAATTAAAAACTAAACATATGGATGTGATCACAAAAGCTTTTTCTAACATAATCTAGGTTTGTTTTTTTTTTTAAGGATGTTCATTGTACTATACTATTAAGCACTTGTTACTTTAAATATCTATTTAAGGCAGGACTTCCTAGAACTTGCTCTAATTTGGGGGAAGATTAAATGTTTTGTTTTGTTTTTAATTTATGCCACACTTAGCAGTATACCAGCCCCAAGTATAAAACAGTTCATTTTTAGTTCCTCCAAAAATGAACCACTCTATTATGTTGCCACTTCGTTTTCAATGGACCGAACTGGTCCAATTCAGAGAGTAACACTTATGCTAACTATGAAGAGAATTAGAAATTAACAGGTGAAGTCTTTCTGTAAACTGCATCTGTAATTATCAATGTTATAGTGAATTTATGACTCAAGTCATTGTTTTCTGTGATAAGCCAAGAAAAATGGAATAGGTCATCCAGAGAAACTAGAGAACCAGGAACTTTTTTGTGTTTGTCCTTGGAATGTGGTAACATTTTGAAAGCCCTTTTAGTCTTAAATCCAACGTAGACCAACCAACACTGATATGATCTGCCTTCCTTTAGAATGAGCTTACTATACACTACAAGGTATGCTAGGGACAAGGACTGTCCTCCAGAGATGGGAAGGTTGCAGCATGTTTCATGGCACTGAAGGGACAATCTCCAAATGGTGGCTTCCTGAGTCAGGTTGCAGAAATGTCAGCAGAGAACAGAGGGCTACAGAGCTGCCAATGAGAAGGCCTAAAGCACCCTCTGTTGGGCGGGCCCACCCTGAGTTTATTTCTCAAGTGTTCCACCTTCCCATTCTTCCATCTCAAACCTTTCTACCCCATTCTTTTTGTGTCTTCCACTCCTTTGTTACTGACTAGCTAATCCCAGAGCCTAAACCTGGGGCTAGCAGGAAGAAGGCCATCTATATCTTGGAATTGGTCCTTATTCTGCCACATCACTTGCACAAGAAAAGTCCCAGAGGGCTTAGCACTTTTCAGTCTGGCTGACAGATCCCTAACCTAGTCCCTTCAGCCTTTAAGAACCTTATAGAATACTGACTGTCAGATCTCTGGCACTGTAATTTCAAGTTCCAAATGCCAGAGATCTAGTTAATTTTTCCCTCCAACTACAGTGTATATGAGACTAGGGACTATTTTGAAATTTAGCAAAAACAAAAACAACTTGCCCTTGGCTCTCCCTGGTGTCCAGTATTTTAGAGAAGCACAGTGAAGAAATGAAACCTAAGAACTTGTTTATGCTGATTCCCCTCAATAAAAGAGACTGCGATAACAATCAAAAAAGCACAGGGAAGGAAAAGGATATTCCAACATTTGCACAGTAATTCCCACTAATTAAGAAAGAAAGATAGAAGCTGTTTGTTATAAACATCACCAGGTCTTCAGCAAACACTGCGAGCTCACCGCAGAGCTGAACCAAGCATTTGTCAAATCAGAGCTACTTTCCGAACGCTCATGGGTACAACAGCTAAGAGTGTGCATTTTATCACACATTCTATTAATCCTAGTTATGGCACCTACATTTTAATCATTTGTTCTGGCCTTGTTTCTCAAACAATTAGCACTAATGAATGGCCAGAATATCTTGGCTCATATATGTCTAATTGCAGTCAAGAGCAGTTCTTGTCTGCATGTACATTTCAATTTACCTCTGGGGATAATGTTTGTTAATTGTATTTCTTTATGGCAAGTGAAGAAAAAGGCTGCTCCGGCAAAAAGGAACTAAGTGTTCTCTTCTTTCCCTTTGTTCCCCCAAGAAGCTAAAGTCACTTGAAGAGGCACTTAATCCCATCATCCGCGGTTACAATTGCTTGTAGCATCAATCAAAAAGAATCTGAAGTAAAATGATGCAGCTATATTGTGTAATTAAAAGCAATTCAGGTAGTTATTGCTTGGGGCCCTTACAAGTCCAAATACTTAAAATGGCTCTGCAGGGATCCTAAACACCCAAGTGTTTTAAATTTGGTCAGCAACAATCTCTTCCCTGAAAGGGAGGAATATGCAAAGAAAAAGAAAAGAAAACCAAACCAAAACAAAAAGCCCACTACCATCTTCTAGTGCAAATTGTAAAGCCCAACAAAAGAAGAGAGAGCCAAAGTACAAAGTAAAAAGAGATAGGTACTCCAAATAAACAGAGAAGGCGGGGGGGAGTGAAAAAAAAGAAAATGGATGCCTTCCGAATGAAATAGTCCCTGGTCCCGTCCAACTTTTGCACTTCAGAAAAAAAAAGATGTATGTAATAACATTGCTGAGTCTTTTCAATCTGAAACAACCTAGCAGGATCTATAATATAAAAACAGAGACTCTGAAAATTCAAATTTATTAAGAAAATACAGAGTAAACGTAAGATGTATCTAATCTCACAGTTACTTTTAAAGACAAAATGTGAAGACTTTTTAAAAATTTGGCATATATTTCTAAATTTTAAATCACTTAAAAACATTAAGTGGGACATCAAAACCAGCAAGAGAAAACATGGAAAGGAGTCAGAATCGGGATACTGTTGCAGGCCAATAATAACCAGATTTCTCACAGATAAAAAGGCTGACAATATATAATTCTCTGCTTTACAAATTTTTTTTCTAACAGGAAGGTGAAATAATAACTTTTTTTGGGGGGGGTCCGGTTGTGGGGCCTGAACTCTGGCCTGGGCGCTGTCCCTCAGCTCTTCAGCTCAAGGCTAGCGCTCTACCACTTGAGCCACAGTGCCACTTCAGGTTTTTTTCATTTTGCTTATGTGGTGCTGAGGAATCGAACTCAGGGCCTCAGGCATGCAAGGCAAGCACTCTACCACTGAGCCATCTTCCCAGCCCAAATAATAACTTTTCTAAATATACATCACTGAAGTATTCACTAGGAGCAGACATGCTTTACAATGAAGATAAATGCAGATGAAGGGAAAATTATGCCACATAAGTGAAAAAATAAAGTACATAGAGTTTTTGTCTTGAGTTTGGGGTTGTTTGCTTGTTTGTTTTTTGGTGGTGGTAAAGCTTGAACCCAAGCCTCAGTGTTTGCTAAACAGGCACTCTACCACTTGAACTATACCATTTCCATTGGCTATTTTCAAGTCTCACTTTATGCCTAGCTGGTCTGGGCTGTGATCCTCCTCCTTGTTCTTGCCCAAGTTGTTGGGGATGACAGGCATGTGCCACTACCAGTCTTTGGTTTAAGATAAAGTCTTGACCAGGGCGTCAATGACTCATACTTATAATCCAAAAGATGAGATCTGAGGTCACAGTTTGAAACCAGCCCTGGCAGGAAAGGTGAGACTCTTATCTCCAATTAACTACCAAAAGAGCTGGAAGTGACCTCTAGCTCTAGTGGAAGACCACTAGCCTTGACAAAAGAGCTCAGGAACAACACCCAGACCCTGAGTTAAAGCCCCAGAATGGCACCAAATAAAGAGAGAAAATAATTCTTTAAGATTATAAAAGAATTTCAGGAAAAAGTGCTAGGAGTGTGCCTAAATGGGCTGTCAAGCATAAAAGAACTTCTTCCAGAACTCCAGACTACAGGGTGTTGCTGACAGAAGGCATTCTGAAAGCAGATGACAGTGGAAAGGCTCCACTCCCCATCACTGGAACACACAGTACGGTGTGTCGCAGTGGCACCTGGAAGTGCCTTCTAAGGTACAAATCAGTGGCAAATGTAATTATGGCCTGAAAACTGCTATGTGGGAACATGTAAAGCCAACGTCAAGTGAACATTCAAATCACAAAATGACTGTCAAGTGAGATATCCGACATCAGTCCATTTAAACACAGAATTGCCCTCATTTTCCATATAATTATTCTAGCAATTTAAGTCAGTACAAATGCTGCCAGCTAAAAAAATATGAAAGCACGCCCTCAAAGTTTAACCTTACACGAACTTCTGATGCCAAATGGTAAAAAGGAACTAACTTGTCTTTGTTTCTTTATTTTTTATTACTATTTTTATTATTTTTATTTTGGGGTCTTGAACTCAGGGCCTGAGTACTGTCCTTGAGTTTCTTTTGCTCAAGGCTAGTACTCTACCATTTAAGCCACAGTGCCACTTCCAGCTTATAGTTTATTGGACTTTCCTGCCTGAGCTTGCTTTGAACAGGGATCTTCAGATCTTAACCTGAGTAGCTAGGATTACAAGTGTGAACCACCAGCACCCAGATTGTCTTAGTTTTTTAAATCTGTCTAGACCCTTCTGTACATCACCTTTACAATAAAAAAGAAAGGTACATCAGATAAACAATACAAGACATCTGAATTAGAATTTTGTAGATTATTCACATAATAAAGTATGCAAAATATATACTTATATATTCACACACACACATACACATATATATGTCCTTTAAAGAGCTACTTAAAACTAGTAAATTGTGAGACTGTAGCAGAGCCATGGAATTGTTTAGGGTTGCAAAAAGCAGCTACTGAACCAATACATTTTCTCTTAGATCACAGGCTTAAAATAAAGGTGGCTATTAATTGGTGTAAACTTTGGATGTGACACTATAGATGAAATAAATGCAGAATAAATTATAAAGAAAGTTTTAAAAAAATCTGTCTAGAATGCTTTGTCAACTATACTCATTGTATCCTTAGACATACTACACTTGGCAACTGGTTTTATGTTGAGTTAATTTCCTATAAGCCTAAGTATATTGATTATTCAGGAGTCATTCTTCAGGTTTCCAACTAGCCCACTAATCCTCAAAGGGGCCTAAGATCACCTGGCTGCCATGTTTTTATTGCCCTTCCCTTTCAGCTGGTTGAGATCCCACACATGCAGGGACTGGGCAGAGGAAGTGGTAACAGAGGAGCCCATCTGCGCTGGACCCCTGCCTGGACTACTACCATAGTTCCAGTCACTTTTTTCATAAGTGCATACTGCAGTGTCTTTGCCACAGCACCCAAGTGTCTGTTGCATGGCCTACAGTATCTGTTTTTTTCTTTTTTTCATTTGTTTTTGGATTCATATTTGTGGATGTTTTCTCTTTGGGAAAAAGAATATAACTGTTTAGCAAGGGACATATAAAAGTATCCCTAAACTGACACAAGCATGCAAAAGAAACACGAATGAATTTGCACTGCTGTCTCCCTCCCTTAGGATCTTCAACACAATTCCCATGGACATGGCGCTTTGCCGACTTGGGGTTTCTTTCCCCTGCTGTCCCAGGTCTCTGTACCGCCTCTTGTCCCTGATGGCTCCTACAATTCCCCACGGATGGCTGGTGCCCACCACAGGCTTCAGGGCACAGCCCCATGTCTGGGCCCTTCAATGCTGGCCATTGATCCAGCTGTGTGCACACTGCTTAAATGCTGCCAGGTCAAGCTGGAGAGCAGCACTTGAAAATTCAGTGCTAATTGCTGTGATTACAATCTGTGTCCCAAGCAGCCAAGGCCTCCAGGAAGAGTCTACAGGCGACCTGTCTAGGAATCAAAAAATCTCTGTTTGAGGGAAGCAAAATCTATACACACTGACTTTCTAGCTTGTTGAGTCATAACACAGGCATCAAGTCACTAATGATACCTTTTCCCAAATGCATATGAACCAGGGTAAGATGGCACGTAATATGCACAGGACTGACAGAGAGGGGAAATGATCAAACAGAACCAGCGTAACAACAAGATCTAACACCAGAGCCCTGCAACACAAGGCTGGGATAAACATTTTCTTTTTTTTTTTCTTTTTTTTTTGGTCGGTTGTGGGGCCTGAACTCTGGGCCTGGGTGCTGTCCCTCAGCTCTTCAGCTCAAGGCAAGCGCTCTACCGCTTGAGCTACAGCACCACTTCCGGTTTTCTGGTGGTTTATTGGAGATAGGAGTCTCGAGGTCTCTCCTGCCCGGGCTGGCTTTGAACTGTGATCCTCAGATCTCATCCTCCTGAGTAGCTAGGATTATAGGCGTGAGCCACCAGCACCCGGCTGGATAAGCATTTTCTTGAGATGAGTATAGATCCTTCGCATTGAAGTCACTGAAGGAGTGGGTTTCATAGACACCATCATTCTGCCAAGTACAGGAAGAATTTGTCATGAGAATCTTCGATCTCTTCCTATACATGCTAACTGTATTGTGTACATGCCACCAAGCTCGCCAAGGCAGTGGTTCACTAGAGAGAGAAAAAACTCAGCTAGATCTCCTCTGACACTAAAAAAATCATTGAAAAATAACATGAGCCTAGAGAATGCTGGGGTGAGGTTCCATTTTCCTAGACTTAAACTATTTTTTTTAAGCCCAAATCATTTGGAAATCAGGTCAGTAGTAAGACATATTGAATACTGCATGGAAAATCAGCTAGCAGTTCCCTGGATGGAGCATATAGCATATTTTCCTTTCTTCACAGACTATGTGTGTAGGAATACTTGTCCTTGTCAAGAACAGTTCTTTCCAGGGCAAAGAAGTTAGAGCAGACTGAATGGCTCTGAATCCTGTGCAATTCTAAAGAGATCTCTATATTCACTGGGACATAACAATGGCCCAAGACCTGAGTGCGATTTCAACATCATCACAGATGTTCCAGAAGGGAAAGCTAGGAATACTGGGGCCACATAGTCTTAAGCCACAGATCTGTCCTTAATTTACAACATATGAAAACATGACTTCACATGCTATCTTTCCTCCCCATCTTCCCAAGTGTGTCTGTGCTTCTTTGAAAATATAAAACCTTTTGTTTATCTTAATTAATTTTGAAGGTACAGGAAATTGAACTCAAGGCATCATGCTTGAAGTTTTTTGTTATGAGTGCTATTTCAGCTCTTCATTTGCAGATTATTCATTCTACATTTTTTTGGTCGGTTATGGGGCTTGAACTCTGGTTCTGGGTGTTGTCCCTCAACTCTTCAGCTCAAGGTGAGCGTTCTACCACTTGAGCCCCAGTACTACTTCTGGTTTTCTGGTGGTTAATTGGAGATAAGAGTCTCATGGACTTTCCTGCTTGGGCTGGCTTCAAACCACAATCCTCAAATCCTGAGTAGCTAGGATTACAGGCGTGAGCCATCAGCTCCTGGCATGATTTTTTTTTTGGGGGGGAGGGGTCCGGTTGTGGGGCCTGAACTCTGGGCTTGGGCGCTGTCCCTCAGCTCAGCTCAAGGCTAGCGCTCTACAGCTTGAGCCACAGCGCCACTTCTGGCTTTTTTCTTTTTTCTTATGTGGTGCTGAGGAATTGAACCCAGGGCCTCAGCATGCAAGGCAAGCGCTCTACCACTGAGCCACTTTCCCAGCCCGGGTATGATTTTTTTTAGACGTATATATTGTCTTTAATAAACTATTTTAACTAGTATAATTATCATAATGAGGAATGGAATGCACTGGCATGATTTTTTTAAGTAGAAGTGTAGAAGTAATCTTATGCCTTAAGACTTTGGTAATTTCAGGTAGCATTTTTTTTTCTAAATTATTAAATGAAATCGGCGTATAGTCAGAAAGACAAACCATGCCTGCACTGGAAAACTGCCACTGAGATATATTCCTCTGTGCTTTTTGAATTCACATGATAACGTCTGTTAATGGCACAAGTCACAGCTGAGGGTCCAACTAGTCAGAGGATGCCTTGCAGGGCAGTGACAGATGCATTGTCTCCTCCTTCCCTTCCTTCCTCTCACATGCCTGCCCTTCTCCCCTCCTTTTCAAAAGAACTCAAGGAGCTTCATATCAGGTGCTTCTGCTATTATAAACTAAGCGATCTAGGAAGTCAAAACTTTCGAATATCTAATTGTTGGGGTTGTGTTTTGTGTGTGTGTGTGTGTGTGTGTGTGTGTATGTGTATCCCTTGGATCTCTGGCTCTGTTTAGTTTCTTTGGCACCTGTGTAAGCTTCTCAGCAATAAGCACAAGGTCTTGGGCTCGACTATACTCAGGTTTGTTGACTGAATGAATGAATGAATGGCTGAGCAACTTATCCAGATAGGAATCACCTAAGTAATCACCTGGAAAATTGTTTTTTTTTTCCTTAATGGCCAGGAAACCCTTACACTTATATCATTTCGTAGACAAATTCTAATAACTGTCTGCCTTATACTACATCATGGTCTCAATTTGTCCCCTGCAGGCTGAACATGGCTGAAGACAATTAAATATAAAATGTACCAAGAATACTCTGTCAATATAACAAAGCACAAAGAAGACTATCCCCCAAATAATTCCAATCAATTTCACACAATTGATTTGTTCCTTCAAAGAGCCCTTAATTTACTCCATTCCTGATTGAGTTGTTACATGAATCATGAAGGTTTAACTATTAAGATAAAGGCAGATATTTCAATCAGGGAATACCCATGATAGTTTAATTAAAGAATTTTTGCATCTCACTTACAGAGCATTGCTCCTTAAGTACCGCATAGCATTTATTTAAAATGTCCCAGAGGCAATTAAGCCCTTGATTAACAATAAAATTTTCTTCCTTAACTTCATTCTCAATTACCAGGAAGCTCATTTCTCATTGCCTGAAACTTCCAGCCCAAGGTACTCAATGGATTTAACTCGCATGTAATTTCATGTAAGCCACCAAATAGCTTAGAAAGTATAAAAATACAGAAACCCTTCCTTGGAGTTGGAGGGCTTCACTGTGCTGCATTTTGGCTCTGCTGTCACCTGCAGCTTAGAGAATGACTACATCTGTGCAGTGATGAGTGCAGTGATGGAGCTGAGGGGAGACCAGAGGCTTAGCAACCAGGACACAATTCCCACTTAGGATGATTCTGTTTTACTTGAGCTCAGAGAATGAGGAAAATGTGATAAATAATTCCCTTGCCCACATAACTCTTCATGTCTGGGCTCATGGAAGAACAATGGTGTGAACCCCCACTCTTACTGAAAAAGGGGTAAGGGGGCAGGAAAACGGAGCAGTCAGGGCCTGGGCTCTTGAGTTTAATAGTCCTAGTGCTGAGGACACCTTTGGTGTAACTGCACTTTGCGAGTTAGATATGCTAAAGGGGTTGTTGGGAGAAATCAGTGAAATGGTACATGTAATGTGATTGACGAGTGCCTCTTGCATAAAAGTCTAAGCAATAAAACCACCACCAGTGTAGCTGAGGGGTAAAGTGCCGGCTTGTAAGCTCGAGTTCCTGGGTTCAACACCCAGCACTGCATGTGTATGCACATGTGCGTGTACACACACACACACACACCAGAGAGTATTACTGAGAACACTCCCCATCACACACCTCCTTGAGCTTGATGTGTGGAAAGCCTCACCAGAGATAGAGACAGATGGTGACAGGTACTTTGCTCCCTCTAGAAAACACACCTGCCAAGAGGCCTGAAAAACAGCTTCCACACTGAGGGGTCGCACTACAAACAATAAAGAGGGACTTATCCACTTCCCAGCCCCCAGAACTGCTGGATGAGCTATCTATAAATCTGAACATTTTAATCAGCTCTAAAATAAGGCTTCATGATTACCTGTGCCTATTCATTTATATCTAAAAAAAAAAACAAGGAATTTCATAGGGTTTTGCCTTTCATTTTTATATTAATGTGAAAAAATAGCAACTGGGCAGCTAAGTTAGCCCCTGGGGGCATCTAAGCTAACCCCTGGGGGGCATCAAAGGAGAACAGAGAATGCCAGGTGGGAAATGGAGGTCCAAGCCAGGGTTGGGATGGGTCTATTCAACTGGGAAGAGGAGCAGAGGGTGGGGGGAGCAGTAGGTGAGAGGAAGAGGTCAGATCTCACGGGCCTCAGAATGTCCTTCTCTCTACTGGGGGAGGGAGGAGGACAAATTCTAGTGGGAAAAATGCATGTGTGCATCACAGAGGGAGGAACACAGGTGGGCCCATCACTTTCATCTCAGTGAACGCCATAGGTGGTTTTCTTCACAATGCCAGGCACACCTCTAAGGCTTCCCTGTCTAATTCATGCATGTGGGGGTTCCAAGGACTAAACACTAGGTGTTGAGTACCACAGTACTACTTAAAATAAAAGGTACTACACTTACAATAAAGCAAGCAAATTTAAATTCTCAATGGTAGAATGTTCTTTCTTTTTAACATTAATCTGCTCCCTTATTTGCATTATCTCAATCTTTCAACAATTCCATAAAGTAGGATTATTATTAGTGTTGCCTATTTTATATATGGAGATGCAGGTCTATTTTATTCTGTAATCTACAAACAGACAGATGCTGACACTATTATAGCACATTTCCTAACTGATAGTTTTCTTGGGGCTTTATTCAAGACAATGTACACTAAGCTTCCTGGCCAGAAAATGGCTTCACATATGCAAGTGGACAAGATAGCAATTCAGCCAGGCACTGATGGCTCAAACCTATAATATTAGCTACTCAGGAGGCTGAGATATGAAGACCATGGTTCAAAGTCAGCTCTTGCAGGAAAGTCTGTAAGACTCTTTTCTCCATTTAGCCACCAGAAAACTGGAAGTAGAGCTGTGCCTCAAAGTGGTAGAGTGCTAGCCTTGAGCAAAGGAGCTCAGGGATAGCTCCCAGGCCCCAAATTCAAGCCCCACAACTGGGGGGAGAGGGGGAAATATCGCAATTCAGGCAAAGAATTAAGTAAGAATACTTCTCCTTCCCATCAAAAGTGTCTCCATTTGTGACAGTTTAGAACAGGGCTTAGAAACTTTGTCCTAAAAGGTCAGATAGGAACTATGCCAGTCTTTGTAGGCAGAGACAAGCATGAAGAAATTGTATAGGTCCTATATAATAAGAAGGAATACAAATCTCTACAGATTTTTTTTTGCTGATGGCATTGCAAATAAAATGGCATACAATTTTTTGTCGCTATAGCTCCACACAGGAGAAAAATGAAATTCTTTTGGGAGACAGCATTTTGTTTGAGGTTCAAAGGTAATGCCCCAATAATCAAATTATTCACCTGGAAAATCATTCTTTGGTAGAGGACTAACAGAAATGAGTAGTGATCCAATTTGGCCCATACATTCCTGATTAGAGTATTTGTCTTCAGGACTAGAATTGGGGCTCAAGTGGCCATGAACAAAAAAGCTGATCAAAGGTGTGAGGCACTAAGTTCAACCCTTAGTAGCAGAGCATGCGCATACACACAAGCAAACAGACAGCTTACAACAGAATTTTGTCTTCAGGTTGAGCCATAAACCAATGTATCCAGCATTCCACAGAAAGAGGTCATAAGTCACCAAGGAGACCCTGGGCATAATAGCTGTGACAGGGAAGAGCAGTCAGAACTGAAGGCCTGGACCTGTCAAGTGGTCAGCCCAGTTATCATTCAGAGACCCAAGAAACCTTCCAAGTGCTCTGATGCTCCCTGTTAACTTGGGAAGTTTCAAGTTGCTGCCAACATCTACTAGTTTGTACCACATTAAAGGAAAGTGGCTTTGCTGTGAATCACAAAAGTCAATGTTATATTTGCTTCTGTTTTGTTGCATTTTTTTTCTTTGTCAGTCATGGGCATGAACTTTGGGTCTGGGCGCTGTCCCTCAGCTCTTCAGCTCAAGGCTAGTTAGTGTCACAGTGCCACTTCTATTTTTCTAGTGGTTTATTGGAGATAAGAGTCTCATAGGGGCTGGGAAGGTGGCTCAGTGGTAGAGTGCTCACCTTGCATGCATGAGGCCCTGGGTTCAATTCCTCAGCACCACACAAGCAGAAAAAGCTGGAAGTAGCACTGTAGCTCAAATGGTAAGAGCGCTCGCCTTGAGCTGAAGAGTGCAGGGACAGTGCCTAAGCCCAGAGTTCAAGCCCCATGACAAAAAAAAAAAAAAAGAGTCTCACAGACTTTCCTGCCTGGGCTGGCTTTGAACTGCGATCCTCAGATCTCAGCCTCCTGAATAGCTATTGTTGCATTTTTAAACTCTAGGTCTCTCACGTTCTTTATTTTCCCCATCCTGATGCCAGCAAATTCCTTTTGGGAGCAAGTTATAACAGATCAGTTTGTATTTTTAAGGTTAGCAAACATGGCATCCTTGTAAAATACAAAACCTAGAACCTCTTGTGATTGCAGGGAGGGGAGCCAAGGGTAGGGAACAGGAAGGGAGAAGAGAGGTAAAGAGGGAGGTAATTGGTACACAAAAATCCAGACAGTATTTGACTACAAAAATGCAGGGTTGGAGAGCAGGGTGGAAGAAATTAATCAGAAATCCCACAAACAGAGGAGGGTTATTATTATTATTTTAACAGATTATGGATTGTAGGTTTTCATGCTTACTCAGATGGTGCAAGGCAAGATTTTAATCTCTTATCTTCATTCCCTTTAGGAGAAGGAGGAAGTGTGGGCAGTAATTTTGACAATAAATTGGGAGTTTTAGGGACCAAATTACAACAAGGGTTTCATTCAGCCTCAACAAGCCTCTCTCACAGGCATTATCTTAGACAAATGTGCTAATTTTTCTGGTGCTATCAACTTTCCAGTAATACAATTTCCTTCCTTCCCTTCCTGCTTCCCTCCATGCCTTCTTTCCCTCCTCCTCTTTCTTTCTTCCTTTTTCTTTTACCTTAGGGTCTCACTTTGTAGCCTAAGCTGGCCTCAAACTTGCAATCTGTCTGCCTCGCCCTGAGTGCTTGATTACAGATGTGCACTATCATGCTCAACCAGAAATTACAATTCTTAAAATATTTTTCTGTCCTCAGCCATCCCTACATCATATTATATAACTGAGATTATGGGGTAGTAAAAATAAATATAAGTCTCTGATCTCAATGACAAGGCAGGAGGCAATATTTGAGAGAGAAATAGATAAAAACTGATTGCAAGAGATATTATTTAAGGGAGCTGTGATTTTACAAAATATTCTTTGCTGATCCTGGCCTTATACCTGTTATATAGCAGATTCTAATTAAAATATCATGCATAAATACATGAGTGCAAAATCTAGCTATTAAGTTAGCTTTGTATAAAGTCATTTCCCTTAATCATGTACTCATTACTATTTGTAAGCCACTTAAAATGAGAAGAGCAAGTCAAGAGTGATGCCATACTCATGTAATATCAGCACTCAGGAGGTAGATGTAAGAGGATCACAAGTTCAAGTATAAGACCATGGCCTGCTCACACTTGTATTCTTAACTACTAGAGGCTGAGATCTGAGGATTGCAGTTCAAAGCCTGCCTGGGCAGGAAAGTCTATGAGACTCTTATCTCCAATTAACCACTAAAAAGTTGTAAGTGGAGCTGTGGCTCAAGTGATAGAACACTGGCCTTTGAGTAAAAAAGGCTCAGGAGAATGTAGTTGTGGAAGTGGGAAGGAACGGATGGTAGGGGAAAAACAAAGGAGGAGGCAACAATGCTTGATAAGAAATGTACTCATTACCTTGCTCATGTAACTGTAACCCCTCTGTACAGTATTTTCACAATAAAAAACTTATTTAACAACAACAACAAAAAAAGCTCAGGAACAGAACCTATGCCCTGAGTTCAAGGCCCAAGTCCAGCACCAAAAGAAAAAAAAAGGGGTCTGTCCTAGGCTACATACAAGATCATGTCAGAGAAATAAAGAGAAAGGGGGGGGCAGGGGAACTATACTTGTTAATCTACTAATTAATGTGCTTCTATTAATCATTTAAATGAAATACAGTGACATAAAAGTAGCAAAGAAAAGTGTTTTGTTTTTAACCTCATTTAGGTCAGGCATAAAGTTGTCCTGTTGAAGTTGATGGATAAGAAAAAGGTCATGAAAGCCTTTTCTACCACTGCATTTTCATATTTTAGCTCTATTTTTAAGCTCTTTCAGATATTTATGACACCTAAAATTTGTGAGTGGTTCCCTGAGGTCAAGAACCGGCTATAGGTTTTAAAACCCTTTCAAGATAGCAAAATCACAACTCCATGACTCATTATCATAATCCTTCTGTCCTGAGACCCATCTCTCCACTAATGTCTCCCCACTGAGCCCTTTATTTGCTCACGCTGAAATGCATGCACAGCCTTCTCTGTTACCCTTCATGGTCCAATCAACTGCACACGCTTCTGTTTTCCCAGAGATACTGTCAGCAAGTTTGATGTAGATGCTTTGAGGCATCCTTCTTCTAATTTGAGGCAAAACAGATAGTTGTTTATTCTGCTCCAAGGCTTTTTGTTTAAGTAAGAAAAGAAATGGAAGTTGTCCCAACTTTCAAACAAGGCTTTGCTGGCTCTAATAGCTTTTCCAATCCATACAACTCTTCTACCCTGTTTATGTTTCTTTATTTAGTGGAACCTGCCAATGTGGGCCCAATATGGGCCCATGATCACAAAGTACCACAAAGCCAGGACCTGCTTCCTTTCCTCCAACCCCCACTTCTATAGGAGCAATGATGGGGAGTCCTGTGCTAGAGGATGCTGGGACTCCAGGAACTGTGGCTCCTTTGGCCATTAGCTCCACAGAAGTATTGACTCTGGGCTGTTCTGCTGGTTCCTGAACCCCGAGGTCTAACGCTCAAGGATCCCCTGTATATTATGTTGTCATTTTGACATGAGGAACGAGTGGCCTTGATCTTCCTATTGGCCAAGGAGGGCCTGTCCTGAGGAAAAATAGGAAGAAAATACTCCAGATATCAGTCTTGGGGGTCTCACTAACAAAGAAGCTAATCGGCAAAACCATCAAATGCTTTTCGCTTACTGCCCTCAATCCTGCCTAGTTACAACAACCCACCTCTGAACCTCCTGCCTGGCCTGAGTCTCAGTAACTAAAGATTGTGGGAGTGACAGGTTCTCCCTGAAGTGACAGTCATATTTTAAAAGAGACTCAGATATAAAATGGAATACATCAACATGGAAGGTGAGGCTCTAGCTGCCCAACCAAGAAACTACTTCCCTGAGTGCCCACTTTAGTGGCAAGCTCTTGGAAAGATGGCTCCCGTCTTACTTGGTCCCAGGCCTCCAGCAGTCTGAAATAGCACTCATCAGGATAAGCTGGTACAAAGGGTAGAGGTGGCAGGGGGAAGCCAGGGCAGTGACACAGTAGAACCGCACAGGGACTTGCCAGGCCATGATCCAGCACTCTCTCTCTCCCTTCTGTATCAGCAGAAGAAAACCATGATTTGAGAGTCTTTTCAGTCTGATCTTTGTGCCTCACCAATGGCCAATGGCCATCTGCACTTTCTTTGGTCCCCTGGAGATGGTAAAGAAGTGATGCAGCCTCTGGTCCATCTCCCTTTATGCACATTTCTGAAGCCAAACAAACTCTGAAGACATGTAGACCTAAAAAGATCCATACATCTAAAGGCATATATCTTACTGACCAGATGAAACTCAGCCGAGATATATTTCCTATGCCTTTTGCTTAAGAATAACAGGTACTCAGGAAGGTGGTTGACAAAGAAACACAATCACAAAGGCTGATGAAGAAAGGCTTAGTGTGTGACCTATAAGTAGAGGGTCTTTGGTTAAGATCACATATACATTATCTCCATATAAATGCCCGAATACATTTGTTAGTCACCAAACAATGTGTCAGGCACATCACAGCACACAAAGACACCCTCTCCACCTCTTAAGAGTTCACACATATAACAGACAAGAGAAAAGAGTCCAGATCATTCTTTTCAGTGCTACTTATTCTCCGCTTAAGATGAGAGGGATCTTTTAACACAGCCCTTCATCCTGCCCTATGGGAAGAAGACGATTTGCTGGCCCTTAACCATTCCTGCTTTCTCTGGCTCTACTAGCAAGGCCTAAAGGTGCTTTCAGAACACAATCAGGCAGAAAGGTATTTTCAGCATTCCAAAGCAGAAAGAACAAGTGTCATAAATAGATTGAAAACTGCTATATTTAAATTAAGTATGGAGGAGGACCCGATTTATATCAAATAGGCTTTAGAGAACATCCATCACAAAAGTCATGAAAAGAAACATGTAACAGCTATACTAATATCCTCTGTAAATAGAGAAGAACAAAAGGTATTCTTCCCTGTGAGATCTGACCCACGACAGACATTTTTCTCCAGCTAGTAGTCACTGCATATTGGCCGTGGGAGAAAGAACTAGGTCTAACTAGACAAGCCCAGACCTTTTGATGGTCTCTCCTTCAACGGCTCCTTTTCTAGTTGGCCCACTTTTGCTATTGCCTAGATGCTAGATCTGACTTAAGAAGGTTTGTTAGGAGAATGGTAAAATGAGTTTTCTACTTAATATCAGAGACAAAATACCCAGAGGACCATGATCTTCCAATTTTAGGAGATGACCTTCTACTCCTCTCTCTTTTATTTGGGAAAAAAAAACTGAAATCCTGGAAGCAATTGGAAGCAGATTTGATTTTAAGGGAGTTTTTTTCTTCTCAACAATGGTTTTCTGAAAAAGATACATTTAAGAGAAAAAGGAAATCCACTGGAGAAAGTATTAAAAAATAACTGCAAGAGGTGGGAATATTGCTCAGTGGTACAGAACTTGCTTAATATATGAGGGGCCCTGGATTCCATCCCCAGCACTAGCTACTTAGGAGGCTGAGTTCTGAGGATCACAGAGCCAGCTTGGGCAGGAAAGTCCATGAGACTCTGAACTCCAATTAACCACAAAAAAAGAAGCCAAAGTGGAGCTGTGGCTTAAGTAGTACAGTGCTAGCTTTGAGCACAAAATCTCAGAGACAGCACCCAAGCCCAGGGTTCAAGCCCCAAGACTGGCACAAAAAAAAAAAAGCCTCTGCAATTTTGCTTCAAGCAAGCAAATGAGGCAGGCATATTCTCCAGACCTAAAAAGAAACTTTCCACAGGAATGAAACTGACTCTGCACTCCTGCACTCTATTGTTCTGGCTCCACTTTCTGTGGAAACCAATTCCTAAGAATATGGGGTGGGGAAAGGGAGCCGTGGAGCTACCTGGGTAGCGCTCTATCAGAGTGGATTTCCACCTGAACTGCCAACTCGTCCCTCTTCAGACAAGAAAGAGCCAGTGGCCACCTAGGCTCTTTCCATGACACCACACTGCCCCAAAGGATCTCCCCAGTTTTAAGTATCCAGAAGTGTGTTAATTATAAAACGTCAGTTCACATGCCAAGAACTAAGGTGAGCCCAAGGAATCTGTTCAAAGCTGATTTCCAAATACTAGGATACTGAGGATTACAATAATCACTATAAATTCAAAGTAAGAAATAATTGCATTGATAATTATAACAACAATGATATAATATGATGAGCTTGATTTAATAAATAGTATTTGATAAATGGATGAGTTTATCTTTAGGTTCTTAATATGGAAATGTTACCACAAAGAGAATCAGTGAGAAGTCTAATATTTTATTAATTCTAAAATGATCAATTTTGGGCTGAGAACATAGCTCAAGTGGGTAGAATGCTTGCCTAGCATGAACCTGGGTTCAATCCCCAGTACCACAACTACTTATTAACTTAAAAATCAAACACTCAGATAAAAATTTATGATTGGCTACTAAATTTTTATCACAAAACATTCTAAAATTAATTTTGAAATCTTGCTCTAACTTAACACAAATATATCTGATGTATAAATCCATGAAAAAACATGCTGCATATAGAAAAGGAGGGACTCTAGCTATCCACACCAAAAACTATCCTCCTGGGTCAAGACTGTTCACCTGTTGCCTTCAGCGCATGTGCAGTAGCTGGATTACCAAGGCAGAAAGCAACAGCTCCAGTGTATGGAGTGAGCTGAAAATGAAGGGGGACTCGGGACCACCATGGTGCCTCCTTGGAGCCGTTCGTCCATCAGGACCGAAACTCAACTTTTCAATGGCACCTGAATATACAGACAGCAAATGGATAAACAATAAATAAGCACTGCATATATTTCCAAAATCATCTTTAAAAACCCGTAGGCATGTGACCGAATTTTAAACTAAGCACTTTAAATATTCCCTAACTTGCCTGGGAACCAAAACAAGCAGAGCTAACATTCCCCACTGGCTTTCCTGAGGATGGTGCTAACGTGGCCCTCCATTGCTCAGATGCTGCCCAACTAACAAAACAGTTGGTAAATTAAAGAAAACAAATGACCGTGGAATGGTATTTCCTACCTTGGCCTGCCCATCGAGGGCCAGCTTCAGTGCCTACCACCCTCATTCAGGCTCGCATTGTCAGCCCTCACTTTCCCCTTCTAGCTTTTGTTTCCCTGGAGAGCCTTCCCTGAAACTTACCAGAGCTGTGAAATCTGGGAAAGAGGCAGATCCAGGATCTTTCCCAACATTTCCTGGGGAAAATCGTCATCTTATTTTTTACTCTTAGGTCTTCTTTTACATCAAGATTTTGCTTCTGCTTCCAACCCGAAAGTGAGCTCTTTCCTAATTCAGCATCCCAGATTACAGTCATGTTTATAGACCAGCCTTGCTTGTCAGGGATTAGAGCGCTGCCTGCCACATGCTCCCCTTCACCCTAGCCACGAAGGCCGATAAATGCTAATACTCAGCAGGACATATCCCAAACTTTAAGCCTCTGCAATGGCTAAGAAGAAAGTATCACGAATTTACTGAAATTATCTGTCGCACAAAAGAAAAGAGAAAGAATTAATCAAAGTGTCCCTCTTAATGCAATGCTTGATTGAACTCCTCCAATCCCTTTTTAAATAGGATACTGGTGGCCAGTGACCCGAGCGACACGCCCTAGCGAGGTACACAAGAAACACTTGTTCCATTTTTTTTCCTTTATGACCTCATTAGGGAGGATTTTGAAGATTGTTCCTGAATATGAAAACAAAGTGTCTTGAGACATCTGCTTTTTATATGTCTTTAGCCTTTTGCAGCTGTGCTGATCTCAGGGCTGTGTTTGTAACTCGGCATCCTCTGCTCCTAGCTCCCCCCTAAACGAGAACCCTAGATGACCTGGATGAAAACATCAAAGCTGCAGCCCTCGAAATGCAGACATGTGCTAGTATTGTACACTGCAAAGTTTGGCCAAGACCAACTTGGGATCCGTTCTTTTTTTTTTTCTTTTTTTAAATCTTCTCGGAGTCATGGCTGCCATTAATTAGCCCTGGAGGCTTCGAGGCTCTTCAGGGAGTGCGGCTTGCCAACCTGCCTAGTGCGAAAATACTCCACCGCCAGAAAAACATTTTTCCTCTAAGTGTTTGTTGATTCCACCCTTCGATTTCATATGGAAGATTCTATTTTACAATCAGAAACAAACCGATTTATCACAGAAGACTTGAAAAGGGAGCAGGAGAAAAAGGAAGCCAAGGACTGAACCTAAATGTAGTATTTTTTTTTTATTGACTTCTTAGAAACCAAATAACCTGGCATATTAGCGTGTGCATTCTGTAACAGACATTCAGCCCCATTGTACTTCTCAGAAGAGAATAAAAAGAAACCCTACTGTTTGAAAGCCAGCGGAACATCCCCACAACAGGGCACAACTGTTCCCTCATGCATGAATGGGAAGGAGATGAAAGAAAAGATGGACTTCTGAGGTAGAGCAAAAAACAAAGACAACAAAAGTGCTGACCATGAGGGGATGACACAACTCATTGCAGCGAAAAGGGTGAGAGAAAGGGGGCCAGACAATGGCGAGGACAGCCAAGTGACACGTAGGAGAATTGAAAAATCTACACAAGTGTCTTTTCTCTCCACCCTTGATGAAAAACAATTAAACGTTGGTACATCTGTCAGAAAGAAAGGGGGAAAAAAAAAAAAAGGACCACTGAAACCTGGAGCCATCGTCCGTCGGGTAACGTAGCGATCCACACTGTAATCCTAGTGAAGGCTTGCTTCCTCTTTCTTCCCAAAATGCAAAGTTTTCCTTTCTGTACCAATTTACATCTGTGTGTGTGGTAACACATCATAAAGGCGAAGGTGTGTGGAAAATGAGTTCGTGGACGTGAAGGAGAACATGGGGACGGAAGTCCAAGCACTCCACCTACAAGATAGGCCTCAGGAAATTTATGAAGGGAAATTCAGCTTTTTGTTTAAAGATTATTTCCCTCTCTGCTCATGTTGTAATTATAGACATATATGATATCAATTTTGGATTTTTTTTCTTAACCTTGCATCAGCTTCAAACATTTGGGCTTTAAGTTGTTTTACTTTCTAACCCTATTGCCAAGATACTGTTTGTAAACACTGAATACGAATGAAGGAAGCCTGTGCTTTAACGCTACTTGTAGGTGGAACAATCTTTGGTGTGTGATGGGAATAATTACCTTTTGATGTTTCTGTTTTTCTTAAACAGAAGCACACCTGTCTACACTTCACTAACGTTGAGCCCTGCTAATGAAGTGTTCAGGGAGAAAATCCCATCGACCAAATATATTAAAACCACCATATGAAATCCCCCAGTAGATGTTTATTGCTCCGGAAGTCCACCAGCCTGGGAAAGTCACACCATGTTTTAAAGCTTGCTCCTGAGCCTTATTCTTTCCTTGACAACGTGCAGCCTGGCACAAGATGCAAAAAGCAGTTATTGACCCTGTCAGGATGCCTGATTAATGGATAAACGCTGTAATTGATTAGCAGAGAAGTGTGAATTAAAACAGGGCATGGCATCAATAACTAGGCTCTGACAATGTAGCTGACGTAAAATGTAAAACAAGAGCCTGCAGCTATATCTCATCAAAGGCACATTTTTCTTTTAAAAAAAAAATGGAGCACAGGGGAAGTAAACAGGCCCAGTGTCTTGCTCTCTGCCACTCTTTAATCCTTCCTCATGGGAAAGATGCTGTGTGAAGCCACCAGCAAAGGAAAAAGAGAACTCAGTTGTCAGGCTACCTTCATGTAACAAGCAATGTAAGGCGGTTTAAGGTTTCTGTCACCCTGGGACTTAAAGATAAAGTACAGGAACAGCTCACAGTGGTGCAGCTAGGTGGTCCCAGCACCCAGGAGGCTGAGGCAGGAGCACTGTGAATTCGAGTACATACAAGACCATGGCTCAAAAAAGAAAAGAAGTATATAAGAACTAATTTTTTCCCTAGGAACTCTCCTTACTTTCATCCTCATAGAGAAGTAAATTCTGCTTACCCTGACAAGGGAACACTGCTTCTATTTGTTTCTGGAAATGGATATTTTGTTAATTCACTCATTAATTCATTCATCCAGATCAGCTGGATAAATTGGGCTGGTAAATTGGGATGCAAAGTGTGAAAGTGAATAAGGTTTATGATAAAGTGTGATACTACAGACCACTCTGGTTTCAAATATACAAACAAGCTGGGCACCAGTGGCATTTAGCTCCTAAATGCAATCCCTAATACCATCAAGAAAACAGAAATAAAAGGTTGTTTAAAAAAAAAACAAAACTGGGTACAGATGAGTCATGCTTGTAATCCTAGCTACTCAGGAGGCTAAGATCTGGAGGATTGAGGATTGAAGCCAACCCAGCAGCACAGCCTGAGAGATCAATTCAATTTCCAATTAGTGAGCAAAAAGCTGGCCTGGAGGCAAATAATAGCTGGCCTAGAAAGCAGCAAATTCAGGACAGAAAGTTCTAGGGGGGAGGCCAAAAGAAAGGAAAGGAAGGAAAGAAAGGACGGAGGGAAGGAAGGAAGGAAGGAAGGGAGGGAGGAAGGGAGGGAGGAAGGGAGGGAGGAAGGAAGGAAGGAAGGAAGCAAAGGAAGAAAGGAGGGAAGAAGAGAGGAAGGGAGGGTGTAGATAGTGCAGGAGTAGAAAGGTACTTCCCTTTCCTGGCCCATTATAAGGGACATAGCAAGCCTGCTTCTTCTATAACAAAAGGAAGGTTAACAAGAGGAAAGAATAAAAAAAATTAACCAGTTTTATATGACATGGATGCCTCAGAAATGGAGATTCTGCCATCCAGGGAACTCTGTCTAGGTTCGCTCCTAGGTTCCTGATAGAAAGAGGATTGGAAAGGTTGAGGATGGAGCTCAGTGGCAAAACATTTGCTTCATATGAGCAAAGCCCTGGGCTGATCTCCAGCACAAAAACAAACTAAAAAGAAATGTGATTGTACAAAAGGGTAGGAAGCAATGGTAACAGACTGAGGAGGAAGGCTGGCAAGGCCCAGCTGTTAGATTCATTCTGACTTCTTTGTAGATTTCCTTCCTCAGCATCAGGGGCCTCAAGAGAGAAGGGAGATGCATGACCAGGACCTGTCAGGGTATGTGGGGTGTGTGTGTGTGTGCGTGCGTGCGTGCGTGCGTGTGTGTGTGTGTGTAAGAGAGAGAAAGAGTACTGAGGTTTGAACTCAGGACCTTGTGCCCTTGCTTAGCATTTCTGCTGGTTAACTGGAGGAAGATTTGTCTGCCTGGGTTGGCTTTAACTTCGATCTTCAGATCTCAGCCTCCTGAGTGATGAGGATTAGAGGTATGAGTCACTAGGTACTGACCTCTCAGTTTTTACATACTTTAGAGGAGAAGGGCTATAGTTTCCATGAACCCACCAGGGAAGAAGAGTTCTGACTTCTAAGCCTTGATTAGGGAAGGAATAAATGGTGGGAGACAAGAAGGGAGGAGAAGGTCAGAGCGCTGCAGGTTTGGAGGAAATACAATCTGCTTTTGTTCAAAGTACTCAGGCATACAAATTGCCACGTTTAGAGGACTATTTTTGGTGGTGTTGTTATTGTTTGTTTATTTTGCTTTGTTTCTTTTTTTTTTTTTTTTTGGTGTGGGGGTGGAACCCATGGCTTCCTGTAAGCAAGGCAAAGGCTCCACCACTGAGCTACGTCCCCAACCCTGGGGTACTCTTTTTCTCTGAATCCCCAAAATAGACTGCTTAATGTTGACAACATTGTCAGAGAGCTTGGAGAAAAGACTAGTTTTTACTAAAGAGTCAATTACTGACTGGAGGGGAACAAGGTTCTGTAAGAATGGCAAAAGCCGAACAAGAAAGCAAGCTTAATTATAGGGCACAGTTTAGCTCAGCTGTGAACAGTATTTCCATCAGCAGAGTATAAACCCTGAAGGGGTTGACAAAAGACACCTAGGAGAAGTGTGCCTTCATCCTTCACAGCAGGAAGGCAATGGGGCCATAGATTCAATGCTTCTATCCCCACAAATTCTTTTTTTATACCAGTCCTGGGGCTTGAACTCAGGGCTTGGGCCTGTCACTGAGCTTTTATCCTCACGACTAGAGCTCTATCACTTTGAGCTCTACTTCCAGCTTTTTGGTGGTTAACTACAGATAAAAGCATCATGGACTTTACTGCCTACGTTGGCTTTGAATCGTAATCCTCAGATCTCAGCCTCCGAAGTAACTAGGATTACAGGCATGAGCTACTGGTACCTGGCTCCCCACACATTCTTATGTTCAGTTTCTCAACACAATGTGCTGGCTAGGGAGGTTGCATCTTTGGTGACTGAGTCAAGAGGGCAGAGGTCTTATGGATGGGATTGGTGCTCTTACAAAAGGGTCTAGAGACACAGCCCTTACTGCTGCTACCCAGTGACACCTGCGAGCCGCACCAACACAGCTGCAGCCTTCACCTTAGATTTCCAACCCTACAACTGTGAGAAATAAATTGTGTTTGCCTGGCGCTGGTGGGTCATACCTGTAGCAGTATTAGAATTATTTTAGAATACCAGAATTACTTTATTTAATTACTCTGTATTTATACTCTGTAAATGGTATCTTTTCTGAAAATTTGTATTTTCATTTAAAAAATATCGAACAGCTGAACACCAGTGGCTCACATCTAAATAAGATTCTAGAATTATTATAAATGAAAAAGGATGTTACTATCAAAAGAAATGGCATAGAAGAAAAAAAAGTTACTGTAAGGTCCGCTCCTGGATGGTGAGCAGACTCCACCCTCCTCGCAGCAAAGTCTCCACCCAGTACCTGTGTTACCTAGGCAGCTGGCACACCTGGAAGAGGTCACATCTGCATCCGCTGAGGTCACCTCTGAATTTGATGTGGCCACACCTTTCTCTGCCCAAACCCTAGATAAGGCCTACCCCAGGCCCAGATGCTCTCTTTCCCAGCTCTCTCCCTTTCCCAGCTCTCTCTCTTTCCCAGCTCTCTTTTTCCAGCTCTTTCCCAGCTCTCTTTGCCAGGTCTTTCCCAGCCAACATGGGCTGGTGCCAGCCAGAAAGATGAATAAACCTACCCCTTACCTGAATACCACATGTGTGGTGCTGGTCTTACTCGGCAACCTCTTTTTAAAAACCTAACAGTCACCCCGAAGAGTATTGGGATTTTAGGGTCCAATTAAGGATTTAAAATCCTTTTATGAAACCAAGAAGAATTACTTAGAAGGATAAGAGGCCAGCAAGACCAGTCTCCTCGAAGTGAAGGAAAACCTAGGGGTCAGTGGCTCACATCCTAGCTACTCAGGAGGCTGAGATCTGGAGAACTGCAGTTTGTTTAACTGCCTGGACAGAAAAGTGTTATGAGTTCAAACCCTAGTATTGGAAATATATGCACACACACACACACAGATTTTTTCAGTTGGGAGGTTAAGGCTAACCTACACTACATAGTTCAAAGCTACCCTAAGCTATATAGTAAGATCTTGTCACAAGAAACTAAGGGCTAAGAATATAAGTCAGAGTTAAGAGTGCTTGCCTAGTATATGCAAGGCATATACTGAGTTCTATCAGCTCTTTGGAGATATAGTGCAATGGAGGAGGGACACCTCAGAACTGGTGGCTAGGAACACTGCTGGGTCAGAAGAGAGGCAAAGGGCTGGAAGTAGGAAGTTCAGTGGTCACAGAAATCACTTGAAAGGACAGCTGAGAAAAGGACAAAGAAAGGAAATGGAAAGATGTGGAGGAACTTAGGAAGGCAACATTCCTGGAAACACTATTCTCCTTTTGCCTCTCCCAATGAGTGGATTAAAAACTCACAGGTTCCCTTCTGCCCTACATTGCCTTCCCAAATCTCAATGACAAAGATCTCTCTCTTTCTCTCTCTCTCATACACACACACACAGTATAAATAATAACAGCTTTATTATTTCTCCCAGCTCCACTGGGGCAGAGAAACCTAGCAGACGGTGCCTGGGAAGCACAAATGCTCTGTGCGCTGCCTGTGACAGCCCAGTCCAGAATGTGACCCTGCTGCATGGCCCAGGGCCTACAACTGAAGGCTGGGGGAGGAGGGGAGGGTACTCTCCAATCTCAAGTTTCTTTAAAAGTAAGCAAAGACAAAAAAAACCAAGTCACCAATCTAAAACTAAGAGTAAATTCAGCCACTGAAACAGTAACAAGGCTCTCTTCTTGACAAGGTTTTTGTTGTTGTTGTTGTTTTGTTTTTTGCCAGTCGTGGGGCCTGAACTCTGGGCCTGGGTGCTGTCCCTCAGCTCTTCAGCTTAAGGCTAGCGCTCTACCACCTGAGCCACAGCGCCACTTCCAGTTCTCTGGTGGCTTATTGGAGATAAGAATCTCACAGACTTTGCTGCTCAGGCTGGCTTTGAACTGTGATCCTCAGATCTCAGCCTCTTGAGTAGCTAGGATTACAGGTGTGAGCTACAGGCACCCAACTAAAATTCTTTTTTAGTGAAAGAATTTACATAAACTCAGTTCTTGTCAATGGTATGGATGTAAACAATCTCTAGGAGTTAACAGTTTATACAGGACTACTTTAATTTTTTTGGTGCCAGAACCCAGAAGCTTGCACATGCAAGGCAAGTGTTTTCTTCTGGGCTGCACCTCCAGCCCTGGAGCTTTTTTTTTTCTTCAGTGCTGGAACACTCTACATCTGAGCCTCTGTCCCCCTGCCCCCTCACAAACCTACATGGCCCAGACGGGCTTCATACCCATGCACTATTATGCCTGGCATCCCCCGTTTTTTGTTTTTGTTTTTGTCGGTCATGGGGCTTGAACTTTGGGCTTGGGTACTGTCCCTCAGCTCTTCAGCTCTTCAGCTGTACTGGAGTGCTCTACTGCTTGAGCCACAGCGCCACTTCCGGTTTTCTAGTGGTTTATTGGAGATAAGAGTCTCACGGAGCCGGGCCCTGGTGGCTCACGCCTGTAATCCTAGCTACTCAGGAGGCTGAGATCTGAGGATCGCGGTTCAAAGCCAGCCCGGGCAGGAGAGACCGTGAGACTCCTATCTCCAATAAACCACCAGAAAACCGGAAGTGGCGCTGTAGCTCAAGTGGTAGAGCGCTCGCCTTGAGCTGAAGAGCTGAGGGACAGCGCCCAAGCCCAGAGTTCAAGCCCCATGACCGACAAAAAAAAAAAGAGTCTCACGGAGTTCCTGTCGGGGCTGGCTTTGAACCATGATCCTCAGATCTCAGCCTCCTGAGCAGCTAGGATTACAGCCGTAAGCTATTGTCACCTGGCCCTGAGTTGTTTGTTGGTTTTCAAATTTTTTATTGTGATTAAGTCGTTACATAATTTCCCAAATTTCACAGTATTGTGGATTGTGATCCTTAGTTAAAGTCACAAACACATTCTAACTTTCATGGAGCAAATGGTCTATCATGGTCTGTAACATTTATGAGTTCTAGGAGCTTTGCAATACAGTTATTTCTTCCACATTGGGTGATATGTACATTTCTTTTGTTTTGCATAGCATCCCACTTGTTCCCTCCCTCCCATCGCTGCCATTGAGTTGCTTAGTTCATTTTGATCAATGTCCAGTGATGCTGGCCCTGAGTTTTTATACTCAAGGCTAGTGTTCTACCACTTTCAGCCACAGCTCTACTTCTGGTTTTCTAGTGGTTAATTGAGGGAAGGTGGCTCAGTGGTAGAGCGCTTGCCTTGCATGCATGAGGCGCTGGGTCTGATTCCTCAGTACCACATAAGCAGAAAAAGCCAGAAGTGGGGCTGTGGCTCAAGTGGTAGAGTGCTAGCCTGGAGCTGAAGAGCTCAGGGACAGTGCCCCCAGAGTTCTGGCCCCATGACTGGCCAAAAAAAAAAAAAAAGTTTATCTGACTTTCTTCCTGTGCTGACTTCAAACTGTAAATCTCAGATCTCAGCTTCCTAAGTAGCTAGGATTATAGCACCTGGCTTCTTTGCTTCAGTTTTAGTAAAAAAAAGAAATTCCACAATGATTTTCAAATGTAAGGGAGATGAGATTTGAAGAGCTAGCCTAGAAAAAGCACAATGTGGGGCAACTATACTAATCACAAGATTTATCAGCATCTTCATTCCAAGTCAACGGTCCTGGAAGCAACATGACTGACTGCCATTTTAGAAAGAATTCTTTTCTCTTTTTTTCTTTTTTCTTTTTCTTCTCTCTCTCTTTTTTTTTTTAACCAGTTGTGGGGCCAGAATTCTGGACCTGGGCGCTATCCCTCAACTCTTCAGCTCAAGGCTGAGCCACAGTACCACTTCCAGCTTTTTCTGCTTATGTAGTACTGAGGAATCAAACCCAGGGCCTCATGCATGCAAGGGAAGCGCTCTACCACTGAGCCACCTTCCCAGCCCCAGAAAGAATTTTTATAGTACCTAGTGTTTCAAATATTCACTCAAGCTGGTTGCTGGTGGCTCACACCTAGCTTCTCAGGAGGCTAAGATCCGAGGATTGAGGTTTAAAAACCCAGATGAGTCCATTTCCATCTGTGGCTCAAGCGGTATAGAGTGTTAGCTTTAAGCACAAACACTCAGGGACAGCACCCAGGCTCTGAGTTCAAGCCCCAGGACTGACAGAAAGAGAGAAAGAGCCGGGTACTGGTAGCTTACACTTATAATCCTAGCTACTGAGGAGACTGAGATCTGAGGATGGCTGTTCAAAGTCAGCCTGGGAAGGAAAATCTGTGAGACTTAAAAAAAAATTTTTTTTGATAGTCCTGGGTCTTGAACTCAGGACCTGGGCGCTGTCCTTGAGCTTCATTTGCTCAAGGGCAGCATTCTACCATTGAGCCACAGCACCACTTCCAGCTTTTTCTGTTTATGTGGTAACTGAGAACTCGAACCCAGGGCTTCATGAATGCTAGGTAAGCATTCTACCACTAAGCCACATCCCCAGACCTCTGTGAGACTCTTATCTCCAATTAAGTACCAGAAGAGGCACTGTGGCTCAAGTGGTAGAATGCTAGTCTTGAGCTGAAGAGCTGAGAGACAGCAGCCAGGACCAGAGTTCAAGACCCATGACTGACAGAGGGGTGGGGGGAGAAAGGGAGAAAAGAAGAAGGATGGAAAGAAGAAAGGGAGGAAGGGAGGAAGGGAGGGAGGGAGGGAGGGGAGAAGGAAGGAAAAATGATATTCCAAGTAATTAACCTCAAAATCAAGAACAGATATTTCTCTCTAAACAACCAACAAAAACAAAACAAATGCCAGGTGCCAGTGGCTCATACCTATACTCCTAGCTACTCAGAATTCTGAGATCTGAGGATTGGGATTCAAAGCCCAGGCAGGAAAGTCTGTAAGATTCTTGTCTTCCATTAACCACCAAAAAGCCAGAATGGAGCTTTGGCTCAAGTGGTATAGAGCTAGCCTTGAGCATAGCACCCAGACCCTGAGTTCAAACCCCAGGACACCAAAAACAAAACAACAAAAAACAAAAGCTCTCATCACATTTAAATTCCTAGAGTTCAACTACTTGTACTTGGAAGAAAAAAAAGTAGAAAGAAAAAGAATTATTTGCAGAGGGTTCAGGCCCAGCCAAACCACTGTGAATAAGAAAACAGAATTGGTTTACAGAGTCCCAAATACCCCAAATCCCATGAGCCTCTATCCTTTTTTGGAAACTAAGTGCGATACTTGTTTCTAAATTCAGATTTCAAAACACTCTAGGACTGAGTATGGAACTCAGTGGCAGAGCAAGTGAAAGAAACAAAATAATCAAAATATTCTCCTTCTGGGGCTGGGAAGGTGGCTCAGTGGTAGAGCGCTTGCCTTGCATGCTGAGGCCCTGGGTTTGATTCCTCAGCACCACATAAGCAAAAAGAAAAAAGCCAGAAGTGGCTCTGTGGCTCAAGTGGTAGAGCGCTAGCCTTGAGCTGAAGAGCTGAGGGACAGTGCCCAGGCCCAGAGTTTAGGCCCCACGACCAGACCCGAAAAAAATTCGCCTTCCTAGAATGTGACACTAAGTAGAATCACTTTCTCCTTCTTAAGGTGGGCTAGACAGCCAAGGAAGAGGGAAGAGCCAAGGAAAGCTGGCCATGTGACTGTGCAAACAGTAAAAAGCAAGACCACCCCAAACCAGCTGGGAGCCAAATGGCCGGGCCAACCAGTGCAACCACTGACTCCTCTTTGCTTCACTGTAATGATATCTCCATATCATTAGCCTTGCAAAATTGCTTGTCCCACCAGGACATATCCAGAAAACCTCATATAAGAACTGAAAAGAGGAGTAAAGACTGTTCTAAGAAAATCCAACCATTTCTGGAATTTACACCTTTTCCCACCTTTGCTCATGAATAATCCTCCCATTCATTAAAGTGTGCCTACAAATTTTGATCAAAAAATCCCAGGCGTATGCTGGTGCCACTCTCTTGAGAAGTCTGGGCTGATCCCTCACTGTTGTACTTTTGCTTCCTCCAGATACTTCGTTTAGTCTGTGTGTGTGTGTGTGCTTGAACATAGGTCCTGCGCCCTTTCCTTCATTTTTTTCACTCAAGGCAAATGCTCTACCATTGGAGCCATACTTCTTAGTGTTGGTTATCTGGAGATAAGAGTCTCACAGACTTTCCTGCCCAGGCTGGCTTTGATCCACAATCCTCTGATCTCAACCTCCAGAGTAGGCAGTATTACAGGCGTGAGCCACCAGGGCCTGACAGTCTTCTCTGTCTTTGAAGGTTTCTAGCCTCTATTCACTTTGGTACCCAGCTAAGGAACTGGAAAATCTCCTCCAGTGCTAGAGAGAAAGTAAGTGTACATCCACCCACTCAGCCACCTGTAGATCTAGTTTAACATGTAAGAGGTTTGACCTTGACTGCATGTGTTTTCCCTTTAAAAATGACTTTAGACTGAATGCCCAAGAGAGATGTACTTTCTCCATATTACCTTCCAATTTAGTCTCAGAATATATGATACAGATAAGTCACAATTATTAAGAACTCTAAAGTCATCCCTGCCTTTGCACAGTCTGTGCCTACTTGACTGACCTGACTGTGAGCCTTGGAGCTTAGTGGAGCCTTAGCAATGAGGGGCCCTCAACAAACAAGCTAGCTAGAGGATCCTGGAGGGTGGAAAATTGAATATACAAAAAATTCTGGCTTACTTTTTTATATTTTTGTTATTTGGGGGCATATTTGACTCA
Source organism: Dipodomys ordii (assembly GCF_000151885.1). Taxonomy (NCBI): domain Eukaryota; kingdom Metazoa; phylum Chordata; class Mammalia; order Rodentia; family Heteromyidae; genus Dipodomys; species Dipodomys ordii. Next base: position 5,899,402 of record NW_012267281.1, read on the forward strand.
AGGGGATGTTATATGTTTTCTAGCAGCTTTGCTTAGATTATTTAGTTAGTTATTTTGTCAGTCTGAGACTTGAATTCTGGGCCTGAGTTTTGTCCCTGAGCTTTTGTACTCAAGGCTAGCATTCTACCACTTAAGCCACAGCTCCACTTCTGTCCTTTTGGTAACTAACTGCAGATTAGAATCTCATTAACTTTCCTGCTTAGGCTAGTTTTAAACCAAGAGCCTCAGATTGCAGTCTCCTGAGTAGCTAGGATTATAAGTATGAGCCACTGGGTGCCTGGCTATATCACTATATTTATTTGTTTGTTTATTTATCTATTTATTTATTGGTGCTGGTCCTGCGACTTGAACTCAGGGCCTGATACTATCTATGACCTTTATTCACTCAAGGTTAGGACTACGCCACTAGAGCCACATATTCACTTCTAGCTTTTGGGGTGATTAACTGGAGATGAGAGTCTCACAGACTTTCCTGTTAAGGCTGGCTGTGAACTCTGATCCTCAGATCTCAGCCTTTTGAGTAGCTAGGATTACAGATGAGCTGGCACCCAGCTCACAAGTGGATTTTAAATGTTCCATGAACATCCCTATAACTGGGTCAACAGACTCCCAAAGAAAGAAAGAAACCATCAAAATAATTTTAAAAAATAAATCTTTCGATGGGCACTGTTGGCTCACACTTGTGATCCTAGCTATTTAAGTGACTGAGATCTAAGGATCATGGTTCAAAGACAGCCCTGGCTCTTATTTCTAATTAACCACTAGAAAATCAGAAGTGGAGTAGTGGCTCAAAGTGGTAGAGCACTAGCCTTGAGACAAAGCCCAGGCCCTGAGTTCAAACCATAGGACCACCAAAAATAAACAGATCTTTTCTGTAACTATCCATCAATGGATCAGATAAGTGAAGAACACATCACAAGGCTGGAGGAAACCAAGAACTACATTCAGAGGAAACAGCTGAAAGTGATTAACAATACAAAGAAGGCTTCCTCTCCTACTACAGGCTGGAGAATTTACATAAATGGCCTTTACACCTGTAACCTTCGCAGGTGCTTTGGCCTTTCCTGCAATCACTTTCTCTCGAAGCCCCAGACAACTGCAAACCCTGGGATATTTCTACACAGTCAGCTTAGGTTCTGTTTTACAAATATAAAACTGTTAAAACCCAGCATTGAGCTGACCTTTATCTATGTTCCGCATTGCCACATAGGTATAAATTTAGGCTGTTGGCATCAACGTAAGGGAAGTTTCCAGTTTCCTAGTAGGTAGGAGAAAGTTTCCTTTCTAGTCTACACCCAGCAGCTGAGGTTGTGACTGGGGGAAAAAATGCTTTGTATACAAAGAAGATGGATAATCTTTCTGGTTGTAACTCCTAGGTAAAGAAAAGAATTTATTTAATATGCAAACACCTCCCAAAGTCATCTACACATTAAAAGCCAGCAGGAGGTGAGAAGAAAACAAACAGCTGACTTGCAAACCTTACACTGAAGTCAGTTAAAGAAAGAAGGCATTAAGGAAGTGAGAGCACACAGGAAGCTAAGACTCAAGGACAAATGGACACAAACTGGGTGGCACTGCAGCCTCAGAGTGAAAAGAGAATGCCAGGCGCCGGTGGCTCACACCTGTAACTAGCTACTCCGGAGGCTGAGATCAGAGGATTAAGGTTCCAAGCCTGGTCAGGAAAGCCCATGAGACTTTTATCTCCAATTAAACACCAAAAAGTCAGAAGTGGAGCTGTGGCTCAAATGATAAGGCTCAGGGACCGACAGAGCTCAGGCCCTGAGTTCAAGCCCCAGGACTTGCTGCGTATGCGCGTGCAGGCACACACACACACACACACTTCTTCACTTAGCTGTTATTATGTTGCTAGAATTAAATGAGACAATAAGTGTAACCTTCCAGCTCTGTATTAAATGCTCCACAAATAGTAGCTATGATTTGGGGGCTTTTGTTCCCTCAGGAACTGTGTCTGTGTCTCTCTCTCTAACCTTGAACCTCACTGAGGTGACAATGACAGGGGCTATAGCTGATTTACATCACAGAATCAATGTCAACTGAACTGGTACCAAGAGGAACCATCTACACTCCAGAACCGATAAGATAAAGGAATCTTGATAATCAGAAAGAGGGGGAAAAAGTCCAGCTTTTCCAAAATGACGGTTTTTTTGAGACAGGGTTTCACTGTGTTCCTCAGGCTAGCCTTGAACACTAACTCTTGTGTAAACTGCTGAGTAGCTAGTATTACAGGTAAATCACCACAACAGGGTCTGTTTTAAAGATCTTTTACACTAGGCTTAGACGGAGATATGTCTTTTAAATATCTAAACTGTTAAATGTTGATTCATGACGCATTATATTTATTTATCATTCTAGCAAATATGCACAGGAGCTGCTAAAGCCTTTGGACTAAAGACCAGCCCATTTCATCCACAAAATTCAGAAGGTCATCATGACCTGTGATGTCCCTATGCCTTCTAGGATGAAAGGACTATGGAAGCTTCTAGACTTTGAGGTACAAAGGCTAAGTCAGCTTTGAAAAGTAGAGTTGAAACAAGGGGGTTTTACAAGGCATGCACAATCTCGGACCTGTCCTCATCTCCCTAATCTTGCTTGGCGACCTGCATCCAGTGCTAACCAGGGGTGTTTACAAGTCACCATTTAGCACCTTCTACTGAGACATTTTTACACCACATTGCTTGCTCCCTTTCTTTCTAAGGAGAATGGCAGAAAGGAGGCTTCGGAGGCCTCTTTTATTTCTCAAGCTGCAACTGAAGATAGCAAAGTAAGATAACATTAAGTCTGTCTTTTAAAATGGCAATGTTTAAAGTTTCTTCCACGTTAATGGTGAAGGGAAAGAAAAAAATCTTCCTAAAAAATGACTCTCTTGTAGAATATCAGGGTTAGTTTCTGAGTGGCACGTTTTTAAAACATTTAATCAGTAATCTGAATGTATGTCAACACCTTCTGGCGGTGTGCTATAAAATGTGAACCTTGTCAACAGCAACAGAAAAAGGCGCCACACTTGGGACCTAGAGCTTTTATGCTGACACATAGTCATAATATAATTTTAAAATTTATCATCTGTTTAGCTGCAAGCAACAATTAATCTTTCTGACAATCCATACAATGCTTTAAATAACACCTGGGAAGAGAAACAACGCATTTGAATTTTTATTTTCTTCATTTTCTACAGTTTTATAGCTACAGATGCATAGAAAGCAACACATAATAAATTTTGTGATTAGGATTAAAATGTTGGCAAAATTTTTTTTCCCTGTCACCACATGCCCCTCCTTGCTTCAGTTAATAAAATTACTTAACAGGAGAACCGTGAGAGCAAGTCCCACAGGAAATGGAGGCCTCCGAGGATTCATTCCTGTCACGTCAAATGGCATTTTATTCCCAAATCATTTAACCTCTGACTCTGCATAACTACTCATGGCTTGAATGTAGTTCTGGTGGGGGCCTAGAAGTGACACTGATCCGTGACTGGCAACTCCATCAAGGCATGCAACACTGAGTTAGTCTCATCTGACAAATGCACAAAATGCCACAAGACAAAAGGTCTTCACAATGTCTAGAATCATGTGAAGACAATTGTGCTCTAAGGATTTGTGTTCTGTTCTGCATGCCTTGGGAGACTTCCTGAGAAATCTTAGGCAATATTAACATCCTCAATTAATCTCTTTGCTATTACCATGCCACCAAAAGGCATGGCACCAGATTTACCTGTGGCTCCTGTGCCCTGATAACCTGCTGCTTTGCCAGCTGGTGGCGTGGAACAGAGTCAACCTCAACACAAAAGAGGACTTAAACAGAAGGTTATTGCAAACAATAGCAACCACCGTCAGCCCAGAGGTTTACAACTATAAAGTAAAAGACTTTGATTATACCCATTTGACAGATCACAGAACCAGAGTACTGCATTGCAGCTCAAGGTTTTTCTCTTTTTTTGGGGGGGGGGTCTGGTTGTGGGGCCTGAACTCTGGGCCTGGGTGCTGTCCCTCAGCTCTTCAGCTCAAGGCTAGCGCTCTACCACTTGAGCCACAGAGCCACTTCTGGCTTTTTTCTTTTTGCTTATGTGGTGCTGAGGAATCGAACCCAGGGCCTCTGGCATGCAAGGCAAGCACTCTACCACTGAGCCACCTTCCCAGCCCAGCTCAAGGTTTTTCTAAGTCCCAAACCCAATCTCATGTGTTTTCAATTGTTACTTCACCTGTAATATTAACTAACATTAAAAAATAATAAAGATAGCACTGGGGTTCAAAACCAGCCCATGAGACTTAACTCCAAGGAACTTCAAAAAAGTCAGAAGGGAAGCTGTACCTCAAGTGGTAGTGTACTAGCCTCGAGCAAAAACGGCTCAGGAAGCCCCCAGACCAGTCCTCCCCCCCCCCCACAACAACAACAATAATGAAGCCAACAGAACTTAACAGGGCATTATAATAAAGGATTTAGCTGTAGTCCCAGGTACTGGAAGACAGAGGCAGGAACATCATTTGAGCATGTGAGATTGAGGCCAGCCTGGGGAACAAAGCAAAACCCTGTTTCAAGAAACAAAACCAGCTAAGTACTGGTGGCTTATGCCTATAATCTTAGCTACTCATGAGGCTGGGATCTGAGGATTGAGGTTCAAAGCCAGCCTGAGCAAGAAAGTCTGTGAAACCCTTATCTCCAATTAGTCACTGAAAAGCTAGAAGTGAAGATGTGGCTTAAGTGGTAGAGTTAAAAAAAAAAAAAAAAAAGCCTTGAGCAAAAAAGCTCAGGGACAGTGCCCAGACCAGAGTTCAAACTCCAGGACCAGAACAAACAACAAAAACTGTCCAATGAGGAGTACTTTTCCCCAGTTTCCAAAAGAGGGGGATGCTCCCACATTACTCAATTGATAAACTCATTTTCTTCTAATTTTACCTTATTATTATTATTATTTGGGGGATGGGGCTTGAGGCTTGAACTCAGGCCTGAGCGCTATCCCATCAAGGCTATCCTTCAAGGCTAGTGCTCACCACTTTGAGCCACAGCGCCACTTTCGGTTTTCTGCTGGTTAATTGGAGATAAGTCTCATGGACTTTTCCTTTCTGGGCTAGCTTTGAACAATGAACCTCAAATCTCAGCCTCCTGAGTGAGCCACCGGCACCAGAACCATAACTAGAACCTCAGTCCGTAGGGCCTACAGGGCCTCAGACTCTGAATGCACTGGGTGCAGGGGGCCTCACAGCGCGGAGCTGTGAAGCTGTCTCGGTGACCTCAGAGGGCACTTTTTCATTTAGACTGTGTCCCTCCACTTATTAGCAAGCCAGGCCAGCCACCATCTGACTGAGGGGACAACCCGCACCCCAATTAAGGTAAAGGTATGTGCAAAGCTAGAGTGACATGAAACCCACAGGAACACAAGTGTGAAAAACAGCCACTGGTAGCGTGGCCCTGGCGGAGGGGAAGGCCAGGCTGCCCTCTCACTCTGTGCTTGAAACACAGGAACACCACGGCCATCTGCTGTGTCTGTGGCCGAGCCCGGGGGCCGGCTGGTGGAAGGAAAAGGCATGTATCAGTTGCAGCTACGGCACAGGCATGCACACAACTGATGTGTGCTCCTGGCTCTGCCAGCTTTCTAGGCTTGGCCTTCCACACCTGATCGTGCCCTGCAACTGTTCTGTCAGGTTTCGCAGCAGCTGCTTTATAGAGGGGTTTCAGGACATATGGGAGGGTGGACACAGAGTGGTCACCACTTTCAAATGAACTCCATTGTCCTGCGGCCCACTGGAATGCCTGGGGGATGAAGGAAGGAGTTCCAGCGTCTGGATGGAGGTTTGTGCCAGCCATAAATCCTGCTTAGCTTCCTTCCACTTACAGTTTATTGCATTAACATTTCTTTTGTGCTGGCCGCTGCTGGGAACCTATTGTAAATTTGGGCAATTACAACTTTTGTTCCCTCTGTCCCTCCCCTCCTCAGTACTGTAACATCAAAGGTGGCCAATTCAGCAGAGGCTGGCTCTGTCCCTTAAATCCCACCTGACATACATGTTAAAAATCACAGGAGCCTAGAAAAAAGTCACAAAGATGCTGATTCTACCTTCAAAGAGTCTTAAAATAATCTTTCTTAAACTCTCTGTACAAAGTGCTCCCAAAGCCTGGCTAGGTGTCTTAGTGTCTCTGCTCAAATCCTCTGGAAAGCAGATGTGCGAGTCTGCGCTGAACTGTGTCAAACAGGAAGCTTGCCCTCAAATGCCCAGATTTTCACCAGCCCTGCCTCTGCCTAGGTCTCAGTGGAGCTTAAAATAATCTCTCTTAGAGGAGCTGCATAAAGCAGAGCGGGTCATGGAACTGCTACTGTGGGGAGGAGGCAATCTGAAGAAATCAAGGATAGGGGAAAGGCCCTGAAGCAGATAAGAAGGGTGTGTGCCCAGCTATCAGGCTCTGTGGACAGGTTCTGAGCTTCATTCTGTACTGTACTTGTTAGAGAGAAAATGTGCACGCATGGAGGTGTGCTGGTGATTTCAAGGGTAAAGGAACTTTGGTCATTTCCACTGCCTACAGTTTTCTGAGGACCTACTATGTGCTTTTGGGGACAGTAGTACATAAGATGAAAAGATGAACAAGGAAAATGCCTGTTGCAAGAAATATAAAATCCAATGGAGGGCTGGAAGGTAGCTCAGTGGTAGAGTGCTTGCCTTGCATGCATGAGACCCTGGGTTCCATTCCTCAGTACCAGATAAGCAGAAAAAGCCAGAAGTAGCTCTGTGGCTCAAGTGGTAGAGAGCTAGCCTTGAGCTGAAGAGCCGAGGGACAGTGCCCAGGCCCAGAGTTCAGACCCCATGACTGACCAAAAAAAAAAAAAATCCAATGGAAGAAAGAGACCTAATGATGGTAAACAGAAGCTGCTTCATAATTAGTTTCATCATATGAGTACAAAAGGTCATGCATCTCACTTCCTCAGAAAGTTAGAGAAACCATATAACTTAGCAAGTCCTCTTTTAGGTATCCAAGATAAAAAAAAAAAACCAGTTTAATCAAAAAGTTATACACAATGTGGGCACTGGATGCTCACACATGTAATCCTAGCTACTCAAGAGGCTGAGATCTGAGGACTTCAGCTTGAAGCCAGCAAGGCAGGGAAGTCTGTAAGATTCTTATCTCAAATTAACCACCAGAAAACTGGAAGCAGAAAAGCTCAGGGACAGAATGCAGGCCCTGAGTTCAAACCCAACAACATGATACACACAAAAAAAGTTGTATGCACATATTCATAGCAGAATTGTTCTTAATAGTTTAAAAGTAGAAACAACTCAAATATCCAACATTGGGTGAACAGATATACAAAATGTGGTATGTTCCCAGAATGGAGCTATTACAAAAAAAAAAAATTTTACTGATGGAAATAGAAACAACTTCTGCCTCACCATGCTAAGCCCAAAGGAGTCATCACAGGGAGATCTAAGTTTCAGTATTCCTATAACTTACTCCCAGATGAGCCAATCAACATAGTCCCAGCTTCCTTCCCCACCACCCCCCTACCCTGGCCCTCCCCAGATCCACCCCCAGCCTGGGCTGCTTCCCTCCCTTCCATTCATCCCCTTGGCAGCCACGCCCCCAAGGTCTGTAAGAGTCACTCCTCTCTAGTCCAAGAGGCTCTCTCAGATTTTCTCTAATAAAAATGGCTTTTTGTAAAGTTTGCTTCTATCTTGACTCTCATTGTCCTCTCAAACCTTAAACTTTCCTTACAATTAAAAAAAAAAAAGGAATGAAGTACTGATCTACATCTCAAAGGATGATCCTTAAAGAAACTAAAGATACTAGGTTAAATGAAAGAAGCCAGACACAAAAGGCCAAAATCACCTACTAGTAATAGGGAACGTTCAGAATAGGCAAACTACAGATTCAGAAAGATAAGTGATTGGCAGGGAAGAGAAGAACAAGTTGAGATCTGAAGATTGAGATTTGAAGCCAGCTTGAGCAGCCAAATCAAACAGACTCTTATCTCTAATTACTCAACAAAAAGATGGAACTGAAAGTATGGTTCAAGCAGGAGAGCACTAGCTGATGCCCTGAGCTCAACCCTCAGGACCAGCACAAAAAACTTGTGTCTAAAAGTTAGTTACAACTCTACATCACCTGTTTATTAAGAAAATGTGCCTTAGCAGATTCGTGCCTATAATCCTAGTTACTCAAGAGGCTAAAATCTGAGGATTGAGGTTGAAAGCCACCCTGTGCCAGAAAGTCTGTGAGACTCTTACTTCCAATTAATCAGCAAAAAGCTGGAAGTATAGCTGTGGCTCAAATGGTAGTATGCCAGTCTTGCATGAAAAAGCTCAGGGATAGCATCCAAGCCCTGAATTCAAGCCCCCGTACAAGGAAAAAAGCAAGCAAGCAAGCAAGCAAGGAAGGAAGGAAGGAAGGAAAGAAGGCAGGCAGGCAGGAAGGAAGGAAAGAAGGAAGGAATAAAAGGAAGGGGGAGAGAGGGAGGGAAGAAATCAGAAAATGTTCCTTAGGTCAAACAAACAAGTAGTACTTGAGCTTTTTGCTTTCTGTTTGTTTGAAAACCACCACACTGCTTAGAAACATCCCCATGCCTACTACTACTGCCTTCAGCGATTCTAGGGAGGAACATCTACGCAGAGAAGGCTGCCATGTTACCAGTCCTGAAGGGTCAATGAAAGCAGGTCAACAACCCAAAGCAAGCAATCCAAGAGTTAATCAGAGATACTAACTCCAGAAAGTGCTTATTAACCCAGCCCTTTCAGCACTGGGTCTACCCCACCCTCCTGCCTCTAACTAAACAAAGCACTGCAGATCTCAGTGTGAGAGAAAGCTTTTGTTCGAGTAGGAGGTTGACAGCTACTTGCAGTGAGGGGGTTTTGTTTGTTTGTTTGTTATTCAAGTAACTCCCCCCCCCCAGAGAAAACTGAAAGAGAAAATGTCAGAAGTAAGTGATTAATGATTTTTTAAACTAGAAGAGAGCCCCTGTTGAATTGTGAAGTATGAATTGAAAAGAAACCCATCCTATTAAATGATAGCTTTTAATATGTAAGTTTGATATTAATTCTTTCAAAAGAGTTGTGCTTGGGAATCGAGCGAATGACAGGAAGGTCGGTTGAAATCCCAGCATCCTCGGAGGGGTGGCTGTTTGGGAACATTCTCACATCATCTTGGAAAATAGATGTCGAATGCTGATGATTGCATCAATGTGGTGTGGAGGCGTCATCCAACTCTCTCTTGTCCTCAAGCTGGGTGATATTAGTCTGACTCCTAAAATACTTTTAAACAAAGTCCCAGACTCTTGGGAATGAAGGGAGTTGGTGATTGGGGTGGGGTGGAGATGGAGAGGAAAAGAAACAGAACATTTCAAGGAAAAAGAATCTACAGCAAAAACTACTTTTTTTTTATTGTTGTTTAATGGTTTCTTTTAATCAGCTCTCAAAGCAAAGAGAGAAGCTGAAAGCATTCCTTGTAAATAAACAACAAAGAACTCTGAAAACTTAGTGGACCAGAACTTTGGAAGTTGCTAGCCCTAGGTCTGATGGCTTTAGTGAATTTAACAATTAAAAGAGATGGTGCCAGATGACCAAACCACTAGCCACCTTTTGGTCCCAAAAGGAAAGTGAATAAAACTTGGGGGAGGGGCACCGAAGAAGAGGGGGTTTGAGGGGGGGAAGAAGCCCTTTCTTACAGGGAAATAAAATGCCACGTAACACAACCATGTGGTTGGCTTTTAGGCCACATGCAAATTTAGTCCAAGGAGTTTGCAGATGGAATGCAATTTACTGCTCAAATAGGAAATAACCTATTTGAGTCTCTGATATCTAATTAATAAAACAGTCTAAAAAGAATGCAGAGTCAATAGTCATTCACCTCCTGGGTTATTTCAACAGGCTCTTGCTGTTAAACAAAATTCCAACTACTGCCTGAACTTTCAGGTATTGGCTACCTTCACAAGAGGTAGTTGTAGCTCTCAAATTTACCTTTTGAAACAACGACTGCTAGACAACTAGACTAGAGGGCTCTGCCCCTTTGCAGCTTGCTCTGTGAAGGATAAAAATGTTCAACTATGAAAGGTTTCAAGTCATGTTGCATCTAGAAAATAAGAGTAAACAAACACATTCCTTTGGTAAACATGGAACTTGCTTGAAATTATTTAAGTTGAAATCGTTACATTCAATCTCCAAAAACCATACAGAGAGCGTAGGAGACATGGGATTTAAACCCTTCCTTGCTGAGAATCATGAATTTAAAAATAAAAATGATTTTTATCTCCTGTTTTCCTCTTGCCTTTGTTTTCCCTTAAGCATGCCTGCATGAGATAGTTTCTATTTGTCACTGATAACAAAAAGTTTGAGCCAGAAGACTTGGGACGACCTGTTAATAATTGCAAGGATACAGTTGAAAACGTTTCTGTGGGTCGAGTTCCCTGTGTTCACCCTGGATCCTCCCCCCTTGCAGCTTACTGAAGAGCCAGGGCCCCTCCATTCTGTCTGAGTGTGTTTGCTCCTGGAAACCTGAAGCTAGGAAGCCAGATCCATTTTTCAGTGACACAGCTTAAAATGTCAGACTCTGTAAGAGATTTGGTATAGAGAAGCTGCTTTAGGAATATGTATTAAGCTAAGCTCCTGGGACCCTGCTTTTCAGCCACAGTGCCTCCGTCCTAAAGATGAGAGGCCGATGCCTGGTGTGTGAGTCCTTCCAAACTTGAGTGGGCAGACCTGGAAAATGCAGGCTTCACCTTGGCCTCGGTCCCAAAGGTGCATCTGTACTACTGGCTTTTGTCAGAATGAATGATGGTGTTGAGTAATTTCAGGAAAGCAACTCATCTGCCCAAATATGACTGCCAAAAGATTCAGAAGAATGTAATTTAGCACTTCAATGTAATTTGATTTTCTGACTTTACAAATAAGGGGAAAGTTGCTTTCTAGCTACTCTAGCTTCTGCACTATGCTTTAATTCCCTGGTTCCCTGGACCATCTTTTTCGCCATCCTCCATTCTAGGCAGAAGCTAGAAGAGGTAGGATAAGCATATTTCTTCTCTCTCTTCAAACTGATACATTCTTGTTCCTAGTTCAGTTGTTATTCTTAAAGTGATGCCAAGTTTGTACACTTAAAAAAAAACTGACTCAAGAATAGCCAAGTGAGTGGTATCATTAGCAAATACAAATATGCTAATTCAGATAAAAATATAATTATTAGAAAATCCCAACTTGTCACATGCAAATATGTATGACATACTTGAAAAGTATCTAGATATTATGTTGCCAAGAAGGCAATACATTTAAGGCAATCTTACAAAGTATATGAAATCACAGACTGTAATATCCTGCAACTATTTTAATTTTAAGAGCTCAGTTTACAAATATATACCAATATTTTTCTCACTTTTAATTACTCCCCTACTGTTTTAACATAAGAGCTAAAATAACCCAAAATGGCCCCCTAAACACACACACACACACACACACACACACACACAAGTCTGTTACACAGATCTTGGGAACAAAACTGTATAAAGAAAATAATTTTCAAGATAATTTGAAACAAAAAATGTGTGTGGTTTCTAGGTTCTAGCTACTAATGATTTTTCCTGGGAATTTTTTTTTTTACTTTAAAGCAACTCTAAATGAAAATGCATATAATTAAAGGAAAGACCATTGCTTCAAACAGATTGACTGTCTTTAACAAGCTTCTCTCTTGCTAGCTACTCAGATATGCTATATTTCCTAATTATCACCTTTTAAGGGCCATCTGGGCCCATTCCTCCCCATCAGGGGGCAATTCCATTTGCATTGTTCCTGGGCTTAGTCATGATCAAGTAGTCTGGTGGTAAAGTTCATTAGAAATTAGAACAGAAGCATTCAACCCAACACAGTAAACCAAGTATCTGCTACTCTGGCACCCACAGGAGAGATGGTAAGCACGTCATCCAAATTCTCCCAGAACTAACAAGTCTTCAATGCGCATTTTACCCAATTGCTTAAAGAAACATTCAACCGGCTCCCTGACCAGGTATGTAATGAAAACTTGATTAAGTCTCCTCACACAGCCAAAATATTTCTCAATTAAGGCAACATAACTAGAGTCCCTTATGTCTTTTGGTTCAAAAGTCTATTAAAACCCCTTTAATGGTTCCCTCATTTAGCCCACCATTCAAAAGCAGTATACTACTTCCTTCCTGGAGAGAACACACAAGAATTATCCTAATTGTATTTTCTGCGAAACGAATTCCCATTACAGGGAAAAGTGTGTCCAACCCACAGACCCGACATGACTAACTATAGGTCTCAAAGAGCATTCGTTCCCTTTTGTCCTCACTGAGCTCAGCCTATCCACAGCAAAGGTGTTAGCATGCCAATGGTGGCATGGCCCATGGACATGCTAGAAGATACTGCAACTGCTCTTCGTCAGAGCTGATTGTAAAAGGGATGGTTAATTCAAGGCAGACCAGTAGAAGGTTCCTGCTTCAGATCTCTGAAGGGCTAACACATAAAACCCAGGAAATCATTACCTGCCTCATCTTGCAATTTCTGTGCCTGGCTTGCAATGGCCAACTTAATCCGTGAAGCCAGCCTATGGAGATTGAGAAGGAGGCGCCACGCAGAGCGCCAGCCTCTTCAGCTACACCTTAGTCTTGCAAATGAAGACTGCTGCAGTGGGACCCTAATCTACTCAAGGCAGGTGTAGCCCTGGGGCTCTCCTCCAGCGACCCTTGGAGCTATTAAGGCTAGGAAGTTAAGAAGTTACTGTTCTAAAAAGAACTATTTCATAGCCTCTCATTATTGAGGTTACTAAGCTTTTAAAGAAACAATGGCTTATTTCCTCCCATTTGTACCTAGATATTCTCCTCAGCCATTCTGAAATTCTCTTACTCAGTCCTTAACTCTGACTCCAGCTGGGACACTTTAAACCCGGTGCCCAGCTCATCCCCCCCCCCCCCCCCAGCTGATGCTCTAAGTGAACTATGAGTCTGCTAAGTGGAAAGAAAAATTGGTTCTATATAATGCCCACCATTATTTTAAAGATTTACCTAAAATATACTCTCCTGACATTACAGAGGAAAATAATGTCTATAGGATCTTCCTGAGATTTAATAATTAGTCAAAATGATAATTCAGGACTGCTTAATAAATTAATCTACAACAAAACATGGCAACACTGAAACTGAGCCAACAATAATTAACTCAAGCCAGTCATGGAGGCTCTCTCTCTCTCTCTCTCTCTCTCTCCTCCTCCTCCTTCCTCCCTCCCTCCCTCCTCTCTCCCTCCTCTCTCCTCTCTCTCTCACCTTTTCTCTCTTTTTGGAGGGGATGTCAGTGGGGGGGGGGCTTGAACTCAGGGCCTGGGCTCTTTTGCTCAAGGGTAGCATTCTACCACCTTGAGCCACAGCTCCACTTCCAGTTTTCTGGTGGTTAACTGGAGAAAGACTCTCACAGGGGGCTGGGAAGGTGGTTCAGTGGTAGAGCACTTGCCTTGCATGCCTGAGGCCCTGGGTTCGATTCCTCAGCACCACATAAGCAGAAAAAAAAAAAGCCAGAAGTGGCACTATGGCTCAAGTGGTAGAGTGTTATCCTTGAGCTGAAGAGCTGAGGGACAGCGCCCAGCCCAGACTTCAGGCCCATGACCGGACCCCCCCCCCCAAAAAAAAAAAAGACTCTCACAGACTTTCCTGCCCAGGCTGGCTTTGAACCTCAAATCTCAGCTTCCTAAGGAGCCAGGATTACAGGCTTGAACCACTGACACTTAGCTTCCCTTTCTCTTAATGCAATTAAACCAATACATCTATATCTCTGGCTAGCTTCTGGCCTATGTCCCCTAAAGGAATCTGGAAACACAATTCCAGCCTCTGCTCCTGGGAAAGGCCAGTGAGTGGGGGCTGCCACCTTGTGCAAGCTAGGCCCTAGTGGATCTGGGAGAATGGTGCTCAAGAGAAGCACTTGGATATTCTTGAAGAATTCAGAGCTTCTGTACAGTTTGGGTAGGAGGAAGGTCTTCCTAAGACCCCCTAGTTGAGTTCTCCTGTAACAGCCTCCACACAACTCCCAGCCCCTTCACCTTCTCCTCCTGGATGGCATCACTTAGAATCATGGGGAAATCTGCCAAGTGACAGATGTGACTCTAACCCTTCTCCTGGATGGTATAATAGGAGTAACAGCCCCCTTTATGGTAAGGATGTCAATCTCAAACCCAGAGGGCACTCCTACTTTTAGGCCTTACTCTCATCTATGGGGAAGACACTCTCCCTCCATCTGAAGAAATGAAGTTTTGTTGGGATGAAGCTTAAGTGATGTAAGTTTCAATAGGGGATGTTACTGAAACTCACCATCATTGTATATGACTAAAATAGAAGATTTTTTTTAAGTTGCATTTTTAAGGAAAATCTAGAAACTTCTGTATTAATTTTTAAACAAAGATGATGATATTAAACATTTGGGGTTTTGAAGAATTATTTTACAATTGATTTCTTAATTTTTAAAAATTCATTCTATTGTTTTTTTTCTACCCTTCACTTTTGGAAAACACATAATAGACTTCCCCCCTTTCAATTCTTATACATCTGTGGAGTTTTTATAAAAGTATAAAATTTGAAACAAGTACAGAAAGCCTGTAAATGTACCAGAAATGCTGGGCTACATACTTCCATCCCCATTACTTCTAACAGTTTCACAAGAAGGAGCACATTTTCATGAGTCATGTGATGTTTTAGCAACAAGACTCCTATGGGCTTTAATGGAAATCACACAGCTAAAACTCCATGCACCACTTTGGAAATTTAAGAGTAATTGCTAAGTCCCCCTTAGAGGGTCATAGAAATATTAAAAACCAAAGTATTCTGCTAAGAACTCCAATTACGCCTAAAGGCTTACATCAGATTTATAAAATGATTGGTCACATATATAATGTGCTCTAATACCATTTTATTGGCTGGTTGTTTTCTTTATAAAAGAAGGTCTTTGTGAAATCCTCTGAGCAGGAACACACAATATAGTGAACTTCAGTTCAAGTGTTCACTTAACCTATGGCTCCATCTTAAAGGGGTGGCAGACGTGAAAAATAAATTGATTTCGGAACATTTTATCTTGTTATTTGTTCTTTCCAAAGGGATAATTTAGTTCACCACATCATTAGACTGGTAGGTTTTGTAGAAATACATTAAACTGTTCAACATAACCAATCTGCCAAAGAGAACACTCATTCTGAGTTTTCTGTGACTGGCTGGGAGGACTGCCCCCTACAGGTGAGGCAGTAGTAGCTTTGCTAGAAAATCCCTGTCCTAGGGGAACCTCTGATTCCTTTTTAGAATCATGAGTAAATAGGTCCATTAATTTAAGACGAATTCCATTGTAAAGTTGTTGCCTTTCTGCCCCCAACCTGGTTCTGGGCCTTGAGCTCAGGGTCTGGAGCTGTCCCTGAGCTTCTTTTTGCTCCAGGCTGGCGCTCTACCACCTGAGCCAGAGCTCTACTTTCCAGATAAGTTTATTAAAGATAAAAAGTCACATTGAGGGTTGGGAAGGTGGCTCAGTGATAGAGTGCTTGCCTTGCATGCATGAGGCCCTGGGTTCGATTCCTCAGTACCACATAAGCAGAAAAAGCCAGAAGTGGTGCTGTGGCTCAAGTAGTAGAGCGCTAGCCTTGAGCTGAGGGACAGGGCGCAGGCCCAGAATTCAAGCCCCACAACCAGAAAGAAAAAAAAAAAGTCACATTGACTTTCCTGTCTGGGATGGCTTCAAACCACGATCCTCATATCTCAGCTTCTTGAGTATCTAGGCCCGAATTGGACTTGGACACACACACACACACACACATACACACACACACACACACACACACACACACACACCACCAAATACGCCTTTCTACAAGTGTTAACAACTTCAGGATTTGGATTTGGGAGAGCAACTGTCTACTGATCAGCAAGCCCCATCAGCTATTTTTAGAAGCCTTATAAAAAAATTGCCTCATTTATTTTTGCAGTGCTGGGGATCAGACCCAGAGCTAAGCAAGTTCCCTACCACCAAGCTAACACTAGTAGACAATTATCTTTTTCTTTCCTGTGTTGTGTGTGCACACGCACGCGTACGTGTGTGCCCGTGCGTGAGTGCATCTCGAGGCTAGAACTCAGAGCCTGCCTGGGCGCTGTCTCTAAGTCTTTGTGATAAAGGCTAGCACTCTACCACCTGAGCCATAATTCAACAGGCTTCCTGAGTAGCTAGGATTGCAGGCATGAGCCACTGGTGCCTGACTCAATTATCGTTTATAAAGTTGGTCAAAATAGCTATCATTCTGTTATTTCCGCTCCACAGGAATATCAGCCAGACAATTGTTATCCTAACCCTATTAAGTGGATATCATGAGCTAAGTTATTCACCTTTAGCTTGATGTACAATTTCACACAAATGTGAACTCTGGGAAAAAGTATGTTCTGGGACAGAGTATACTGTATTATCAGAGAGGGAGCAGGCTGCTCTAGATGTCAAGGTTTAGGAGGTATCATCTTGTCAATGTGTGGAGGAAGAAGATGTCATACGCATTGCCGACTTCAAACTACTATTATCCAGGAAAACACTACCCAGTTTGTTCAGGCCAGGTCATGAATGCAAGAGTTCCCAGCACAAATAGTGAAAAACACAAATTGTGTGTCCTAAATTATTTTTTTTTTCTTTTTTGGGTCCAGTCACGGTGCCTGAACTCTGGGCCTGGGCACTATCCCTCAGCTCTTCAGCTCAAGCTAGAACTCTACCACTTGAGCCACAGTGCCACTTCCAGCTTTTTTTCTTTTTGCTTATGTGGTGCTGAGGAATCGAACCCAGGGCCTCATGCATGCAAGGCAAGTGCTCTACCACTGAGCCACCTTCCCAGCCCCCTAAATTCTTATATTTATTACTGCCTCAAGGAGATAACAATTATTTAATGTCAAAGAACATGCACTGGACAAAATGCATACAGTCCTTGAGATGCTGTTTCTCACTCTAGAACCTAGAATGGTCACACATTTTCTTAATAAGCACTTGGAAGTCTAAGGGCAGCTGTAGCATTTCCTATGTAATTAATGGCTAGAGGAATCCATAGAAATAGTCTTCCCATTCCCTACCAGACTTCCTGCACCCTCCTCTTCCCAGTTCAGAAAGAAGATATACAGCTCGTATAAAGTGGTTTGTGGTTACTCATTACATGGCATTTGGACAGATGTGTCATTTGCAGATATAACAGGTCTGTGCTTCACCACCCCCTGCACAATTACTCACAGCACCATCTGAGGAGCTGTAAGAGGGATTCACAAGGAAAAAAAGCAGTCCCAGCACAGCGGCCAACTGAGTATCACTGGTAAGCAGAACACAAACCCTGCAAGTGAGGAGAATCTGTGGTGGAAACCCTAAAAGGTCATGTTGTTAAAGAGTTCTAAGACAGTAAGCACATGTCTGGGGACCTAAAAGCTCAACTTTCCTTTTCTAACATGTATTCAGGGCACACTTTAATTAGCTATATAATTCTAGTCAAAGACTTTTTTTTTTATAGTGGCAGTATATGAGGACAAAAAGCAAGTTAAAATATTTTTAGTAAAGAAAAATACAGCTACATAAATGCTCAGTTTTTCATTAACAGAGCAACTATCTGCACTTAGTAGGTCTTCAATGTGGTAAATAAAGGAATGCCAATACAATATCCTGTACTTTCTGTTTTTAAAGAGTTAATCTAAACTAAAATATTAGGAGATTGAAATATTTCACACTAACTCTTGCCACCTACTTTTTTCTTTAATTAGATAAAAGATGATTGTAACAAACCCACTATGTAAATCTCCTAAAACAAGAAAAGATAATAATACCTTCTTGACTTGGGTTTGGTTGCAGAAAAGGCAAATTGGTGCATAATTAACAATTTGTTGCTGCAAATTCATCTGCATCTTTTAATTGGTGTTAATTAGATTAGAACTAAAATTTCTCTAATCCTTTATCTTGCCTTTTTTGATGCAAACTAATTTTCTCAGCTGGATGTCAAAGTTTCCTATTAATTACACTTTTCTAACAGAAATTTCTGCAGCACTGTAGATTCAAACATATAGACCAAGAGCAGTTTTCAGAAGAAGGTGGGACCAACCTTTTGGGGAAAATAAGACCTGGTGAGAATTGCCACTTCGGAGATAAGTGAATTCACCCCAATTCACTGGGGAATCAAGGCCTCCACAATTAAGCAAGCCTGGGACTGTCCTAGACAAGCGGCCCTCCAGCATTTGGCAGCTGTAAATAACACGGCTAAGGTAACTCTGCCACCATGCAGATGTGAGAGCAGACCTGAAACAACAATGACAAAATGTTGAGCCTTATGGTTAAGTAGACACCCTGCTTGTAAATTCCACCACCATCAATATTCCAGTGTTTTTTGCTCTTTATCATCCAAAGACCACTGAAAATAAGGTGTGACCATTCCAAGGGAAACACATTCAAATGCAAAGGATCTGAGGTGAATGAAGTTCTGTATTTCATACTCTAAATGTGTACCCATTCTTCAACATGGGGTGTGCTGGAAGAAAAAGCCCCAAAATACATTCAAAATCTTTTATGGTAAGGTGACCTGATATAAAATTTTATGTAGTCAAGGATTTTTGATAGTTCTTTATCCATTGCTTTCCTCTCACTAAGCAATGGTGATGATTGAAACCCGATGTGTACTGCACACACACACACACACACACACACACACACACACACACACACAAAGAAGGCTATAAAACATTTTATGCACAAATAAAACAGTAGCCATTAAGTTTTGCTATGATGTCTGAGTAGATATTCAGCATGAAAACATGATAAAACAACTGTAAACTGATTGTGATCAAATGTAATTACAGTGACTTGTCTCCAATGAATGACATGAACTAAACGCAGTCACAGACTTCTCCAAAATTACTTTGGGCAAAGAACCAAGAGAACACTATATCCTTTCTTCACTAAAGGCACTTTGCCAAATAAATGGCAGACACACAAGCTTTAATAACCACAGCCAAAAAAAAAAAGCACTTGGGAACTCATTATGGAAATGTTTTAAACACACGCACATGCGTGTATGCACACACATGTGCGTTCATATTTGATAAAAACTCTTTCATACTAATATGACTTCACTGGAAAAGCCACATGTTTGAGATTTTTAATTGGTGTGCCCCAGAAGAAAATCCAGGGCGTGATAAGCAATTGCAAGCCTTTTTCCCTCCCTCTCAAAGTCACTGTATTTGGCTGCCTTTTCTGGCATCTTTATTTTGGAGAGATTGTAAGAAAATCTACTTGAAAATTATTATGCAGCTAAAAGTAAACAACAGATTCTGAAATAACTTTAGCTTTCCAATATGTCAATGCATATTGTACATGCATAGATGGAAACTATTACTGTATTTTCTCCAGAAAGAGAAAAAGGAAACAGCCATAGAGGAGTGAAGTCAGTGCTGGACATCACTATGGCTGAAATGTCTCTAGAAACAGACAAAGACAAATACTCTCACTCCTGCTTCTCACCTCTGCTTGATGTTTTGAGCTGTAGTCCTGAAATTATGATAATATTGATGATGAAGGTTATTAGAGAGTACCATCAAGAAAGCAAAAATCTAAGTCTACTTGTAAGTATTTACCCCAGAAAACCATGTTCAGATAACACTTATACACAAATGTGCATAGGAGCATTATTTATAACAGCCCCCAAATAAGAACAACATAAATTTCCACCAACCGATTAAGAATAAAATATGGCATATGACACAATAAAAGATTATCTGGCCAAAAGAAGGAATGAAGTACTGGCACATGTCAGTACATGAAAACATTATGCTAAATAAAAGTCACAGAAGGAAATTTGTCACATGTTATGTGATTCCATTTATTTGAAATAATCATAATCGGTAAACCCAGAGACACAAACAATAAATGTAGTTGCAAAGGATGGAAGTTTGGGGACACATGGGGAGTAATGGCTAATGGCATGTGTGTCCTTTGGGCTGATGAAACACAGATACAAACAGAATTGCTCATGGTGATGGTGAAACAACACAAATAAAATAAAAATCACTAGCAAAATGAATTTTGTGTGTGTGCGCGCACGCGTGCACACACATGCCAGTCCTGTGGCTTGAACTCTGGGCCTGGGCGTGGTTCCTGAGCTTTTGTGCTCAAAGCTAGTGCTCTACCACTTCAGAAACAGCTCTACTTGCAACTTTTTTGGTAACTTAGTGGCGATCAGAGTCTCATGGACTCTCCTGCCCAGGCTGGCTTCGAACTGCAATCCTCAGATCTTAGCCTCCTGAGTGGCTAGGATTATAGGTGTGAGCCACTGGTGACCCTCTTCTTGAGTCCTCTTTTATTTCAACTAAGTAACATTTAGTCCACTGGGAAATCTCATTGGTTTTGCTTCAAGATACACCCAAAATGCATCTGGCTTATCAACCCTTAGCACTCACTCACTCATCCCTTTCTACCACGTTTATGTCACCACCATCATCGAGTAGGACTCTGGCAGTAATGCTCTGTTCTGTCTTTAGCTTTTCTGTTTCAGTCTTCCCCTTGCTTCCACCACACCTTGGGGCCTACTCTGCTTATTGCTGTGAATTCATCTTCCTAAAATGCAATTATATGTATATATATATCAAATGATATATATTTATATATGTATAAATTGTGTGTGTGTGTGTGTGTGTGTGTGTGTGTGTGTGTATCTGCTTCCCTCTGTTTCTGCTAACTCACTTGCTACTCCAGAGTTGCCACTCTTCATCCATTTACCACAGTGTCTGGATAGCCACATTTCATTTGCACTATCACATATTTACTTTTCTTAATCCAAGTTTTGTTTTGTTTTGTTTTGTTTTGTTTTTAGTGGACATAATTCTTTGGCCTCCCCTCCCAGGTGCATTAAAGTCAACATGCCTCCAAAGAAAGGTATCACCTCGGAGCACCTGAAACCACCTGTAGTCACAGGAAGCTAGGGCACCCAGGGAATCTTCCCAGAAAGGGCTATAGAGGCCAATGCAGCACAGGGGGTCCACCTCCAACAGGGAAGAACTGTCAGGCATTTCATTCATTCATTCATTCATTCATTCATTCATTCATTCACATCACCAATATTATGGTAGCATTCTACCAGATGATCCCGAGGTAGAAGCCACATGGGAGACTGTCACAGAGCACCTAGATAAAACCAGAGACAACTCTAAAAGCAGCAAGATGCAAGGCCTCTTTATTTTTATGAATACAGGTAGGCATTTCCATTGCCAATGAGTCTTTGGGGGCAGTGGAAAATTTTCACATTAATGTTGATAATTCTGCAGCATATTTTGACACCTGCTACATCAGATTCATATAGGAGAAAATAAAACCAATAACTGTGGCTGTATAATGAAGAAAAAAACAAACAAACCCAAAACTAATTTTCTTCTTTTCTATCTCAGCAGGAATAGAAAGCAATCCCAAGCCATTCTGAAAATAGGTCCAAGGTTAGAGATTCTGGAAGGAAAGAATGACCAGCATTGCATGCCCCACATATTGGAAATATTTCAGGAGACTATCTGAAAATAATAATTGAAGACAAAGAAAAAAAATCTGGGAAAAAGCCTATGCTCAGTTGAGAGTTCTGGTACAGAGTAGATTCTAGAACCTTCTCTGAGAGGTTCAGTCTGTAGGTGGTATCTTGGGGTCTCCTCCAACAGCACACTTACTGGGTCATCTCATTTCCCTGCAGGTCAGGCTGCTCATCGCCACCCTGGGCCGGCCACAGCCAGCACTCACTCAGTCACTTGCAGGGGATCAAAGCTTGGCCAAGGCAGTAGCTTCTGTGCTTGGTAACAGGCTTTATCTCAGCTCACAAATGTCCTTCCCTCCCCTTCCCCTCGTCCCTTACCTCCATCTCTGGGTGGGATTCTCAGCCCTGCTGCCCATAAAATCCCAAAGCCCAAGGCCCACCAGGCCCCACCTGCCCAGACCCCACCTGCCCAAGCCCAGGGCCATTCTTCTCCCTCTTTCTGTCCGCTCATACAGGCAAAACGCTCAGTCAGACCCTCCCCAGACATATCTTGGAAATGATTAATCTCTCAGATTAACTGAATGGGCTCAAATATAAAAATATTTTTTAAAAACAGTAGGGTCGTTAAAGAGTGACAGATTTAAGCGCCATCTGGGCTCGCTGGTCAGGGTGGCGCGAATTCCATCAAACGGCTGAACGGAGCACGATCTGAGAAGCCCATCTGTTTTATCTAACATGTATCCGTCCAACAGTTTGGCCATTTTGATGTTAGAGTTGTTTAAAGAAAACCATGAACATCTAATACCGCCTCTCAACTCCCAGAATGCAGAATGTACACTCAACTATTACAATGAACGACAGAAATGAAGCCTGGCTGGATTCTCACAGTGGCTCCAGGAAAATTCTAAATACATTTCATAAAATGATTATTTCCCCACAGTGTTTTTTTTTAAATCCTTTGGGACGCTATACGTAGAGACTATTGTTGGATTAAACTGTGAAAGCTTACTTGAATTTTTAAAAAATCATCTAAAACTGTACTGCTAAGATTTTCTATCTTGTTAAAAAGAAACACTTTGTTTTCTTTTCATTTTAATCCTCCTTCCTATGCTTGCTTCAACAAAATATTTTGTGTAAATGATATGAAGTATTATGAGAATATTAAAAATATCACCTAGTTTTAATTCTTAGGAAATGTGTACTCACTCTCTCTCTCTCTTTCTCTCTCTCTCTCTTTTTAAATAAGGTCTTTTTCTTAGTGTAACAAATCACTTTTAACCTTTAGCAGTTTGGACTCCTTCCCTATCTAGCTATTCTATAATCCTTAGAAACACTAATCAGATTTTCCTATGCCGATAACAGTTCTATTTCTGAATGGTAGCAGTGACATGAACCCCCAAATACCCTGGCCCCTTAGCTTTTAACCAGCGAGGGAAAATTATTATCTTTTATAGTACATATCAGGGTAACTGAGTGGTGAACATGACCAAAGAAAATGCCACAAATTAAACCCACTGCTTGTACAACTAGTATGCACTAAAAATAAAAAAAGAGTAATTATATTTTGGATATTGTAAATTTTCATTTCAAAAAAGTCTGTCTTAATCAGACTACCCTTTAATGAGACAGCATTATTCTCTTATGACACAGTGATGAGAATTTTGGTCTTTAAAATATAGGGTAATTTTCCAGTTTTATTCTTATGCTCTAATTACATAGCATATTATGGCTTTTTACAAATATAAAAACAAAGCTATCATAAAAATAAGATTCATGCAATGGGGCTATAAAAGGACAGTCCTTTGTTACTTGATCATATTCCTACTTCTGGTCATCTTTCACAGGTGCTCTGTGGAATTAAAAACTTCCTCAGTCCCAGATTTGTGTTTTCTAGACATCTGCATACCAAGTATCATTCCTAAAATGTAATTCTCTGATAATATACAAAGCTGGCATTGTATGGCATGTGAGAAATACATGTATATTTATCATTTCTTCCTCTAGAAATCTAAGATAATAATATCCTCCTTTCGAGTCTTTCAAAGATCATATGCAATGTTTGTAAAAGTACATTAAAACTTATGAAGTGTTAGGCCAAGGGTAAGATATTTTCAGTAGTCATAGTAATCATCATTTAATGCTCTTATAGAACAACTATGAAAAATACCACCTTTCCTCAAATCTCCCTTACAATTAAAGAAGCATGTTTTATATGGAGTACTTTCAAAGTGGCTCTTTACCATTGCCTTTAAGTATCTACTTCAAGGAAATACAAAGATTTCCAACAAAAGTAATTTTCCTGCTTGACAAATTTTAAATGCAAAAGTAGTCAAGTTGTCAGAAACTCTATTTGTACTCTTTTTTTTTCCTAAAAAGCACTGTCGCCATTCCTAGGGCCACATCAGATCCAGTTCACATAGGTGACATGGATTTATTCTGGTAAATGTCAGTGGTGAAGAATTATAATCTATGCAGGTCACTCACTAAGCCAATGCTGGGACCACTGGCTTTTGTTTTTACCTTTAAATTTATAAAGTCAATCAGGAAGAGAGAGTGAGAACTTCTTAAGAAGAAAAATTCTGATTATGAAATGTTCATGAAACTTGCAGTCTTCTGTGTGTTGAGGGCAACAAAAGAACCAGGATCCCTCCTCATGCTCCTGATGTGTTTTCCTCTGTCCCTTCACAATTCAGGCCTAAAACAGACTTGAGTTTGTAGTGGTAACGTAGGATTTGTCTGAGCCCAGCTTTCGTGAAAATGGAGTCACTCAGGTTGCCCCTGAGAGATGCCAGCTGGCTTCTGCAGGGAGGTGACAAGCTTGCTTTGTTTGTGGCTAATCCTTTTGGCTTTCTTAGTGTCCTCAAGTCATGCAGACATGCACCGGGCACTTGCATCAGGTGGACATAATATTGATATCTTCTGGCATTGATGCTGGCAGCATGGCACCACATCCTTAGGCAAATACCCAACTCGAAGGCCAGGCACACTTCTCAGCGGGCACACCAAAAATGAGGCCAGTTACATTTGAGTACAAGACAGCTCTGCTGCCCAGCAGAGGAGTGTGAGGATACACTGGGCCACGGGCTGAGGGGTGAGCAGCAATGCATGGGCTGAGGGAGAACTACCGGTGGAGATTCTTCCTTGGCCAGGTAAAATGTCTCTAATAATGCTGCACCACTCAAGAATGCCAACCAGAAAACAGTATTATTTATACCCATGCATGTGGCTAGTACTAAACAACACCGTCTGCTCCAGTTTTATACACTGTTCAATCAATGCATGTATATTTTTAAGGTTTATAAAGCAGAAGAAAATATTCCCCTTGGGGTTTTAACTAAGTAGCACAAAATGAGGTGCAAGAAGGGACAGATTCATACTCACGTTTTCATGGTAGCCTAGTCCTTGACAAATGATTATATTTTCAAACCACTGTTCATTATCTGTAGGTCATTCCTTATTTTAGGGGTACATTTGGATAATTTTATAGAAGTTTGGTTTAAAAAAATGCTCAGTGTCCTGCATGCTGTCAGACACATTATCTTTCCTCTGTACTGCCAGTGACTACTTAGCACACTATATTTGGACGTCTAGAGCAGTAAACATAAGCAACAAACCACATTACATAAAGAACAAGGCCAAGAAATGAACATATTTCTCAGGCAAGCTGAAAAAATACAGTGTCTCATTATGCCGCAACAAAACTGATGTAATGCCAATGAGAATGGGGGAGTATTTTATAAATGTGCTGTACTGTATGAAGTATGAAATCAGATGGTGACAAAGGGAAAAATGGCCACACCCATTTGTCAGGTTGTGCCCTAAATCTGTACTTCAAAGGAGGATCGTTTGTCATATGTGTTATTAATGCATAAAATAAGACTAATAATAACTCTATTTTTTAAGTGTCTCCTCAAAACTTTGTGGTTATTACTTGACAAAGACAATGTTTGGACAATCTGGAACACATATGTTTAATTTCTAAAGGACATGAGACGGAACAGAACCGGGTTCTAATGTCAGTATGAATCTAATTCTGTGAAGGAAAAACAGTAGAAGAGGTCTGGAATTTATTTTGGCTCAAGACAATTCTACTCTCTTAAAAAATATTCATAGTTCCTGTCAGAGTTTTTTAAGACTGAGAGCTAACATCCATCCAGACAGCCATTACTAAAAAGCGTCAAGCACAACTGTATCTGTGTGGACATGTATCTTAAATAATCCAAGTCTTCTAAAACTTCTGTGGCTCTCAGTAAATGCATCATAAAGTAGACAACAACCAAAGTAAAACTCTTTAAAGGCACAAAACAGCAAGGAAAGGTCAGAGAGCCACGCAGGTCAGCAAAGTCCTTCTTCCCAATTTGGGGTCATTCTTTCCCCCAGCACTGATTGGTCTCCCAATAAATTCCACATTAGCTCCTCCCTTCAGCTGCCGCAGAAACACTTGAACTGCCTTCTTGCTCCACAAAAGTTTAGTTTGCTGATTGGGCCTGAAACAAAGGGAAGACAGCAGGGGCACAATTTATAAGGGGGCAGGGGAGACCGACAGGCTATTGTGCTCGCAAGGCATCCACAAGCTGTTAATTCTATTTTAACATCGTTAATAAGACTGTTAACACATCAGACTTTGTTTAGAGACCTTGAAAACATCAACAAACTATTAAACGACCCACCTGAAATAAAATAGTATCCACTTTGGAAGCATGGAAATCACACTTAGGGAAAAAATAATCCTTCAAATGGAAAGGCCAATGAAAGGAGAAAAAAAATAAAAGGAAATCTATGATTGTAAAATGTCTGCAAAGACTCCAAATTCTTCCATTTAATACACTTGAAACCCTTTAAAAATCATTTTGATATATCACTTTTTGTGAATTTTCAAAATAAAGAAGTTATATAAAAACGAGGTTACTAACAGGTGCATAAGCAAAAATGGATTTACAGGCTCAATAAAAACATTGTAAATAATCAGCCTGACAGATGAACAGCAGTTACTTTTTGCGATAAAATAAAAATGTCTTTAAAGAGCTAGAAAGGGAAATTTTGTATCGGGCATTTGTGTCCAGCTAAAAACTCTACTAGTAATCTCAGTTAAGAGTAAAAAACGATAATGCATGGCTTCCAAGGAATTTTTCTGGAAATTAGTCATTTGCTTTGCTCAGCTTTAGAAATTAAAGCTAGTCAAAGCAAAAGGTATTATGCTTAAATAAAAGAGACTAGCTTGGTAATCAACATTCAACAATAAATATTGTTGAGGAAGAAATGACTTTTTTAAAATTTTTGATGTAAATAAACAGCTTGTTAGACTTTTTTTTTTTCCCAATTAAGACAGCAACATTTTCAGAGGCTGGCCTACTAAAATTGTTATAATAGTTGACATTAACTATCTTTTCATTTAAGTTTTAAGTACTCTGAAATGTACTGTAAGGAATCTTCAATAACATCTCTTGAACAATTTTCTGTACACTGAATATATCTGAAAGCTGATAACTAAAAAAGTCTGAGTGTGGCTGAAGATACTGATTTTCCAGCAAATTGTAGTGCACTAAGATACACATTTATAAGCACATGTTATTTTTAATATCCTTGCCTGTAATTTATAGCAACAACTATTCTCATCTCTGTTGAGGAAATTATTTTTTCAAAGAAAACATGACAAATTCAAACAGAATCAAATCATGTAGAAGAGACACCACTTTTAGAAGACAGCCAAGAATTCTATGGAATATTTCAACATGTGGGCCCTTTTGAGTGTGGCTGTTCGTACGTGGCCACTGTGTGTCAGAATAGTGGACGCCGAGAGGAAAGGACAGACTGGTCACAAAGAGGACATTAATAGGAGAACACAAGAAGATAAACTTATGAGCAAATTCAAAGGCAACGCGAGTACAATTCCCGCATCGCACACAATACAGAGATCGTGCTCCCCACAGGTCAGAGGACCAACGTGTAAACGCTGGTACAAGGTCTGGGGACTTGGGGCGACACCATCCATAAAAGCATCAATCATGAGGCATTTCAAAAAGTGGAAACCAAGGCAGTTACCCTGAAGGATGACCGCCGGAGGAATATTTGGCTACCACTGTTCAAGTGGCTTTCTCAAGCACAATGCTGGGCTTGTTTCTCGGGCTTCCTACAATCTTTCATGTTTTTGATACACACATTTCAATGCAAGTATTTCAGTTGCCATAACAACTTCATAAATTTACTCTCAGATGTCCTTTTTAATCACATCATTTTAAAAAAGATGGGTGCTTCGGTGGAGTGCCTCAATTTATCCCATTTGCACCTAGCTCACGAGGAGCCCAGGATTCTATTCTTTCTCTTAAAGACCTGCAAATAATGTCACTATCTCCTCCCTCTCAAGATAGGCCAAAGAGATTCTCTGAAAAATGTGTTTGTGTGTGGCCTTAATGTCAAGCTTTTAAAACCCAGGTGACAGAATGTCCTGAACTGGGTCCCGTGACTCTGAGACTGCTGTTGCCATGCAGGCCTGGGAGCAGCCTCTGCTCAGAGCCCTGGCTTATAAGGTATCAATTATTTATGCCACAACAGGTTTTGATAGAATGCTAACTGCTTTTACTGGCTTTTGATTACTATTACTGCATGGTACTTTTTAATTATTACCCACCTTATTTAGATGTGAATATAAAACGATATTAATATGTAACGGTTTCAATGGCATGCACTAATTTTTAAGCTATTTCAAATGGACTGTCACTGGATACTACTAAAGAATAAGCCAGAGCACCCTTGATATCACCAAATAAATGACTTTTGCCAACATCAACAACCTAACAATGGAAAACAGTACCAAGTCACCAAGGAATGGACAGGGGGGCGTCAAAAATTCCAGTGGATTTTTGCATATGAAATGAAAGCTAAGGCACTTCCCCAGCAAGTATTGAAATGCACAGATAAGAACACAAAAGGCCTTGGGGGAGGCTGGGAAGGTCACAACTTGCGATTACACACCACACGTGCAAAACAGTGAAAGTCCATTGAACTTTAGAATTCTGTCCCCTAAAATTAAATCACAAGTCAGGGGCCCGTTAGGACACCCTATGATTCTCAGCACTTGTTTCAGAATTATTATCCATTCATTAAGAAAAATATAGCTTTGTGCTTAGTGGAATGAATGTGAAGAGGAAAAAAACATTTACAACTTCTGTCAAAGTTTAATATGCAGGGTGAATGAAAAAAATAGCAATTATATTTAGCAAAGAACACATAAAATAGGTAATATTAAAAGTTTGATCTTTTACTTCAAAAAAAAAATAGGAAGCCACTAGTTGTTTGCCACTGGGGGGAGGGGCATCGCTAATTATGTAAAAAGCGCAGAGAAGGGGGTAGGATCCTTTACCTTTGAATACTGAATTAGGGGACAGTGCATCAAAGGCTAGCTTGATGTGTTTTGCCCGAAAATTTAATAGGCTTTTCAAGTCCTTTGCAGTCCTCTCAGATTGCAAAAAAAGAGGCTCGGGTGACACCAACAGTCCCAGGGACAAAATGCAGCTGTGAGGAAGGCTCTGACTAGACGATGGATTTTGTTGTTTGGATTTTTGGGGGGGGGGGCTTCTCTGTTCCTTTTCTTTAATCGAAGTGGACCAAGCCTCGGCTGAACCCCTTCACAGGGCCAGCTCATCCCCGGCTTCTTCGTACTTTCTGGCTCCCCGTCCCTGCACACCGGCCAGAGCCGGCTGCAGGCTGGGCCGCCCAACCCCACAGTTTCAAAGGGCAGAGTTGAAAGGTCGGGAGGATGAGGGGAGGAAGGCCTGGACCAACGTTAGGTCGGCATTCCTCACGGGGTCCCCACCCGTTTTCCTTTGCCTCCTTCCCTCCCGCGAGGGGAGGCGGGACCAGCACTTCAAAGGGGACACTTCCTGGGTGCCTGGGAGGACGCCCTGGCTCGCTCACCGCTTCCGTGCACGCCTGGAGCCACGGGGGTGGGGTGGGGACCAAGACACCTCTGTGTCTCCCAGGCCGGCCTGCTGGTGAGGCTGCGGGTGTCCGGGAGCGCCGAGGGGAGGACGCCGCACAAGGACGACCCCCGGCGCCCACGGCCTTCAAAAGCTGGGAGTCAGCCCTGGAGGGAGCTGGGGGGAGGCTGCGGCCTTGCTTCCAGCACCAGGCTGCATCCTCAGGGCTTTTGTCTGCAGCAGCCCGGGCCTCACTCCTGCCCTGGGGAGCCGGGAGGGCCAAGGCACTGGGGGAGCGCGCGCGCGCGAGGCGGCGGCACCCCGGGCGCCCCTGTGCCCCTGGCGCGGCCCGGCGGCGCTGGGGGGAACGTGCACTGGGCTGCCGCTCACCAGGCGGCTCGGCCGGGGTGGCCGGCCAGAGGATCGGGAAACGTGCTAAGACCACTATTTGCAGATGAATGAACGCAGGGCTTGCTCCATTCACTCAATAACAAATCATAATTGCTCCAAACAAAGCAGCTAAGTTCAGGGAACGCTTCAAAGGCCTTTACTAGCCAATAGCTTACAAGATAAAGTGCAGGTCCGTATTTAAAAAAAAAATGAGTTCAAGAGCCAAATTAGAACTGCACCTTAATCTTTCTTCAAATAGGGTTTAATTTTCTCCCCTTCCAGCCACCAACCAGGTTAGTATTTACGTAATGTTACTGCAATCTGACTAAAATCCATTATTTTTCTCCCTTTTTAAAAGCAAAGATAAGAGAGATGTATGTCTTAACTCCTTAAAAAAAGCCCCAAAGCCGAATTTAAAAGAATAACATTACTAAGCAATTATATGGAAAGTCAAGAAGGATTTTTTGAACGAGTTATCAAAAGACAATATTTGTATAGAATTTGAGCGCTAGCAGTGGGCCTGACACAGCAAAACCATTGTATTTTCCTCAAGTTTTGTTTTGCTCTATACAGCTGTGTTTTCACAGATGCAAAGCCATGTGTCTCCACCAAAAGGTTTAGCCCTCCCTTCAGATGTGAACACAGATCAAAGGTTCAGACGCAGAAATACAAGATCCTTTTTCCCTTTGGAACATGTTTTTATTTTTCTGCAGTGGCTGCAAACCAGAATTTCCATCTGTTGTCCTTCTGCAGCGTACAGGTTAACCCTACCAGTGGGGCCCAGAGCACTATTATCTCAGCTAAGAAGTACACAGATGAAGCCCGTCTGCATGCACCCCCTTCCCAGCGGCTCCCCGACAGTCTTCACAGCTAAGGGAGAACTCAAGCAGGCAGGACCAGAATACAGTTTAGGTGTCATGTACACATGAATTTTTATGTCCCCCCCCACAATCAAATTCATCTAATTTAAATTCACTAAATTCATCAGTGATGAATTTATCATTATTGAATTTAGGATGAATTTAGGATGTGGGGGTTGTTTTCACACCTCACTGAGATAAGAACATCACCTGAGAGTTCTCAACCCATCTCCCTTTAACACCCCCACCCCCTACCATATGCAGCAAGATGTTTTGCATTTGAATCTTGGCTTGATGAAAATTCTCTAATAGAAAGTGATCGAATAATACATTATTCTTAGAACATACTGTATACACTTTACCAGTCCATATTTTTGCATTAGAATCTTTTAAGAATGCATCTTTTACCTATTCTTTTTAAGCAACCCTCACCCTCAATTATTGAATATAGCCTTGAAATGACAAAGTGGGAGAATCAAGTTTCCCTGTTACCTTCTGTAAAAATGGATTTACTGCCGAGTAAACATTTACTTAGGAGAACAGTGAAAATATAATTCAGCTAACAAGTCTTGAAGTGTTTGAAGGTATTTTTAAGATCACTAAATATTGAGAGAGTGAAATGAACTAGAAAAGGACATCTAACTACTTATCTGCAGAAGAACAAGAGAGGTTACAGGGATGAATGGGTAGGAAAATGACAAATACAAAGCTTTGGCTTGTCGTGTGAGATTTACAGAAGCCCAAAGTGGAATCATGGACTGGTCCAAATGCCAGTGCGTGAGTGCCATCTAGTGGCTGCCTAAAAATTGCACCCTAGAGCTTCTACCTACACTCCTTGAGGCAGTCTTCCGTGGCCCCGCACCATTCTACATCACACCAGCAGCTCCAACCTTCTTGCTCTAATTACAAAATAATCGTTAAAAGCCCTCAAGAAATAGTTCAGGAGATGGATGAGTCCAAAGTGGGATAGTTGCACAAAGGCAATGTGTGGTATCAGGTCCCCCTCTAATGGAGCAGCCTTGGAGCCACACAGGAAGCCCCAAAGGGGTTGTTTTGGCCACAGCCAGGGCTTGACTCCATGAACAGGGCGCTCCAAGACCCACATCTGCCAACTCCGATGTCAGCGAATTAACCTTTGGGAGGAAATACTCGGCTCTGTGAGTGGTCAGTGCTCACTCACAAACCAACCTCCCCAGGCAGCGTGCTACCTGGTAAGAGTCAAGGGCAGTGTGACAGTGGTGTTCGTTTTCGCAAGGTGAGACCATATCTGCTGCCTGCCTTAAGGCCGTCCAGGCAGGGCTGTGCCTTCTACTGACAAGAGGCCCAGAAGCAAGGCTACAGCTTCCCTACTACAAATAATCACGGTGTGGAAGAGCCCAACCCATCCACCTTACTGAGATGAGAGGGACACCCTTCCTACCCCCAGCACAGAGCACAGAGCACAGAGTTTGCCAGCAGGCAGCCTTCAGTTCATCAGGCATGGGAGAGAGGGACAGAGTGGGAGAAATGGATGGAGGCCACTGACCTTCCGCTCTATCCCAGCCTCTAGAGGCCAGCGTCCTGTCTTCATGCTGTGAGCACACCCCCATAAGCAGATACGCATAAGCATACCATGTCCAGACAGTAACAAAACGAACCACTATTGCCCTTGACCACAAGGTCAGGGAGGGAGAGAGGAATGCTCCAATGAGTGACCAGCTAATGGGAGAGAATGGGCTGTGGAGCAGCCCAGGCCTGAATCCTGGTTCTGCTGGGCATCTAGACGCAATCAACCCTCACAATCACTGAACTCACATGACCGTGGGATGGCAACGCCTGCCCCTCAGGCTTGGCACCACAGCAAAAGGACATCATGCCCTCACTAAGCAACCCAGGAAGACCATGCTTGCTGCATGTTTGAGTGTGTGGTCAGGGGACTGCAGCGGTGGTTCAATAACATGATCTCATTTCCCAGCCCTGGCTGAGCGGCCCACGTGGCAGGGTCAGATGAAGGGCCAAGTTCTGAAAGAGGACTAGCTTCTTACCTGTACAACCTTGACCCAGTCCTCCCTCCTTTCCCCCCTTCTTCCATCCCTCCCTTCTTCTCAGCTCCTCTCTCATTCATTCGTGTGTGTGTGTGTTTGAGGCAGGGTCTGGTGATGCAACCCAGGCTGGATATCCCTGATTCCACCTCCTGAGTGCTGGGATTACTGACCAGGACACTGTAACTGGCTTCCAAATGCTACCTAATTAAAAATGGCTCACTACTGGCTCTGAGGAAGCCCACATGCAGTGTCCACTCATTTCTACCCACTTCCCTGCACATAGCACTCTAACACAGAGTTCCTGTGATTACCTTGGCGATCTTGACAGGGAGCAAGCCTGTGTCCCATGCAACAGGGTAATATATAGAAAGAAGGCTCAGGGGCAGAAGGTTTGGGTTGGGCAGGTCCTCTGTACCGCTTGGTGGGCCCCTCAAGTCCCAGGGCCCCTCCTTGTCACACTCCCTGGCCCAGGTCACCTGGGCACAGCGTTCAGCTAGCACAGTCCAGCTTCCCACTCCTCAGCTACCCATTGGATTTGAGATGCAAATGCAACCATGGGCACTATCTGTTCCTGGGATAATAGCAAGAGCCTCACAGATGACCAACTAAGGAAGGCAACCGTCTCCAGCCTCTCCTACATCTAGGCGCATTCCTGGACAGTATTCTGACTGATGGGATGTCAGGACAGGAGGACCTGCTCCATCCTTTAGCAAAGTATAAGAAGTACAAGGTGAGCTGCAGAAGACAGAGTGAAAGGACGTATGTCCTCACCAAGCATCTAGCTCTGAGCCACCCAGGGAAGACCTATGCTCAATGCATATTTATCCACTGATAGAAAGGAAGAGGGAAAGCCAAGGGAGGGAGGGAAGGAGCATGGCCAGGAGTCCTGGACCAAGCTGCACCTCCTCCCATGTTTTAGATGATGGAAATAAATGATCTTTGATACAATGCCATCATATTTGGAGGCATTCTTGGCCACAACATGAACGTTACATTAGTTTGTACACTATCATTGGACAAGAGCGGGGGAATGGGAATCCCTGGCCTGCTGTGCTGAGTATATCATCCACTCCCTAGAATCTACATACACATGAGCAGAAGGAACAAGTTAACCAGAAGTGCTGGTCTGCTAGAAGATCTGGACCAGGAAATCCCAGAGTAGAAGGGAAGATTAATAAAAACTAGCATAGTAGAAGGGAGATTTGGGGAGGGGGGAAGAGATTGGAATAAAGGAAAGAAGGAAAGGAAGGGAAGGAGGGAGGGAAGCAAAAAGCAAATGGACAATGAAAAAAATTACAGCATTTTCTCATGTGGTTATCTGAATTGTCAAAACAAATGTCCAAGATTAAGTGGAATTATTTTCTAGTGAGACATCCCATTTCTCTGGACTGTGGTGTACCGATGAGAAGCTCTGGTGCCATCACGTGGGCAGGTACAGACACTTGCCCAGGAGTTAGAAGCAAGTTGGGTTCGAACTGGTGGGTCTGAAATCCTGAGCCTAGAATTTAACAACCTGCACAATGTGACCTTCAATCTCCCTCCACAGCCTCTGCTGCCCTTGCCCTTCGGAGTGGCTTTTCTGTCTGACCCTAATAATGTACATATCCCAGGATCCTGCAGCTGCTCACGTGGTCCTGTCTACCCCAGGATCACTGTCAAGCATGTGCAGAGCCCTCCATCTTGGGACCACTGTGATCATGAGTCATGATTTATAGAGAAGGATGTTAGGATGTTCTCTTCAACTCCAGGACCTGGAGGAGGGGATGTTGGATTAGCAGATTTTACCACACAGAAAAAGGGAAGTCTCACAGCAAAGGGTCAGTGTAAGCAATAGTAAAGAGTCAAGAAAGAGCTGGGGCGGGGGTGGGGGGGTGGGCACGGGCTGGGAAAGTGGCTTAGTGGTACAGTGCTTGCCTAGCATGCATGAAGCTCTGGGTTCAATTCCTCATTATCAAATAAACAGAAAAGGCCAGAAGTGGTGCTGTGGCTCAAGTGGTAGAGCACTAGTCTTGAGCACAGAGAAGCTTAAGAACAATGCCCAGGTCCTGAGTTCAAGCCCTAGGACTAGCAAAAACAAAGAAAGGAAGGAAGGAAGGGAGGGAGGGAGGGAAGGAGGGAGGGAGGGAGGGAGGGAGGGAAGAGCTGGGGTCTCCTCCTAGTGAGATTCTGCACATGACCAGAGGGTCGGGGAGATGGGATGGAGATGATTCCGGAAAGATGCATAGGAAACCACACAGCCATGTAAGTTCTTCATCTTCAGTGCTGGGAGCTAGTGAGGTTTTGGAGGAGGTCAATGAGATGGATCTGTGACATAGTTTGTCTCATTGGCAGTGGGAGTAAAAGTAGGTGCACACCTGAGCCTTCCAACTCTGCCCTGAATCTCCTCCCCCTGCTCAACTTCTTTTTCATCAGGAATCACAGATATTTGGCATCCATCCTAGGCAGTGGGGGCTCACACTAGCAATTCTAGCTACATAGGAGGCTGAGATGTGACAACTTCAGTTCAAAGCCAGCCCAGGTAGACAAATCCTTGGGACTCATCTCCAGTCAGCAAGCAAAAAGCCCAAAGTGGAGCTGTGGCTCAAGTGGTAGAGTACCAGTCTGGAACTAAAAAACTACGCAAGAATGTAAGCCTGAGTTTAAGACCTAGTACAGGCATAAACAGACAAAAAACAAAAACAAAACCCAGAATACTTGGGATATAAGACCTTTGTTGCTGTTTCTGTTTCAGATATCTCCACCTTTCATCATCTCTCAATGGCAAATGAGTAAGACTGACCTGGAAAACGCATCACATATATATCTACAGAGCTGCATCACCTTCACGACATGGCTTTTAAGGGAACCGCTATTCTTCACAGGCTGCACCCGGGCTATCAAACAGAAAATGGGTGCCAATGGGTAGCATTTTAGTTAAAACTGGTTTCCGCATGTCATTGTCTCATGCTTGAAGAGAGCTGGCATGAACAACAAAAGGGTGCTATTAATAGCACAGTGCAGAAAGAACGAGTGTGGAAAACTTAAGTGAAATTCTGCTTTGCAAAACCCACTGCTCAGTGCCCAGAAACAGGGCAGACTGTGCGGGATCTGTGCAAGGCCATGGAGCTAATAAACCCTCACAGGACCATGTGGTCTCCAAGCCAAGAGTCATGTCTCCAGGATTTTCTTCACTCACTGTGACAGTTTATATATTTAAGCACCCTAGATAATTTTAGGAATATAGCTCATCTATAATCATTAGCAGTTTTTTCTTTAATTTGGAAGGTTGAATAAATTTATGAACAAAATATTAATGTAAACATATGTACAGCTCCTATTCAAATATAAAACACTTCAAAGACCCAGTTGCAGATGTAAATCATATGACATGTAAGACAGAACTAAAAAAGAAAAAGATACTTTGATACATATTAAAGAAAAACTACTGTTTGCTAAAATCTACTTGTGAAGTAAGGTGCTGTTGGCTCATGCCTGCAATCCTAGCTACAGCTGAAGCTGAGATCTCAAGATCAAGGTTCAAAACCAGCAGAACAGGAAAGACTATGAGACTCATATCTCCAATTAGCCAGCAAAATTTTGGAAGTAGAGCTGTGGATCAAGTGGTACAGTGGCAGTTTTGAGCAAAACAACTAAGGGAAAATGCCCAGTCCCTAAGTTCAAGCTCCAGTACTGGCACCAAAAAAAACAAAATTTAACAACCACAAACCCCATCCCTACTAGTTAAACCTACTAATATGTTTAATTAGTATTAGTCCAAGAAAGCAGTGAGAAAAGCCTATCTGTTCATTGACTTATCAAAGGAAGCCCTGAACATCAGTGATGGTGCCATATCTTTCAAATCACAACCTTATGATGATGTTGTAGGCCTCAGGCACTTTTAGCTGCCTTATCTGCTCCGGTGGACTACATAAATGGGCCTCTGATCCCTGACAAGACCCACCAATGACATCGCCAGCACAATGTATGGCCAGCCAGTGAAGCCGCAGAAACCAGAGCTGACAGGAAGACTGTTTCACATCCAAAGAACAATGGACTATTAGTTTTGGCATTCCATGATCACTTTACCTATGGATTCTTTGTAGAAAAGAAATAAAATTGAGGGGAGCAGAGCCAAGAAGGGTTGACACGTATGCAGAGCTTTCTGAACATTCAGTGGTGTTGAGATTTTTGTCCGAGGACTTGAAAAGTTAAAGGCATCGCCTTGCCAATTGTGAGATGCCCTCTCTAACACAGACCACCCACAACTACGGATTTTCCATCTGGTGAACAAAACAGACAGCTCCCTAATTATTTTTAAAAAGGATTTTTCCCCCCTAGCATACTTTCTTTATTTGTCTGTGACCTGGACCTTAATGGAAAACCTGGTACATGCCAACTTCATTTCTTGTAATGAAACATCCTCTTTTATTGTTTTTACTGGGTCTTTTTTAAAAAGGCTTTAAGATAGAAATTATTACTCTGAGAGCCAACACACCAAGCCACGAAGACAATTCCAACCAACAACTGTTTTCTCTGAACAGAGAATATCTTGTTTAAATATTAACTACTGACGTTTTCTCTCACAAGCAACAGGATGGAAATAGGAGGGAAATTATTTTCAATCCTTCTCAACTGGGCATCCATACTGCTAGTGTCAAAATCTATGGCTTTTCCAACAAGATGGCCACCTCTGCCAAAAGCATGCTCAGAAATGCCAACTGTAATTAAAATCTGGCACCTGTCTTGGGCACCAAATTTGCTTCTAATATCTCCATGTTGAAATGTGTCTCAGCTTTGAGAGGATGTATGATGCTTCTTGCCCTCTGCCCTTCGGAAAAACACTCGAGTGGAAAAAATTGACGGCTGTTATCCCGAAAATTACTTTTTTTTCATCTTCACTATCCTAAATCTTCCCCGATTTCTTTCTATGAATCTTGTTTAATTAATCCCAAGAGAATCTGCATACATTCCCTTCACACATTTAGTTTTTATAGACCTCAGAAAAAACAGGCGCCAAAATAAGTTCCACCTATCATGGAGTTGTGTTTGGGAGAGAACTGTAGCTCTATATCAGTGGGTTTTACAATTATATAAGTTTAGGTACTATTGAATTAGGGAGCTGTAGGTTGGAGAGGGGCTTCCCTAAAAGGTTTTAGTGTGTGTGTGTGTGTGTGTGTGTGTGTGTGTGTGAGAGAGAGAGAGAGAGAGAGAGAGAAGGGGGAGGGAGCACATATGTTGGTGGACGTTGAACCCAGGGCTCATGAATGCTAAGCACACATTCTACCACTGAGTTACACCCCAGCCCAGGACCAATAAATCCTGACTTGAGATGTACACTGTTAAAGTCCCTTTAATACCCTCTACCCATAAGCCTGCAGCCCAGCTACTTTTTGTTGAGCCAGGGTGCTAAGGCTTGCTAAGACTTCGTATTTGCCTTTTTTTAAGAACTGGGTTGCACTTCTAAAGAAGGAACCCCCTTCTGATTTCTCTTGTAACCATTTCAGACATTGGACACCTGGCTCTTCTTAGGTGAGGACGCAGTGGACTCGAGGCTCTGTGTGCTTGAATCTACTGTGTATCTTGGCACCACACACATGCCCAGTGGACTGAGAGGTCAGCATGAGCAGATGGCCCGCAGCCCCCTCACTCACCTCAGTATCCCTGGGCATAGAAGAAGGCCCAGTACAACAGAAAGACAAACTGCCTGCCTGTCTGACTGATAAGACAAGATGCTTGTCCAACCCTACTGGAAGACTAGGTTCTTTCTTTATATTACAAGCTATGAGGCCCCGTCAGCTTTGTTGGGGGAGGTAGAAAGGCTTGAATTCATGCATGCTTCCTTGGCTTTTTCATTCAAGGCTGGCATTCTATCATTTGAACACACCTCTACTTTCAGCTTTTCCTAGTAACTGGGATAAGAGTCTCTTGGATTCATCTGCCTAGGCTAGCTTTGAACGGAGATCCTCAGAGCTCAGCCTCTTAAGTAGCTAGGATTACAGACATGAGCCATCAGTGCCCAGGCCTAGTAGCTTCTATGATCAAGAGACTTTGTAAAATCCTCCTGAAGGCCAAAAAGATGTCCTCTCCTAAAGCCTGGTATGGGGTGCAGACAGATGGTCAGTCTCAAACACCTTATGGTCCTTCAATAACACATCTTCCCCACCCTGAGTTCCTGGATCAGAAGTTAGAAGCAGCATGGTAGACTACTTAAGGGATGAACATATTTACTGTTACATACAGAAGATATATAAAGGTAGCACTTCATTTAGGACAAGGTCTTGACATACTATTTGACCAAGAACTTGCTTCTTTCCCAATGGACAAAAATATTATGAATGGCAGCTGGGACCTCAAGAGCACTCACAAAAACCCATCAAACCCATTCTTTGCTTGTGGGAGAGCAAATCCTAAGTTTAAACTGGGGAATTTGTTGGCCTCCTGAAAGAAGAAACTGTTCATTCAGAGAGCATAACCCATATGCACGCATGTGTGCATGCATGGCAAGGCTCCACCAGCGTTGTCTTCTCAGCCCCTCCTTTGAGCGGCTGTTGGCTCCAAGACAGCACACATTCTGTTAGGATCACTGCTAAAATCTCTTAGCTAGCACAAAGACTGAAACATAGGAGGTGGTTAGTAAACATCTGTTCGCATTATTTTGTGAAATGAACAGGACATGTTCGTAATTGTGTATGTGTGTAGATGTCTCTGTATTTGTATCTGTAATAGCATGTATATTTTATTAATTCTGGGTAACTAACATTCTCAACAATATGGGAAAAGTAAAAAGAAGTCAGGCTGAGGATGTAGCTCAATTCCGTAGAGCACTTGCCCAGAAAAAAGAATGAGCAAGCTGAGTACTGGTGGCTCATGCCTGTAATTCTAGGTACTCAGGAGCTGAGAACTGAGGGCCGTGGTTTAAAGCCATACCCTTAACTCCAATGAACCACCAGGAACTCAGAAGTGGTTGCTGTGGTTCAAAGTGATATAGTGCTAGCCTTGAGCAGAAAAGCTCAGGATGGCATCCAGAACCTCAGTTCAAGGTCCATGACTAACAAAACAACAAAACAAAAACCCAATTAGTAAGAAGCTTAAAGAAATGCAATGACAACAACTCAATCATATAAAGAGCTCAACAAGTGTAGGTGAATAGCATCACTGAGCTGACTTCAACAAATGGATAAAATCTGGAATTAGTGTCTTTGTATTCAAATTAATGTTTCTGCTATGTTTGAAAACTATGCTTTGGAAATATGGATGGAGGTGCAGGCATATGGACATGTACTCATCATTCACACACATGCATGAACACTGTATGTGAGAATTCCATAGTTTATATGTACTTCATTCTTCTGCAACTTTATTTCTTCTTTGCTTATCTTCCTGAAAAGACAAGTACACTGGAGTGCCTGGGTTTGGTGGAAATAGCTTAGAGCAACAACAGGGCTCGATCTACCCCACAAACCAGTTCTCAGGATGCTTTCCACTCAGAGAAAAAGTGGCTTGCTCCTTCCTTCCTTCCTTCCTTTCTTTTTTTTCTTTTTGCCAGTCCAGGGCTTGAACTTAGGGCCTGGGTGCTGTGCTTCAGCATTTTTGCTCAAGGCTAGTGTTCTTCTACTTAATCCACAGCTCCACATCTGGCTTTTTGCTGATTAATTGGAAATTAGCATCTCATGGACATTTTTGCCCTGGCTGGCTTCGAACCATGATCCTCAGATCTCAGCCTTCTGATGAGCTAGGAATACAAGGTGTGAGCCACTGGTACCCAGCAAGAGTGGCTTTAATTCTTCCATTCAACCATAGTACTTTCATGTTCAAGCAAACACACTGTCAACGGGGAAGCTCCACCACCTTGGCACCATACCAATGTTAACCTCCTGAGTTCAAACCCCAGTACCATCCCCCAAATTTATTTTTCAGTGCCAATCATTCTACCATTGAGCTATACTCCGGTACAATCTACTTTTTGTTCGCTAATTCTTCTGATACCTGAAATCTGCTCTTAAGCACTATTAGCCAGTAAAAATTTCAATTGAGCTAATGTGCATTTAAACCCTTTCTTTAAAAAAATAAACTCCTAATTTCCACTACTTTTAGAGTATGTAATTCAGATCCAGGCATGGTAGCTTAAGTCAGTAATCCCAGATATCCAGGCATCTAAGACAGAGCATCTGTTGAGTGTAGGAGCTCAAGGAGAAATGAAATGTAACATCATCAAAAAATAAAATAGGGCTGGGAAGGTGGCCTAGTGTTAGAATGTTTGCCTAGCAAGCATGAAGCCCTGGGTTCGATTCCTCAGACCCACATAAATAGAAAAACCCTGAAGTGGTGCTATGGCCCAAGTCATAGAGTGCTAGCCTTGAGAACAGAAGCTCAGGGACAGTGCCCCAGCCCTGAGTTCAAGCCCCAGGACTGGCAAAAAAAAAAAGCATTAGTTGTACAAGTGCCAGCTTATGAGTACAATGAATCTTGTTATCCCTTTAATGATTTTTAGTAGGGAATTGGGCACTATGAGTGATATATTGTATATAATTTGGATTTTGCATATTAGTTTGAAGAGTAATTTTTACTCTAGCACAGCCAATAAATACAAATCAAACTTTGTCTCTGTTGTGGTAGACAACAGAGACTATTTTTGCCCAGTTCTTTCCGCTTCCTGATGCTACTAATTCCTTTTTGGGTTGTAGGGCTTGGACACTGTCCCTGAGCTGCTTTTTACTCAAGGCTAGTGCTCTACCATTGGAGCCACAGCTCCACTTCCAGGTTTTTGGTAGTCAGTTGAGGATGAAACTCATGGACCTTCCTGCCCAGGCTGGCTTTAAACTGCAATCCTGATCTCAGCTTTCTGTGTAGCTAGGATTACAGCCGTGAGCCACCAGCTCCTGGTTTCTGGTGCTACTATTTCATCAGGGTTTTTTTGTTTGTTTGTTTGTTTTGTTTTTGTCAGTTGTGGAGCCTGAACTCTGGGCCTGGGCGCTGTCCCTCAGCTCTTCAGCTCAAGGCAAGTACTCTACCACTTGAACTACAGCACTACTTCTGGATTTCTGGTGTTTTATTGGAGATGAGTCTCATGGACTTTCCTGCCAAGACTGGCTTTGAACCACAGTCCTCAGATCTCAGCCTCCTGATTAGCTAGGATTACAAGCATGAGTCACCAGTGCCTGGCTTCATCAGGTTTCTTGAGAGCCATACAGTTTAGTGGCCAGCCATGGATTTGTGCCATTTCATATAAAGATTTTAGAGTTTCCCTCTTCTGTAGCTCCCTTCTTTTTGAGATTTCCCTGTTTAGACTGCATTAATAAAACCTGCATGGGGTCTCTTTTTGTGTGTGCTGGTGGTCCTTGGGCTTGAACTCGGGGTCCGGATGCTGACCCTGAGCTTTTGTGCTCAAGGCTATCATTCTACAACTTGAAGTATAGCTCCATCTGGTATTTTTTGGTTGTTTATTGGAGGTAAAAGCTCATATACATTCCTGTCTGGGCTGGCTTGGACTGCAACCCTCATATCTAGCCTCCTCAGTAGTTAGGATTATAGGCATGAGCCACTGGTACCCAGAGTGTAA
The DNA here is from genome assembly GCF_000151885.1 of Dipodomys ordii. Taxonomy (NCBI): domain Eukaryota; kingdom Metazoa; phylum Chordata; class Mammalia; order Rodentia; family Heteromyidae; genus Dipodomys; species Dipodomys ordii. Next base: position 5,941,607 of record NW_012267281.1, read on the forward strand.
GGTATTTTTAGTACCTGCTATTAGAGGTGCTGGATTCAAGTAGAATCAGGCAGAAACTACAGGGAGGGTATCTACCAGGGAAGATAATACAATCGATAGCAGGAGTAAAGCAATCAAATTACCATTCATGGGAACTACCTTGTAGTTACAGCTAGCTACAACATTACCATGGTATGACTGAACCATAACTTACTTAATGATTCTCCAATTCATGGGTATTTTAAAATAGAATCCTTTTCTGGGGAGTAATATAAAAGAATTCTCTTTTCCAAAGGTATCCACACTAAATGGCTGATGTTAGGACTTGGGAAAAAATGGCTTAGATCCAGAGTGTGATCCTGATTCTCTCCTTAGTCAGTGTGTAAACTTCAGCAAGATTCCTGGAATCTCATTTTTCTCATCTGTAAAATAGGTAAAGGAACACTTTCCTAATGATCTGTTAGCCAACATAATGCTCAGTGCTGGGCCTATGAAAGCGCTCAAGAGAGTATAGTCTTCCCCAAGAATAGGATTTAGCAGAGGGCAAAGATGGGGTTAAGATCAGCAGTACAGGGCAACTGGGGACAAGAGGGCTCAGCTGGAATGGGAGGTCACAGGGGAAAGGTGAAGGAAAGAAAGGAGAGAAGAAAAAAGAAAGGCCAAAAATAATGTCTTTGAACTAGGTAAGATTTCATCAAACGCTTTTCTTGTTCAGAACTACTTTAGTAAAAACCTGTGAAACTAGCAAAGTTCCCCTTGCCAGCACTCTCCGGACTCCAGCCTTCCACTTTTAGCACACTCGGAACCATCTGCACCCCTGCCAGCCTGGGGCCTGTGTGATAACTGGTCCTATTTTTCAGAAAGCATACTAACCAGCAGCCCTACTAAAACCACCCTCAACTGCAAAAAGAAAACATGCCACGGTCACATGAATGCCCACACTGTAAGTGTCTCCTGAATAAAGAAGTGGACATAAGGAAAGAAAGAGAGGTGAAGGCCAATGAAGCACCAGGATGCACATGGACGAGACACTTTACAGTGTATCAGGACAATATCCCTCTCAAAAGGCATTGTGTAAGGGGCTCAGTGAAGGTTAAGGTTAAACAGTCATATCACAAACCACTTCAAAAGCAAGGGTGAGGATTTGTATCCACCATCCAAATAGCATCTACTTGAGGGTGCTAGGACACCCTCCCTGACAGGTACACGAGGCTTCCTATTACACAGAGAAGCCAGGTGTACAACTCCAGGAATATCTCAGCCTGGGGCTGGGAGGGGACTCTGCTGTACATGGCTTTTCTGGCCACACAACTAGAGGAAATTGTACCTGACTCTACACAGGTGCATTCACAGAAGTTGTCTTTAAACTAATAAACATCATCTTTAAAGAGAAAGGCACTGGCGCATAGTCTTCACAAAGGGCTGAACTTAAACCAGGCATTGAGCAACTGGGACCAAGGCCCAGGTCTGCATTGCTCGGATAATAACTGTCTCTTGGTTTGCAGTCCCATCACGTGAGCTCTGTACCATGTGCACATCCTGGAAACAAACAGACCTTGGGATAAAGGATGGAAACGTTACTTTGGCTCACACTTTATTGGTGGGAACTACTTTCAGACACCCCTGAGACTCAGGAGATACACACCCACTGCCAGAAAAGGCCAAGCAGTGAGGGCTTCAGTGCAGAGAAGAGCTGCAGAGGGAACTATCTCTCTTAATACATCAGGACCTAGAATCGTTGAGGACCAATCTGATTACATGGCAATCCAAGTAACACCTCTACCAACTAAAGGAGGTGGGAAGCACAGGCAGGTGCGGGCCGGGAGCACTTCTGGGAACATTCTAGATATGCATCACTATGCCCAGATCGATTTTTGGATGCTTTTCTCAATCTACAGAACAGGTTTCTAAATTCTCACCTATTCATTTGGTTTTCTTCAGGGTTTCAGTTAAAGAACAACAGGAATACTGGAGCTGGGCTGGCTCACTGTCAGGGATACTTGTCACTCCTCAGAATACCACATCAGGTCCCCACATCAGGAGCCCTCCACCCTAGGACCCAAAGGGAAACTGAAAAATGCTTCCTTATTCCTCTGGCCCCCAGACCTCTGCCTGCCACACCCTTGTGTCAGCTTTGGAAGTGTTGGAGGCACAAGCAGCAGGGACTGGGCACCAGATACCATTTCCAGATTTCCAGGCAGGAATCTTCCTGCTAGCTATGCTGCTTGAAACTATCATGGTGGTGGGCTGGGAAGGTGGCTCAGTGGTAGAGCGCTTGCCTTGCATGCCTGAGGCCCTGAGTTCGATTCCTCAGCACCATATAAAAGAAAAAAGCTGGAAGTGGCACTGTGGCTCAAGTGGTAGAATGCTAGCCTTGAGCTGAAGAGCTGAGGGACAGCGCCCAGGCCCAGAGTTCAGGCCCCACGACCGGACTCAAAAACAAAACAACAACAACAAAAAAAAACTATCATGGTGGTATATGTGTTTTTCAATGAACACTACTACTGCTGGGTGCCAGTGGCTCACATCTGTAATCCCAGCTATTCAGGAGGTTGAGATCTGAGGATCAAGATTCAAAACCAGCCTGGCAGGAGAGTCCATAAAACTTTTTTTTTTTTCCAGTCCTGAAGCTTGAACACAGGGCTTAGGCACTGTCCCTGAGCTTCTTTTGCTCAAGGCTAGCACTCAACCACTTAAGCCACAGCACTACTTCTGGCTTTTTCTATTTATGTGGTACTGAGTAATTGAACCCAGTGCCTCATATATGCTTGGCAAGCACTCTACCACTAAGCCAGCCCTCCAATTAATCAGTCTCCAATTAATCAATATGCCAGAAGCTGAACTGTGGCTGAAATGGTAGAGCACTCGCCATACAACAAGCTCTGGGATAATACCCAGGTCTTGAGTTCAAGACCCAGGGCCAGCACACATGTGTACACACATACAAACAGAAACTATTTTACTGCTAAGCACCAGTGGCTCATGCCTAAACTCCTAGCTACTCAGGAGGCTGAGATCTGAGGACTGTGGTTCAAAGCCAGCCTGGGCAGAAAAGTTCATGAGACTATTATCTCCAATAAACCACTCAGAAAACCAAAAGTGGCGCTGTGGCTCAAGTGGTAGAGCACTTGCCTTGAGCTGAAGAGTGAGAGACAGCACTTAAGCCCAGAGTTCAAGCCCCACAACCGACAAAAAAAAAAAGAAAAAAGAAACTATTTTACTTAGTTTTCACACTAAGGGACTGCCAGTCTTCCTAATCTACGACATCAGAAACAGAAGCACCACTACCACAATAGTGAGTCATAAATACCTGGCCAGGGGCTGGGGAGATGGCTCAGTGGTAGAGCGCTTGCCTTGCATGCCTGATGCCCTGGGTTCGATTCCTCAGCACCACATAAGCAAAAAGAAAAAAGCCGGAAGTGGCGCTGTGGCTCAAGTGGTAGAGTGCTAGCCTTGAGCTGAAGAGCTGAGGGACAGCGCCCAGGCCCAGAGTTCAGGCCCCACAACCGGACCCCCCCAAAAAAAAATAAATACCTGGCCATTGTGTCACCTTTTATAGACAGATGTTTCACAGGACTTGTCTACCACACTTAAAAGACACATTTGTAATTCTGATAATGTAAGACTTTAAACTATATTACAAAATCATTGCTGTTAGGGCTGAAAGCTCAGGTTTACAAGCCTGTTCTGCCTTCCTGCTGGCCCTCTATGCTTATAAATGACACCTTCCAGTGTATTAAAGTATGAGAGGCAGCTAGTCCTGAATTCTCAGGCTGCTAATGGTTTCACATAAAATGAGCTCCTGTGATTTTATTGCCACCCTGGTGCAATGTCACAGGTGAGAAGCGGCCGGGGAAGGACGGGACCCTCTCTTATTTCTGGCCCCTGACTTCTCTAAGTGCAAGAAACTTTTCCACTCAATTGTTCAAATGAATGCTACAACTCCCTAGATTGATAATTAATTCAAATAGGCTCTACTGTGTTACCTTGGAGAATCAGGAATAAGTCACCAAACAGCCTCTCTGGAGATAGGGGTGATGTGAATTCACTTCCTAAATTCACAACTATAACGCTGATTAAGTCTGATCCTTTATAGTTAAATATTCACATTTGATAGATATAGTCGGTCCTGCATATGAGAAATAAGTATTGGAAAATATTAAACTTCACATTCTAATCAGATAAGCTAGACATTCAAATACTTTAAACATGCCCACAACACAAAGATTATTTTAAGTTGGAAAAGTAATCCTGTTAGCAATACAAGCAAAATGGTCCCCGTGGGTCTATAAACTTAACATTTCACTACTTCTACGTTTATATGAATTTTTAACACCATGTGACATGCCAAATATAGCACCAATCAGCTGCTTTTGAAAGAAACCAATGCCTAGAAGCCTTTACAACAGAAAATTCATGAAATCACATGTTCAGGTATTTCTGTTTGACTATTGGCATTGAAATGGACTAATGTCAGGTCTAAGAGATTTTATCTACATTCTTTTGCCTGAAAAAAAAAAAACTAAAATAAACGTAAAAAAATTTCAATTTTCAAAAGCCATTGACTAGAGCCAGGCACTGGTGGTTCACACCTGTAATCCTAGCTTCTCCCTCTCTCCTTCCATTCTCTCTCTCTTTCTCCTTCCCCCCCTCTCCCAGTGTGAACAAGTGGTAGCAAGCAAGTGGTAGAGTACTATCCTTGAGCAAAAAAGCTCAAGGACAGCACCTATGCCCTGAATTCAAGTCCCAGGACCAGAATAAACAAAAGAGCAGTTTACTAAGAAATAACAAGTGCTTTTTCACACACACACACACACATATGAACTTGTGCCATTTGAGTGACAGCTCAAGCACCCTACCACTTGAACAACAGCTCTACTTCTGGCTTCTTTAGTAGTTTATTAGAGATAAGAGTCTCATAGACTTTCCTGCTCTGGATGGCCTTGAACTGCTATTCTCAGATCTTAGCCTCCAGCGTAGCTAAGATTATATACGTGAGCCACTGGTGTGCAGTTCCCAGTATCTTAAAAATAGAAAAGGTAGCCAGCTGTGATGGCACATGCTTGTAAGCCCTTCACTTAGAAGTATGAGGCAGGAGGACCATGAGCTAGAGGCCAGTCTAGACTACATAGCAAAATCTTGCCTCAAAGAAACAGACAGAAAAGATAAATTAACTTTCAGATGCCAAAACTTATGAAAAACAGTTCAGTATGTCAGACTCTAAGTAGTTTAAAAACTTTCCAATTCAAATGAAGCAAAATTCCACATAAATGGCTTACATAAAAAAGCCTTCTAAAACAACAAAATTTAACTTAGAACTCGTACACAAGAAGCTTTCCTTTTTTAAGACCAAAGATCTTCCAGGATCATTTGTCACAGGCTTAGAAGTGGTGAAAACCAAACCAGCTGCCAAAAATTACTTACTTTGTAGGACAAAGGACTAAGGATGTAACACCCACTAACTGACCTACGGGGAAATGCAGGGTTAATTTATTCTGCATGTTTTTGGTTTTACTTTCTGCTAAAGTAAGACTCATCACCACATTCAACTTTTTCTTCATGAATTTTATCTTAAAAAAAATAGAGACAAAGGAAAGAACACAAGAAAAGGATGCAGTGGCAAGAAAGAAAAGGAAAAACAAATCAGGATTTCTGAGTTAGAAATTTATACTATCCTATTAATTGTACCTCTGACAAAAACATCACAAGTACTTTTCCTGTTTGTTCCTGTTTTTATTTTATGGTAAGAGTTGGGAATGGGATCTAGCACTCAACCACTGCGGGTACTATGTATGCCCAGATCATGTATACTTGCTCCCCCTTGAAAGTGTAGGGGCTGAAACTGGAATGATCACAACATTTACTGTGTACTTGACATTTTTTATGCACACAGCAGCTTTTGGTCCTTTTCTGATTCACAGGCAGCAGTACAGAGCCAGACGGGACTGTAAACCCAGAGGTAAATCGTCGTGGAAGCGCAGCGATGAGCCAGCGCCGAGTCTCACATACAGAAGTCCTTTGTAACTGAAGCTCTGGAATGTCATCTGTCTTAAATTACATCCACCTGGGATTACATTCTGATGACCAATGCAGCAGAATACTGCAACTTGAAAACCTCACTTTTTTGGTAATTGACATTTAAACTGTTTGAAGTTTCTCATTAAGGCCTCTTCACAAATCAGCTGCAGATGTAGGAAGCTAAGTGTGCTGTCCTAGAGAAATGAAGTCACCTGAAAGCTGCTTGCAACAACAACTATTTAAGTGCTGCAAGTACAGTAGAGGAGGGACCCCTGCCCACCCCGACCTCCCAGGCCGCAAGGTTCGTTTGGAGTGGAATTCAAGTAAGACAAGCAGCAAGAGCTGAAAGAACATGGAACTACCCTCTAGACGACAGTACACAGGGAAGGCCCTGATGGGGGTAGACAGACAGTAAACATCTACATTGGTTTCCTGTTGCCCACAGGATGTAAATTACAAGTCCCAGGCAGGCCTGCCTGCTCGTCAGCCTGATCCAGCCCACCTGCTCAGCCTCGGGCGCTACCCCTGTGCTTCTAGGCAGCTCACACCCTATCACATCCTATCTGACTTTTGCACACGTGGTTCTCCCACCAGCAGAACACCCTTCCCTCTCCTGTCACCCTTTTTTTTTTTTTTTGGTCTTTTGTCGGTTGCGGGCCTTGAACTCTGGGCACTCCACCACTTGAACCACAGCACCACTTCTGCCATCTTTTAAGGTCTGCTCAGAAGTTGGCTTCTCCGGGAAGGGTCCAGATGCCCGACAGTCATCCCACCTGAGCATTCCATAGGATTCTGGATGTAGCCCTGCCTGTGTCACCACTTGCAATGAAATTTCAGTCCAGTCACTGTTGCTGACTATCTGCACCCAGACAATGTGGTAGAATTACTCTGCTCCCCTGGGTGATTCTCCCACCCAGCCTTAGCCTGGATGCATCTTAGAACGGAGGTGAGCCAGCACAGAAAGATCCTGGAACTTGCTCCCGTCGCCCCTCTGAGAAGCTGCTACGTAGAACCTGGAAGGGACACCATTCTCATTCTTTGCAAAAGGATGCATGCGCTGTGTCTAATAAAAAGAAATGTGTCATACATCTCTCTCACTCAAAAACATTACCACTGATATGTTCTAGAACGTCTTGTGTGACAAGCTGTTCTATGAAGTAAATACTTTCCCACACAATAAAATCCTGCTGGACAAAATAAACGCATTCTGCAAGAAAAGTTCTGTCCTTACTAAAATAAAAATCAAGTTTAAAAACATTCAGAAAAAGAGAAAGCCTACATCAAGCGGCAAACCATATGGTTGTGAAGATAAAAAGCTGAGTTTCTCATCCCTCATTAACAATAATCCTGGAAATATTAACATTCTTTGCTAATTCCCTCCAAACAGTGTACTAATTAATGAAACCCACCTGTGCCCACGGTGCTGTTTCCATCTTCCTAAGTTGCTCTGTGGGCTGGTGCCTGGAATCCGCATTTCACACATGAAATGTTTGTGGAGTCTAAAATCTGCTAATCCCTGCTGGTCACTGGCTAGTTGCTAACACTCAGCGCCCAGTGGCTCCCATACAGAGCTGGAGTCATCCAGCTGGTTTCAGAAGCAGCTACTGCAGCACAGCTCCACCCAGGTGCTGAGAGGAGACAGGGATGAGGAGACTAGCACCTGGCCGACCAGTTACCTGTGGCCCAAGGGGCACCAAACAAACCGCAGAGAAGACCCAGTAGGGACTCATGCTACACACAGGCTGTGGATTGGCTTGAGAAGAGACACTCAAAAGCTAAGTGGTTAGTAAGTTCTTTTTTTTTTTTTTGGGTCCGGTCATGGGACCTGAACTCTGGGCCTGGATGCTGTCCCTCAGCTCTTCAGCTCAAGGCTAGTGCTCTACCACTTGAGCCACAGCACCACTCCCGGCTTTTTTCTTTTTGCTTAGGTGGTGCTGAGGAATCGAACCCAGGGCATCAGGCATGCAAGGCAAGCGCTCTACCACTGAGCCACCTTCCCAGCCGGGTTAGTAAGTTCTTAAGCTATGCCCTGATCACAGGGGTATGGGATGGGTGGGGGGACTGATGGAAAAAACAAAAACAGAAAAGGATGGAAGTCAATGCTACTTTGGGTCCTGGGAAGATACCTTCATTGGGCTGAAAAACCATGGCTTTCCCCACTTTGCAATACTGGGATCAACGCTTGAATGAAAGGCCTTGAATGCTAGGCAAGTGCTCTACCACAAAGTTACCGCTCAGCCCAAACCACGGCACTCTGTCTCTGTTATGTCTGTTCATCCATCTGTCTCTCTCAGTCCCTCTCTTTCAGTATGGGGATTGAAATGGAGAGCCTTGACCCCTGCAGCCACGCCCATGCTCCTTGGGTTCTGAGTTTCAGATAGGGTCTTGCACTTCAGCCTTGGCTGTCCTCAGACCTGGATTTTTTGCCTCACCAGTAACTGGCCCCTAACCCATAGCTATGTTTTTTGTGCGTCTTCTAGGTGTTGAGTTGGTCCTAATTTGAGCAGGGAAGTGTGCCCTTAGGAGTTACAGGTTTGGTAGGGTCTTCCAGAGCTACTCAGGGCTGGGGTAATGCCATACGCAGACAATAAAGGGTCCTGTGTACCCAGAACTCAAATGAGTAAACCAACAGTGTTAGCCAGAATGTACAGGAGACATCTCCTATATACTTTTGATAACTCTTTCCCAGAGAAGCAAATATTGAGGAATCTGAAAACAGCCCTGGCCTGTGTTCAAAAACTCAAGCCAAGAAAGAACCTTCAGCCTTGACATCTTCAATTAACAAGAATGTTTAGACAAATCTATAATCTGGGAAAACATACACACACCCACACTTGCACATAAAAAGTTTGTTTCCCCCCCTCTGCAGTGGAACTGCCTCTGCGACCATCTGATGCACTCATTCTCCAATTCCTCAGCCCGTGCCTATTCCATGCCAGGCACTGTGCTGGGCACAGGCACAAGGTGAATTGGTTCTCCAGTTGTAACAGGGAAACAGACATGTTCCCATCTGAAGATAAGCTGGGTGGGTGCGAGGAAGCACGGGACGCTCCCAGAAAGCACAGCGGACAGGAAGAGGCTGTGTCCTTGGACCCAGGTGGTCATCTTCTCCCAGAAAGAGGCTTAATATTTCCTGTTGTTAGTGCATGGATGAACCTAGAAAATATGCTAAAGGAAAGCAGCCCATCACAGATTGGCACACATTGTATGATCCTATTTGTATGAAATATCCAGACTATTTCATAGATAAATGCTGGAATTGGCAGGGGTTGAGAGAGAAGGTAGAATGGAATGATAGACTCAAGCCGAGGACCTGGTGGCAGCTCCTCTTTGGGGAGAGGGAACATGATGAAGGTGCCATCCCTTCTGAGGACATAGAGACAGAGGAGCGACACCATGTGACCACACAGATCTCCTACCATGGCAGGGAAAAGCAGAAAAAACCAACGGAGTGCAGAGGTTTGGGAGATGATCCAGTGGGAGTACATGCTCAGCATGCTTGAGGGCCTGGGTTCAGTTCCCAGGAGAGTTGCTGAGGAGGGGGAGAGCACAGATTGTACTGGTAAGTTTGGGATAGAGCTTTTTATCGTCTTCAATGTCTAATCAAAATGAGCTCAAATGGACCAAAATAACTCAAAGCTCAAAACACTATTTTATAGTTCAGAATTCTCCAAACTCTTCTTGTTTCAGGGCAGTAATTCCTTTCTGGACAATGGAATGCTGACTTTTGGGGGTTGGGTTTTATAATAGCAATAGAATAATGAGGCCAAATTCCTGCTGTCATGAATATTCAGGGGGTGGAAAGAGGCAGGCAGACAATCACAAATAAATACAAATGACTGGTGGAAACAAGGCTATGGAAAAAACATTAGGCAGAGAGGGGCAGAGCACAGAAGCAGTGGCTGATGTGCTGGAGTGGGGTGCTGGGTGAGCAGGATGGTAGGTAAAATCTCTCTGGTGAGACTCAAGGGATAGAGTACCCAAGGCTCACCAGAGCAGCAGAGGCAGCCTGGAGAGCAGGCTGGAGCTCAGAGCTACTTCTTGTTAGAAACTTTTAAAGGGATGGTTTATAGGGCAGATTAGAAATATTTCTTTTCCCATCCATGTGTCTTTGATTTGCCTTAAAAACGAACAGGGAGAGCGGCTCTGTGTAAGGGGTAGTTACACAAATGAGTTAGCTCTCCTGTTGCTACAGCGCCCTCCAGTGTTTTAGGGCCAAACCACATGAGGCATAGGATTGATTGGGGTGGGGGGAGAGGAGTGCCGTTTTTTATCCTATATTTTTGCTTTTAGCCCCCCAATAATGTCAAAGTATTTTCGTTCTCATAAAAAAGACAGAAATTAAATAAGAAAGCAAATTGAATTGTAAGTGCTTTTACATAAGTCTGCACTATTTCCAAACCAAAATGGCACAAAGTACCACAGTGAGCTCTTATTGATTTTTTTGGTTGGTAATGTGGTAGAAATACTTGGCTGTGCACTTGCTAGGCTGGTTCTGTACTACTGGAGTCCCTGCAATAATTTTTTTTTGTCGGTCATGGGGCCTGAAACTCTGGGCCTGGGCACTGTCCCTCAGCTCTTCAGCTCAAGGCGAGCACTCTACCACTTGAGCCACAGCACCATGTCTGGCTTTTTCTGGTTATGTGGTGCTAAGGATACGAACCCAGGACCTCATGCATGCAAGGCAAGCACTCTACCACTAAGCCATCTTCCCAGCCCGGCAATGATGTTTTAATAGCCACAGAGGTTTTAAAAAGCAGACACTGGTGGTTCATGCATGTAATCCGAATTACTCAGGAGGCTGAGATTGAAGATTGTGGTTCAAACCAACCCAGGGCAGACAAATCCAAGACCTTTATTTTCCATTAACCAGCAAGAAGTCAGAAGTACAGTGTGACTCAGGTGGTAGAGTTCCAGCCTTCAGTAGAAAAGGCTAAGCAAGAGCACAAGGCTCTGAGTTTAAGCCCCATGCTCCAGTACTGGCACAAAAAGTAAAGAAAAAGTGTTTTATGTTTTTTTGTTGGTCATAGAGCTTGAACTCTGGGCCTGGGCGCTGTCCCTCAGCTCTTCAGTTCAAGGCTAGTGCTCTACCACTTGAGCTACAACGCCACTTCCAGTTTTCTGGTGGTATACTGGAGATAAAAGTTTTACAGCCTTTCCTGCCCAGGCTGGCTTTGAACTGAGATCCTCAGATCTCAGCCTCCTGAGTAGCTAGGATTACAGGCGTGAGCCACCGGTGCCCAGCAAGATTTATCTTTAAAGCAACATAGCACTATCAATTACGACAGTAAAGGAGAAAATGTTCTCTTAAATTTTCCAGTATTTGTGGTTCTGAAAGCTAATATTAGCAAAGTACTAATATTTGCAAGAACTTGGCAAATACAAATCCCTCTTCCTTCTTAGCCAAGTCACAGCGAGAGGAAGGCGGCATCCTGACAGACGGACTCATGCCAAGTCTTCTATTAAAATCTCAACGCGACCTGCTTCCATTCTTTTAGGTATTAAGGCACACCTCTGTCAGTCTCTAAAGCCTAGTTAAGAGAAAGATGTTGCCTGGAGTATTCAGAGAGAGCCTGCTGGAGGGGTAAGTCTTTCTTGGCCATTCACAGAATGCTCCAGCTTGGGTCAGAGTGCCAGTGGAGGCAGCAGGAGTGAAGGGAGATGCCAGGGCTAACAGCCAGGGGACAGGCTTCTTTCTAGGTGTGCAGCTGCCAGATGTACAACCAGTCAGAACTCTGTTGCACAGGCCTGTGGCAACTAAGAGGTGCAGATGAGTTTCCAACAGGCAACCTGCAAGCCAGGGATGGATCAACTTTTTTTTTTTTTTTTAAATCAGTTGTGGGACTTGAACTCAGTGCCTGGGTGCTGTCCCTGGTCTTTTGTGCTCAAGGTTAGGGCTCTACCACTTGAACCATGGCTCTCCTTCCAGCTTTTTTTTGAGTAGTTTATTGGAGATAAGAGTCTCACAGACTTTCTTGCCCTAGCTGGCTTCAAATCAGATGGTCATATCCTGTGGATGTGGGATTTGAAGCCAGTAGCTAGAGTTACAGACATAACCCCCAAGTCCAGCCAGAGTGACTTTCTGGAAGGTGATTTGATAGCAAGCATTAAAGAGTACTAAATGCCTTACCCTTGACCTAACAAGTTCACATATAAACTCATCTCCGTGGATATAATAGGGGCATCTATACAGATCTGTGGACAGGGACATTTACCTCTACCTTTTCCAAGAAAAAATATATGGTTATATAATATGTATAGTGTGAGTGTGTGGTGTGTGTACACACTGTGTGTACTGATTTGTGGTATAACAAGAGCATCACCAATGCTGGGTTGTTAGGTCACAAACTAAAATAGACATCACCTTTATACTAACAATAAAAAAAATTTTTTAAAAGGCAGATGGCAATGGTTCATGCCTGTAATCCTAGCTACTCAGGAAGCTGAGATCTGAGGATTGTGGTTCAAATCTGGCCTAGGCAGAAAAGTTCCCATGAGATTCTTTTTTTTTGTCGGTCCTGGGGCTTGAACTCTGGGCCTGGGCACTGTTTCTCAGATCTTCAGCTCAAGGCGAGCGCTCTACCACTTGAGCTACAGCGCCACTTCCGGTTTTCTAGTGGTTTATTGGAGATAGGAGTCTCACAGTCTTTCCTGCCCGGGCTGGCTTTGAACCTCGATTCTCAGATCTCAGCCTCCTGAGTAGCTAGGATTACAGGCGTGAGCCACCAGCGCCTGGCTTCCCATGAGATTCTTATCTCCAGTTAACCACTCAAAAACTGAAGTGGTGCTGTGGCTCAAGTGGTAGAGCGCTAGCCTTGAGCACAAAGAGACTCAGGGACAGTACCTAGGCCCTGAGTTCAAGCCCCACAACTGACAAAAAAAAAAATTAGACACAGGACAAATTCAAGGCAGCTAAATTGAAAGCTATTTTAAACCTGGTTTATAAAGGGGAATTAAAGAAAAATGGGAGGAGGGAGAAAGGAAAGAATGAATCTCCATTCTGAGCCTTTTATTATCTAAGTCATTCACCAGAGTTATTAACTGTCTTAGTCCATTTTGTGTTGCTGTAACAGAATACCACACCCTGAATAATTTCTATGAAAAGTTACTGATTACTAGGTGTGACAGCATATTCCTGTAATCCTAACACTTGGAAAGCTGAGGCAGGAGGATCCCAAGTTTAATACCAGCATGAGCTGCATAGTGAGAACCTGTCTGGCTAGGGGAGAGGGGAAACTAATGAAAAAGGTACTTTTTTTCCACAGTTCCAAATGCTGGGAGACAAAGATGTGCCAACAACATCTGGTGAGGGGCTTCTTGCTGTATCATCCTTCAATGGAAGGTAAGACAGTAAGAGAGGGCTAAATTCACTGGGCACCTGTGGCACACGCTTATAATCTGAGCTATGTAGAAGGCTAAGAGCCAGAGTATATGGTTCAAAGCCAATAGGAGCAGAAAAATCTAAGAAAAATTATACATCCACAATAACCAGTGAAAAGCTGGGCTGGAGGCATAGCTCTAGCTGGTAGAGCACTAGCTGACCAAGTCCAAAGCCCTGATTTCAAATCCTGTTATGGGGGTGGGTGTCAAACTCACTTTTATAACAAACTCATTCCCATAATAATAGCATTAATCCATTCATAGGACACAGCCTTCATACCTAATTACCTCTTTAAGGTTCTACCTCTCAACACTGTTGCTCTGGGGATTAAATTTCCAACACATGAGCTCTAGAGGGACACATTCAAACCAGAGCAATAAGCTATAAAACAGTCAAGCAACAACACAAAATAAATCAAACCTGTTTGAATCACAATGGATTTCAAATCATACCCGTGTGACCCATATGACAACAAAAATACCATTTCCTCAACATTTCCTTTATTGCCTAATAAAATTCTAAACTTAACCTGCTGAGATCACAAGTCATGTGGAGCAGAATAAACAAGCAAAGTGTAACAACAGAACACAGCTACAGTTGTATTCAGGGGTAGGGAAAACATTGTTTTTCCAATTACCAACTCTTCACAAAGTATTTCATTATATTTACTGAAGGCCCACCCCCACCCCAAGAAGCCCACCTTCTTCTCTGGGTCTTCTTGGAAACCTGTATCCCTAAAACTTCACCTGGGGTCTTCCCCACTGGAGGGGCGGGGGCGCTGCGGGGAGGTCATGCATAAATTGGCAGCTCCTACTTTAAAAACAATAGTTAAATGAATTTAAAGAAAATACAAATAAACAGCTTGGCACTGGTGGTTCACACCAGTAATCCTAGTTACTCAGGAGGCTGAGACCTGGAAAGTCAGAATTCAGGGAAAGAAAAGTCTGTAACTTTTCCTTGAATCAGCCACGAGAAAGCTGTGCTGGCAGTATGGCTCAAGTGGTGGAGTACAAGCTAAGAAAACTCAAAACACTGAGTCCACTCATCACTCTGGAGATTCCAATGACCTCAAGAATAAGCCAGAAACAGCTTAGGAATAAGATAATGGATTCCTACCTATAGACAAGGACTGAAATATATATATATATAGACATCACACAACTCAGTTGAGAAATGTGCAGAAGATGAGAACAGATTACTTCAAACAATTCAATAATTACATTCAGTATTCCTAGATATTTACCCAGTTGATTTGAAAATTTATATCCAAAACAAAAACTTGTGTGATAATATATACTATATATTAGAAACAGATCAGGCTTATTCATAAACAACAAAATGGAAACAACCCAAATGTCCTTCAATAATAAACTGTGGTACATTTATATTCAGCAACAAAAAAGAACGGCATCAAGCCACAAAAAAACATGAAGGAATTTCACATGAATATTTTAAGTCCAAGAACCCAATCTACAAAGACTACATATGGTGTGATTCCCGTGATGTGACACCCTGAAAAAAACAAATTACAGACATGGGAATAACCTGGCTGGAATGGCCAGGACTAGGCAGGAGGGCATGGGTGAATAGTTGAGTGCCACAGGATTTCTAGGGACTAAAGATTTGATACACTACTGCTGATGGTAGATATGTAATATTGTGCATTAGTCAAATTGTGAAACTTAATATTTTCAATTAAAAAAAAACATCTGGGAAGTAAAGCAATCTTTTTTTGGGGGGGGTCCGGTCGTGGGGCCTGAACTCTGGGCCTGGGTGCTGTCCCTCAGCTCTTCAGCTCAAGGCTAGCACTCCACCACTTGAGCCACAGCACCACTTCCGGCTTTTTCTTTTTGCTTATGTGGTGCTGAGGAATTGAACCCAGGGCCTCATGCATGCAAGGCAAGCGCTCTACCACTGAGCCACTTTCCCAGCCCAAGTATAGCAATCTTTAAAATAAACCAGAGCATCTAAGTGCATTGCCCATGCCTGAAACCACCTCACTCTCACAGGCAGAAAAAAGGAATGCTAGAAATGAGAGGAGTCTTTAAGACTAAAGGGGAAGCAAGTGCACATAAGTACAGTCCTCTGGGACACACACTTTTTCCAATGGGGAGCGGTGATACAAATGCATGCTGGAGTTCAGTGAAGGCACCAGGATCCATGATGAAGCTTTGCAAAGCTCAGGACCTTGATAAGGCGTGTTTAAGGTGTGCTGAGATGGAGGATGTGTGCTAGGTGAGTGAGGAGCACGGAGCACTGGGTGAGACAGTGATGGAATGCACTCACTGTTAGGTATCAGAGTTAGTGATGGAGTATAGTCACTGTTCACAGGACACAGAATCTGAAGGAGCCAAGAACTTAACTCTGCCACTACTGGCCAGAGGGCTGTGAGAGAGGCACTTAGTCTCTTGATTCCGCTGCCATCATAAACATGACTACCTACTTCTTCACACAAGGGTCAGAGAAAACAAATGATACTGTGTGTGCCAATAGTTAGCAAATGAGCAAATGCTAGGCCTGTGGTTCTCAAGGTGAGGGCACTGGTGGGTCTCTGAGACCCTTGTGAGGGTTCCTACCATTGGACTGTAGGTGTCTTCACCCCCCCCCCAATACTGAGGTTTGAATTGCTTTATTCTTGCTGGGTTTTCTTAAATTAAAAATAAAAAAAGAATCGAAAAGTATAAAATGAATCCCTCATGTTTCCTGTCTCCTCAGTACTGGGACTTGAACCCAGGGCCTGGGCTTTGGTACTCAAGACTAGCACTCTACCACAGCTCCACTTCCAGGTTTGTTGGTTAATTGGAGATAAGAGTTTTAAGGACTTTCCTGCTCCAGCTGTTTTTGTTTTGTTTTTGTTTCCCACATACACACATTCCCAGCCCTCCCCCCCCCCGCCCTCTCCCCCCCCCCTCCGTGGCCGGTTTTGAACCGTGATCCTCAGATCTCAGCCTCCAGAGTGGATAAGAGTACAGGAGTGAGCCAGGGGCTCCAGGCCTTTTTCAAATATTTAAAGTGAGTGTATTTTTCACTAAACATGTCATCTGTGTTCACGTAGGGCTGGCTTGTTATTCGTAAATGATCTGACACGCTTCTTCCCTGTTCAACTGGCCACAAGACCGAGCGGAAGTTTCTCGGGACCCTCGGTAGTTGTGAGGCGCGTTAAACAAACGTGTGGGACGCGCTGGCAGCCCGGACCGAGCGGCAAGCACCGCGGCCAGCTCCAGAGCCCCTGCAATCAGGGCCCGCGGCGCCGCCCCGGGGGGCCGGCCGGCCGGCCGGCCCGGGTCGCCCGGTGTTAGTTTGCACCCGTTCCGAGTCCACGCCGGGGCCCTCCCGCCCCGAGGCCCGGCCTCCGCCGCAGGGGGCAGGCGCACGCCGGTCCCCGCTCGGGCCCGAGGTGGAGGGGGGGGGCGGGCGGGAAGCTGAACCTCGCGAGCCCGGGACGGGAGCCCAGGGACCGGGGGAACCTGCACTCACAGCCGGGGCTGCGCCGTCGTCGCTGCCACCGCTCCACGCGCCGCCCTCCGCAACAGACGCTGCGCCATCTTCCCGACTGCCCGACACGCCCCCGACACGCCCCTGCACGCCCCGTTGCAGTTTAGCCCCGCCCCTCCCGCTGTCGCGAGCCTCCGCTTCCCACGCCCACCAGACCCGTAGCCACGCCCACCAGGCCCCGTAGCCACGCCCGTTCCCGTCCCGTGGGGACCGGACTGGCGCCCTGAACGCGCTCTCCGCGCCCTCCCGGCCTCTCCGGGGACGGCACCGATTCCCTCTGTCCTGTTGAGTGAACTTGGTCTGCCAGTTTTCTAGGGATTTCTTCGTTGTGTTCAATTGGTAAACAACGGTTGTGAGCCTCACTGGAGGTATGGCTTGCTAGCTATCCGAGAACGACCATGCAGACTCCCGTTGCGAAGCGCGTGCCAGTGTCAGCGGCCGCCGGCCGCTCCCCGGGCGGGCGTGCGGGCTCAGCCCGGCGGCAGGCCGCCCTTTACATCCCGCCGGTGGGCCAGCCACACTTGGGCAAAGTCCAGATGAGCGGGAGCGTGGGTGCGAGTATCCGCAGGACGGAGGTGTTATTCTACCCCTGTCCAGCAGGACAGACTGCTCAGCCCCTCCCTGAGTCCCCACACCGCACCCACCCCAGGCCTCCCCTGCTTCGGCCCAGCCAGTGCCCCGCCCCGCCACCGTGAAGCCGGGACTAAGCAAAACCCAGAAATACCCTTTGTTCAATTCGGATGTTGATACCTGGTTCATGATAATTTTCCCATTGTCTTGGTGTTCAGAACAATGTCTTGAATGTCACTTTAATTACTGATTATTCTAGTCCGCACCTAATGTGACTCACAAAAACTAGAGTTCCTCTTCCCCCAAAGAGGGTCATAGAAACTAACCATAGCTTACTTCCAAAACAAGCCACAAAACCTAGAACGGTCACTTTCTCCCTTCTCCCTTGGAGACCTGCGTTCCTGGAGAATCTGCCCTACACCCTGGAGGAAGAAAGCCACATAGGCCTAGGAGAATTTGAGCTGACAGGCCCTGCAGGAGGCCTCAGGCTATTACCATTAGGTCATATCATTTTGTTCAATTATATTTCTCATGGCTGTCCAAGCACAAAACACTGGTGTGTGTGTGTGGGGGGGGGTCCTTTGGATCTTCATTCCTGAAGTCTCTCTAGTCTGGTGAAACTTTGATTAAATACATTGATTGATAGAATATTTATTTTAATTCCTTCTGCTAGAAGAGGACAGGGCCCAGGGAGTAACTTTTAGAGGAGATGGTGATGGAGATTTGAATGGGTGAGTCTTTAGGGAAAAGTAGAACTGGAAGAGAGAACACAGAGGAGATCAGAGACTCATCTAGGAGCTGACTGTTGATGATCTAACTGCTTTTTTAAATGCTGTGTTGCTGGTGGATCCTAGGGCCTGTACTCCAATCTCAGAACAACATAGCTCTCAACAAATACAGGCCTCCTGGGTGAAATGAGTTTCCTCTTTTCCATAGGAAAGGACTGTCCTGGAATACAGCTCAAAGAATTTTTATCATTAACTTGAGGAATATCTGGCCTCTGTATTGGCAAATAGGCACACCCAAGGACATAATGGATAAAAATATCTATGGGTTTCCTGACACATTCAAATAACTTTCCAGTCCTAAAGAGCAGAACAATTAAGAAAATGAAGCTGCTTTATTCTTCCAGTAAGAACACCAAAGGCTCTTTATCAGAATCTATTCTTTCCTTCCTTTTGGTGTCTGGCCAATGTAGGTTATTTTCACCAAAGTTGAGTCTCAAAGGCTGAGCGAGCAGGAGTCACTGATTTAAGACTTCAGAATCCTGCACTCAGAAAGAGACCTATTAGAAGTTCTGTGGAATGATTTTTAAACAGTGGCACAGATAGAACTTGGCTCTGAGATCATCCCTCCCTCCTGCTGCTATGATACAAAACCCTCCAAGCCGCCCTCCTGGGCAGCGCTGCCTTTGATAAGGGTGGTGGTTGTGTCTGGCTCCTTCGGGAGAGAGGAAGAGACTGTCTCTGAGATTTAGGCCAAATACAGAATAACTAGCAACCACACTGTGGGCTTTTCGGGCCTTCATTTCCTTTCTATAAGCTGAAGAAGTGAGAATACATGACCTCTAAAATTCCTTCTGGCTCCCAAACGCTAAGTCTGATTTTTTTGACTTTCCAATGTCAGTCGCCAAAACTGCACTTCAGCTCCCCCTAGCGTCAGTAGGCGGGCAGTGCCCTCGCCACCACCCTCTTTCGCCCCCCCCCCCCATTACATTTCTTACATCTCATTGTTAAAGTGCTTGTTTATTCACATTTATTTGGAGGTACAAAGGGTTGAACTCAGGGACTTGCATTTGCTAGGCAAATGCCACACCATGTGAGCCACACCCAAGTCTTCATGCTTATTTATCCCATGAACAAAAACCCCAGGAGAGGAGGGTTTTGGCCTTTTAATCCCTGGGTCTCCCAAGCACCTGGAACAGGGCCTGGCACGTGGCAGATGCTTCAAACATATTTGTTGAATTCAAAATGTTGAATCTTGAGGCATTTTATGCCAAATGTATTCTTTCCATAATTTTCTGTTATTTTTGCTTGCTCTGTAGACTGATCATTATTCTGCTTTTTCTTAATTTCCTAGTGTGGTGGGCTGAATACTGGCCTCTAAATGGTATCTTCACATCCTAATGTCTCCAAACCTATCAGCATGTCATTTAGTAGTGTAAAGTTTTAAGTTAGGAATCTTGAAATGGGGAGAGGGATTATGTGGATGGACCCAGTATAATTACAAGCGTTTGTTATAAGAAGGAAGGAGCCGAGTGTGGTGGCACATACTTGTAATCCCAGCACTTAGAGACTGAGGTAGGAGGATCACAAGTGCATGGCCAGCCTTGCCTACACAGTTGAACCTTGTCTGTTTTTGTTGTTGTTGTTGGTCCTTGGGCTTGAACTCAGGGCCTGGGTGCTGTCCCAGAGCTCTTTTTGCTTCAAGACCAGCGCTCTACCACTTTGAGCCACATTGTCACTTCCAGTTTCCTGGCTGTTAATAGGAGATAAGAGTCACACAGACTTTCCTGCCTGGTTTAGCTTTAAGCCTCAATCCTCAGATCTAAGCCTCTGAGTAGCTAGGATTACAGGTGTGAGCCACCAGCACCCAGCTTTAGACCAAGTCTTAAGGGAAAGAAAAGGGGGCTGGGAAGGTGGCTCAGTGGTAGAATGCTTGCCTTGCATGCATGAGGCCCTGGGTTTGATTCCTTAGCACCACATAAGCAGAAAAAGCCAGAAGTGGCGCTATGGCTCAAGTGGTAGAGCACTAGCCTTGAACTGAAGAGCTGAGGGACAGCGCCCAGGCCCAGAGTTCAGGCCCCATGACCAGAAAAAAAAAAGAAAAAGAAAGAAAAAAAGAAGGAAAAGGAGGAGGAAGAGGAGTTGGAGGAGGAGGAGTGTGAAGTCAGAGTGACAGGAATATGGCTTGGAAATGTATTAAGCATGTAAAGTGTAAGGAGGAGCTGCAGGCCACGCATGCAGGTAGCCCCTAGAAGTTGGCAAAGGTCACAAAATGGCTGCCCCTCTCCACCCTCCAAAAGGGAGATACCCCCACAAGAGTTTCTCTGGCCTTCAGAATAGTAAGATGATCAAATTATGTTGTTTGAAGCAACCTGGCTTGCAGTAATTTATTGGAACAGCAATAGGACCCTGAAATACCTAGTAAAAGAAAACTTTCCCAGAGGTTCCTCCATCTACCAACGAGTTTTAAAGGCCTGCTTTCAAAACACTTCTAAACCCAATACGTGACTGCAGTGACTGCAGACATCATCTACTGGTGCCAGGCACAATCAACAAACATTTGCTTGCCTGAGCACAGAAGTTTCTTACAAGAGCACTTTCAATTGTTTTGACTTTGGTTTTGCTTGTGTGTGTGTGTGTGTGTGTGTGTGTGTGATTATTTTTTTCTTTTGAAATAGGGTCTCTCTATGCAGTTCAGGCTTGCCTCAAACTCAAGATCCTCTTGCCTCTGCCTTTCTGGTGGGGGGATTACAGGAATGTGCTGCCATGGCTGGAAGATGATATTTAGAACCTTTTCTCTGTGTGTGGTATTAAAAGGATTGTTCACCTCTAACTAGAGACCTTGGTCACATATGGCTACCTGAAAATACATTATGCACTTACATGGGTGCTATCTTCCGTTAGTGTTCTTTTGCATAGGAGTTGGTGGTAGAGTTAGGAAACTGATCTTATGATAATGGCTTGGATGTTGGTGAGTAATCACATACTGGTTTGCTATTATTGAGATGTGTGTGACATACAGGGAGGTCTTGTTGACCTGAAACCCTTTGTCACCCAGGGAAAATGACAACGCTGGCCTGACCATGGAACTTCCCTGCGAGGCGTGGGAGACGTGGAAGATGCATAGCTGTCTTTTGAGAGTCAATGACACAGAATTCTGCTTCCAGGGCGACCATGCCTACAGACCCTAATAAAAGTTTTTGAGTTTTGGGGACTCCAGTTTAGCATTCTCCTTGTGCCTGCCCAGGCTGTCATCTAGAGAGTGTATTTTCTTTGCTCTTGCTTCCCTTTGCTTTGTATTCATATACCTGCTCCTGAGTGTCCTTGAAACCAATGCTCCAAATCTGGAGCAATATAATGAAAGCTAATAGGACCTTCTAATAAATAATAAGTTAATACAACTAATAAGCCTCTCTAACTTTGTA
Organism: Dipodomys ordii; assembly: GCF_000151885.1. Classification (NCBI taxonomy): domain Eukaryota; kingdom Metazoa; phylum Chordata; class Mammalia; order Rodentia; family Heteromyidae; genus Dipodomys; species Dipodomys ordii. The sequence goes on from NW_012267281.1 coordinate 5,963,200, forward strand.
AAAAAATAAGGTAGTGAGAAAAAAATTAGATTAGATGCAGGGTAATTATATTACACACACACACACACACACACACAACATCAAGCAGCACATTCATGTTCATATAACGTTGTGCAACTATCACTGCCTTCCTTCTATAGAACTTTCCACCTCCCACTCTAGAAATCTGCCCCATTAAAAATTACCTCTTCTGTCCCCTCTCTAGTCCTACTGCCTACCATACTTTGTCTCTATAAATCTAAGATTTTATATGAGTGGAATATATTTGTCCATTTGCAACTGGCTTATTTTAGTTAGCATGAAGTTTAAGGGCTTGTTCGTACTTTCTTGTATTTTTTTTAACTAAAGGATAAAATGATGCTGGTGAAAGTCACCTGCCAGCAGAAGTAGGACAGGATGGACGACTGTTTTCATGGTGTTCCTTTGCAATTAAAATTTTTGCTTATTCAAAATAGTACACATAAGTCATCTGGATAGTAAGACAAAAGAGGAACTGCAGTGTCACCGTCACTAAGCTCCCATCACTAGTGAGCCCTGGCCCAAGGGAACCTTTCCTCTCCCACCCTGCCCGCCCCAAATCCTGCTGCCATGTCTTAGTTTATGGAGAGTTTGATACGATCTTCATTTCTACCTTTGTGGCCACTGAGTTTTGGATCAGTTCCATCTCCCATGTTGCATTCAAGTCCAAATGCAGTTCAGCCTGGGTTGTGCACAAAGCAGGGGCTGAGCAACCTGCACAGTTGATAGGAAGCTGGCAGCCCTGGTGGAGGTAAGATGTGTAATGCTGAACCATGTCATGGGGGCCGTTTGGTTAAGACCCTCTGGGTTGTGTGGAATTATCTTTAATGCACCAGACAAGAAGATTGTTAACCAGCCTTATTACCCACAGTTTTTCTATTACCATGATAGGGCAGGCAGATGATTGGAGGATTATCCTGACTCTGACAAATCCCCTGGGGCCCTGCCAATCTCATTTACAAAAGAATCAAATCTGTTTATTGCTGATAATAGACAGCATGCCCCTGGGTTTGCTTGTAAGTAATATGTACATCACTATTTTTTTTCTTTTAGCAACAGGAGCCAAACTTGGATTCATTCTGATAAACTAGACATTTGGAACTTTATGTGATCTAATTGCTCGGAGCTGTTTCTTAATCCTCACTTGCTGACTCTGGGCACCCCTGCCCACAATGGCATCAATGATCTTGATCTGGGATGGAAAACGGTCCATCCCACAAAAGGCCTGTAACTGTTCATGTGGCTTGAGATTCTCAGTGTATTCTTTTTTTTTTTTTTAACTGTTCTCAGAATTATTTGAATCAAAAACACAAAACAAATCTTAAACTTTTTGCTGTGATAAAGTGAAAGGCCAAGGTCATTTTTTTCACTCCTCTGTTTTACTAGGTAAGGGAGCAATGCCACCTAACGGGCCTTCAAAAACATGAGTGAGACTGCCCTGCTGCTCATAACTCTCCTAAGTAATCCAGGGAAATGTTCTCAGATATCTGAATTCTAGTAGAAGAAATTTGGAATAGAGAGAAATTTAAATTAGATCTTCTTTTCCTTTAGATTTGTAAGAAATTAAATCCTATATGCATAAGTCTAAAGCAATGCACATTCCTAGCATTTAAGTTTTTTTTGGGGGGGGATCTGGTCATGGGGCCTGAACTCTGGGCCTGGGCGCTGTCCCTCAGCTCTTCAGCTCAAGGCTAGCACTCTACCACTTGAGCCACAGCGCCACTTCCGGCTTTTATTCTTTTTGCTAATGTGGTGCTGAGGAATCGAGCCCAGGGCCTCATGCATGCAAGGCAAGCACTCTACCACTGAGCCACCTTCTGAGCCCCCATTTAAGCATATTTTAATATAGCAATAATGGCTGTACCAGAGAAGATATCTAAGCAGACAGGACAGGATCTTCCCTACCCATGGTCTTTTAGCTTCTTCTTCATGTAACCACGATGAACTCCAAAGCACAAACCCAGACCAGAACTCTGGGCATATGGGCCACTTAGGTTACTCTGGGAACCCATTATTCCCTGCAGGAGGTATGAAGTAAGCACAAATTGGTATTTCAGACTTTCCCATCTCAATTCTTTGTTGTAATTTTCCACCTAATGTTTGCTATTATTGCTAGCCAGATAATTTCTAGGATTAAAACAAGACCTGCACTAGAGGGTTATTAGTTTCCTTAGAATTAGGGATGTTTTAGAATTCTTCATGCAAAAATGCCAAATGATTAGATATTCAATTCTCCTTTTAAAAAATATCCCATTTAGGATGAATCTAGAAAACAGTATGTTGAGTGAAGCAAGCCAGGATCAGAAGGACAAAGGATACATGTTTTCTCTCAAATACAAATGCTAGACCTAAAAATGAAAATTATATGTAAACACATGGTCCTATGTACATGCTCATATATATTATATATGAGTCAGTGTCTTACCCAGTGCATTAGATATGAGCATATACATATATATATATATATTATATATGTATGTGTATATATGGGACGGGGGAGAATGATAGAGGCGATTGTAAGAATCATTCAGGACCCTCCCAGAGGACCACGCAGAGGCAGGCAGCACAGCAGAAACCTAGGGTTTATTAGAGGGGCCATATCTCCTGGGGAGAGATGACATAATACCTGCCCCCATCCAACTTGCTGGTCTAGCTCCGGAAAGCCAGAGCGGAAGTGAGGTAAAACGCATGCGCGAGTGGGTTTGGACGTTGAGAGGGAGTGGCCAGCTGTAGGGCGGGAACTCCAGGACAGGGAGGAGCTCAGGTATGGGTGGAGCTGAGGACCAAAGGTGGGGATAGTGCTAACAGGGATAATCAAGACACACTGTATTCCCAAATGGACAAGTTCAAATGAAACCCCCGGCTGGGCACTGGTGGCTCACCTGTAATCCTAACTCCTGGGGTGGATCTCAATTCGAAGCCCAGATATTCCTGGTAGGAATCTGTGAGACTCTTCTCTCCAATTAACCACCAGAAAACTGGAAGTGGGGCTGGGAAGGTGACTCAGTGGTAGAGCGCTTGCTTTGCATGCCTGAGGCCCTGGGTTCCATTCCTCAGCACCACATAAGCAAAAAGAAAAAAGCCGGGAGTGGCGCTGTGGCTCAAGTGGTAGAGTGCTAGCCTTGAGCTGAAGAGCTGAGGGACAGCGCCCAGGCCCAGAGTTCAGGCCCCACGACCGGACCCAA
>NW_012267281.1:5967367-5992036 GCF_000151885.1 Dipodomys ordii
CAATTGTGGGGCTTGAACTCTGGGCCTGGGTGCTGTCCCTCATCTCTTCAGCTCAAGGCTAGCGCTCTACCACTTGAGCCACAGCACCACTTTCGGTTTTCTGGTGGGTTATTGGAGATAAGAGTCTCATGGACTTTCCTGTCTGTGCTGGCTTTGAACCATGGTCCTCAGATCTCAGCCTCCATAGTAGCTAGGATTATAGGCATGAGCCACTGGTGCCCGGAAATACATACTATCTTAAAACTAGCCTTTTCTATCTTCAGTAAATTGCTGAAGCATATATTTCAGGCCATATTGTAAAACCCCAACACATGTGGGTATGTTCAACTTTTTTGTGTGAAAAAGAAGAAACAAAATAGCCATAAAAATGTTAAAGACAAATCCAGAAAAATTGCCTATGTAACCTGGGAAAATGAGCTGAGTTTCCCTAATTCAAACTTTTTACTTTGATAAACTTTGGAAAATATATTCACACCATACATTAAAAAAAAAGAATACAGCCTGGAAATTCTCTTATTTCATGTAGTCCTAAGTTTAAAGTTTGCAAAATGTGGTTTTTGCTTCTTCTTTTTCTTCTTCATCTTCTTTTTTTAAGCTTTTAACATATTGACCCCAGTATTTTTTGCTATATCTATTGCTAGGATCAAATCATTATTCTTTTCAAAAGCATTCCTTTAACCCAAGGTCAAACTAATGTGAAATATGAGGAAGTTATAAAAAGACAAAAATCTAGAACACCCATAACCCTGATGTGCTTTATCCAAATTTTTACAACTTTGAAGTATATTGGATACAGAAAAAATACAGAGCTTTTATTTTCAAGCCAGAGAATCCACACACACACACACACACACACACACACACGAATTAAACCATATCTCTCAATTCTGTAGTCAAACTTTCAAACCCCCAAAAAAGGAAGTTGGGAGCATCCAAGTCCAGCCACCAAAAATAAATGTTTACCACTGCTTATTGAAAAATAATTCCTTGAGATACTTTTTAACCCCAAAAGTAAAAAATTAAAAAATGACAAAGATCCTTCTTTCTGCTTCAGTCTATTTCCTAGAGCAGAACTTATTCAATGTTGGTGTTGTATAAACTATTAGAAATAAGTGCATCCAGATGGCCCCTTTTTGGGTAGTGAGAAGCTATGTGAAATTTGGCCTATGGTTGATGTAAAGTTTGGTACTGGAATTGCCTGCTCTACCCAGCTTCTGTATGACTCCCAGGGTGCCCAAAGTGAGGAGCTTGGGTTGAATAGATGGGGGGAAACCAGCCCTAGAATCCTGGAATCCAGACAGTGGAGTTTATCCTTCACTCTGCATGGTAGATTGTGTGCTGACTGCAGCTCTTTCCTTTTCTCTCATTACAGGTGTGTGAGGCAGAATGTAACTCCTTGCCTTTGAGTTTGAGCTTGGCTAGACACTGGCCAGGAAGACTTCAGGCCTAGAGGATACTTGAATGCTTTTGCTTCCTCTGCCTTCATCCCAGTAAGAAAAGCATGTCCTAGGCAAGCCAATCAATCTAGGAGCATGAAAGACCATGGAACAGAGATGCACAGAGTTGCAGTTGAACCAAACTGACCCAGATGCTTCAGCCTGTAGTCCAGCCTAACTAGCCCTGGACAGCCAACCCTCAGTGAACATAAGCTCACACCAGTAACAATAAAAATTCATTGCTTGTTCTGTTTCATTCCATTGGGGTGTCAGATGCAAGGCTCTCACCAGGAATTTTTTTTTTTTTTTGGGTTGGTCATGAAGCTTGAATTCTGGGCCTGGGCGCTGTCCTTGAGCTCTTCAACTTGAAGCTAGTGCTCTATCACTTGAGCCACAGGGCTACTTCCAGTTTTCTGAGTGATTTATTGGAGATAAGAGTCTCACAGACTTTCCTGAACTGCGATCCTCAGATCTCAGCCTCCTGAGTAGCTAGGATTACAGGTGTGAGACACCGGCATATGGCTCACCAGGAAATTTTTAAGTAAAGCAAGTATCAATTTCATTAAGTCTTGGAGTTTTTAAAGTTCTCTGTTATGTTTCCCTGTCCCAGTAATACAAATTGAGACTATTTCTAAGCACGAATCAATATTTTTATTTTTTTGTCAGTTGTGGGGCTTGAACTCTGGGACTGGGCGCTGTCCCTCAGCTCTTCAGCTCAAGGCCAGCGCTCTACTACTGGAGCTACAGCGCCACTTCCAGTTTTCTGGTGGTTTATTGGAGATAGGAGTCTCACGGTCTCTCCTGCCCGGGCTGGCTTTGAACGTTGATCCTCAGATCTCAGCCTCCTGAGTAGCTAGGATTACAGGCGTGAGCCACCAGCACCCGGCTGAATCAATATTTTTTTTAAGAATCAATTTTTCAGCTGTTACCGAAGTAGAAAATAGTGGTTACTAGAGGCTGTAAAGGGGAAATGAGGTGAAGACGGATCCAAAACAGAGAGATAGGAAGAACTCCTTCTATTATTACAGATCACAGGAGGATTACTAGGGTCTCCATCAATCTTTTATGTATTACAAAATAAGGTGTCTTCTTCCTGCAATGACTAGAAGCCAGATGGAAGCAGAAAAAAGTATGAAGAAGTCTGCATCATTGAAAGACATAGGAATCTTTTAAGATATGTGAAAAGCAATAAGACAAACATAGGAGAAAGATTTTTTTTTTTGGTTGGTCGTGGGGCTTGAACCCTGGACTTGGGCACTGTCCCTGCACTCTTCAGCTCAAGGCCAGCGCTCTACCCCTTGAGCCACAATGCCACTTCCGGTTTTCTAGTGGTTAATTGGAGATAAGAGTCTCACGGCCTTTCCTGCCCCGGCTGGCTTTCAACCGCAATCCTCAGATCTCAGCCTCCTGAGTAGCTAGGATTAGAGGCAAGAGCAACTGGTGCCTGGCTAGATTTTTTTTTTTTAAATAGATGGTGTTGAAAAAATCAGTTTATTTGGAGAAAAATAAATATTATATACACAGGACAATTTTGGATAATCAAGATCTAACTGTGAAGGTAAATATATAAAACCAGTATAAAAATGTCAAACAACTTTGTGTTCCTGAGGCTGGGAAGAATGTATAAAATTCTAAAGGTACAGGTAATGAGACAAAAAAAAATCAGTGAATTTGGACCCAGAAATATAAATTGCCATCAGATTAGTGGTCATAAATGATTTAGCATTTGTTTATCCTGGAAGGTTTTTTATTTTTCCCTCAGTTATAAAGGTTAGCTTTGCTGGCTACAACAATCCAGGTTCCCAAATGTTATCTTTCAAGGCTTTTATGTCCTTCCATGCCATACTGCATTTAGAATTTGTGCTGAGAAATCTGTTGTAATTCTAGAGGGCTTGCCATTGTATGGAAAGATTTTCTAGTTTGAGTAACCTTTCAAAGTATTCCCTCATAGATCCTCATAGTTTACGGTCTTCTATGATCTTGCCTGTTTGGTGTTGTATAAGACTCTTTAACCTGGATGACCTTCTCTTTCTGAAGGTTAAGAACATTTTCTGCTCTTATTTTATTAAATATGCCCATGACCCCCTTTCTCTCTGTGTGTGTGTCTCTCTCTGTCTTTCTCTGTGTGTGTCTCTGCGTCTCTCTCTCTCAGCTGTGTGTGTCTGTGTGCACACATGCACTGCTATCACAGCTGAAACTTAGCATGAGCCATGCCTTCAGTCTTGCATTTTGCTAGATAATTTAGGTAGAGCCTCATACACTTTTCTGTTGGGAGTTGCCTTCAAACCTCAATCCTCTAATCTCAGTCTCCTGAGTAGCTAAGATTACAGGTATGAGCTATTAGTACTTGTTCAATATTTAGTCTTTTAATGGCATTCCAGAAGCCTTATAGATTCCACTCATATTTTTTGTGTTTTTTTCAATGTCTTTGATTGATCTAATTTCTCTGCTTTATCTTTAGTCTTTGATACCCTATTTTCAGCTTATGTTCTATTAGCTAGGTTTCTGATTGAGTTCAAATCCCAGTACTACCAAAAAAAACAAAATATTTATACTGAAAGGTGCTGAATCAGATATAATGATGGTAGAGTAAAGGAGGGAGGGAAAAACAGAACTGAAATATTAATAGGATAGACAGTACAAAACTACCTACATCAGATATATGGAAAAATCAAGAAGGACAAGTAGATAAAAAATGAAAACAACTGGGGCTGGGAAGGTGGCTCAGTGGTAGAGCGCTTGTCTTGCAAGCCTGAGGCCCTGAGTTCGATTCCTCAGCACCACATAAGCAAAAAGAATAAAGCTGGAAGTGGCGCTGTGGCTCAAGTGGTAGAGCGCTAGCCTTGAGCTGAACAGCTGAGGGACAGTGCCCAGGCCCAGAGTTCAGGCCCCATAACCGGACCAAAAAAAAAAAAATGAAAACAATGAAAACATTAACAATAGACCAACTTATCTAAAAAAATAAAAAATGTGAATTTCCCAAAATTGTCATATACATGGCTGTGTGCATATACAAACCTGTGTGTGGATACAAGAGGCTGAGGCTGTCATGTGATTTGGAGGGTAGTTACATGGAGCCAGGGACAGACAGAAGACTAAATACTTAGCATCCTTCTAGCTGAAACCTGTGTTTCTGCCCTGGCCTCTGACCTACTGCAGCACTCAAACTTTCAGCATCCACACCACTGCCCTGAATGGTGCCTCTGCTGGTGTTTTGGGGCATAACTGTTCTCCTCTACAGAGGAGAGCAGCTGACTCATACCATGCATCCAAGTCCCTTGTCTCCAGCAGGCATGTCAAGCAACTGCTTCTGGCATCTAAGGTTCTAATGTAGTCCCTTCTGCTTAAACTGCTGAAGGCCCTGTTGGATACCCTCTCATCTACCTCTAACACTGACTTCCACCCAAATTCTATGGCAAGGTGTCCCAAGACTCTTTGAACCAAGATTATTTCTTGGTAATGCAATCTCCAACAATACCTCTTTCAAAGTAACATCTTATGAAGGCCCTCTAAAATAAGGAGGCAGACACAATGCCTTCTTTACTGCCTAGCCTTCCATACCATAGTCTCTGTCTCACAAATCCTGATCCTGGGACTATTATGGGATACATGAGCTTCTTGCTTTCTCTAGTTTTCTGCCTTTCCACCTTCATGATCCCTATCCTTAGTTCTCATCTTCTCCTTTCTTCTTCAGAATCTAGTCTCTTCTGTGTTACTAGACTCTTCTCATTCATGGAGAGAAAACTGGTAGATCCTTCTGATCTGCTATCTTGCCCAGCCTATTGATCTGCTGTTTCTGCATTCCACTTTGTTTTCAGTTGAAGGTCCCTTACTGGTCCTGCTCCCATGAGGGGCCATGACAAGGACCTGGGAGAAATAGCTTGTGTGGCAAGGACCACACCTACAACATTCTACTTACACGCAGAAAATTAAACAAAGAAGCAGTCACTATTGTAGGTAAAAATATAGAACCTACAATACAGTAGGTGCTCAATAAAAGCTGGATATTATAATCTTCACTGACTTTCATCTAGGCCTTGTTGATGCCAGGCTTTTTTTTTTCTTTCTTTCTTTTTTTTTTGGTCAGTCATGTGGCTTGAACTCTGGGCCTGGGCACTGTCTCTCAGCTCTTCAGCTCAAGGTGTGTGCTCTACCACTTGAGCCACAGCACCACTTCCGGTTCTCTGGTGGTTTATCTATAATAAATCCGGTTCTCTGGTGGTTTATTATAGATAAACCACCAGCCTGCCTGGCTGGCTTTGAACCATGACCCTCAGATCTCAGCCTCCTGAGCAGCTAGGATTACAGGCCTCAGCCACTGGTACCCAGCTGACCTTTTCTATCTACTACTTGTCCTGACCAATGTTACCACATCTGAAGGGTGTGTGTGTGTGAGTGTGCACACACATGCTAGTGCTGGAATAGGGTCTGCACATTGTCTCTGAGCTTTTTTGTTCAAGACTAGAGCTCTACCACTTGAGCCACTTGGCTTTTTTGTGGTGGCTAACTGGGGATAAGAGTCTCAGACTTTTCTGCCTAGGATGGGTTTGAGTCGTGATTCTCAGATTTCAGTCTTGTGAGTAGCTAGGATTACAAGCATGTGCCACTTGGTGACCACTTGGCTACATCTAAGGTTTTAACAACCACCTACTGACACTCCCATGACTTTCAAATCTACAGGACATCTTTTGCCTGATGCTGTCTGAAGAAGGAGCCCAAATGGAACATGTTGAAGCAGGAGCTGGCCAGGCAGAATTGAGACTGCAAATTGCTGCAGACGGCCACAATTCAAAGTCTGGTCCTCAAACACAAGTGGGCATCTGAAACACTGGATGATGTCTTGAAGCCTGAGTGTTAGGCCCACCTGCAGAGCTTGTAATTCGCCAGTCAGCAGGTCTAGAACTGGGCCTCTCTAGCAAGTTCTTAGGCAATATGGACACTATGAGCCTGGAAACCCGCTGAGAGCCACCAGAAAAAGTGAGTGTCTAAGAAGTCATATTTCTCTGTCTGGGCTGGAAGTAGAGACCACAAGGGAAACAGTTCTATGTTTTTGGTTCAGATGACAATTTCCAGAGGAGAGGACAATCTGCTGTGCAGTAGGCTCTGGAAAAAATACTCAAAATATTCCTGTCCCATCATTAGCCTAAAGATGGGTAGGACAGGGTGAGCCCTCTTCAGTCCAGCTGTGGCCCCACTGCCCCATCATCCAGAACTAACTAGAACATGGCTGGATTTGGTCAATGGGCCATTCAGCATCTGCCTGCCTAGCCTTGCACATTTGCTGACACCCACGGAGGTCAAAAGCATTCAGTGCAGCAAAGGCATTTTGTGGTCAGGATCCAAATTTCAATAGAACAGAAACTAAAAATAAGGAATATCATTTTGACAAAAGGTTGAGAGTCATGTCCTGAAAACAGCCCTTATTTGTTCACTATCTAGGTTAGAGTCAAATTAGGACAGAGGAAGTAAAGGCTCTAGAGCTCCCTCAGATGGAGATATATATATTTATATATACATAAAATTATAATTTTACATATTAATACATGTATATATAACACACATATACCACACACAAATATATATATATATATATATATATATATATATATATATATATGCAATTTTTTTGTGCTGGTCTTAGGGCTAGAACGCTGTCCCTAAGCTTTTTTGTTCAAGGTTAGTGCTTTACCACTTGAGTCAGACCTCCATTTCCATCTTTTTGGTAGTTGAAGGTATCACAGACTTCCCTGCCCTGGCTGGCAGATTTCAGCCTTCTGAGTAGCTAGGATTACACTGACACCTTGCCAGATGGATACTTTTATTTCAGTTCTGTTTTGTTTTTAAAGCAGTATAGGAATTTGAACTCAAGACCTGTGCTTTGCTTAGTAGGAGCTCTTTTGCTTGAACACTCTGGCTTTATTGGGTGTGTGTGTGTGTGTGTGAGAGAGAGAGAGAGAGAGAGAGAGGAGCTGGGGGCTTGAACTCAAGGTCTGAGCTTTTTTTTTTTTTTGCTCAATGCTAGTATTCTTCCACTTTAGCCACAGCTCCACTTAGGCTTTTTGGTGGTTAATTGGAGATCATCTCACAGATATTTCTGGGTGAGCTGGCTTTGAACCACAATCCTCAGGTCTTAGCTTTCTAGTGAGGATTACACGAGTGAGCCCTGGTGCCTGGCTTGTATGTTGGTTATTTTTTATGTCTGGGTCAGCCTGGACTGTAGTCCTCCTCTTTGTGCTACCTTTTTTTGCTGGGTGACAGGTACATTTGCACATAGCCATCGTGCTTGCCCATAGTCACATATTGCCATACTTAGATATTAGCTGTGATGGAGTCTCTTGTGAGCTTTGAAGTCCAGGCAGGTCTTGAACCTTGATCCCCCTATCTCTACCTCTCAAGTTACCTAGAATTATAGGCCTGTAATCATTGTCCCTTCCCTTGATTTAAAGGGACTAGTTCCTTCCTCATCAGCTACTTGCCTCAGAATAACTTACCAGTCAGTTCTTTCTCCAATGCTGGAGGGAGACAATGTAAGATGCTCTCATTTCTGCCAAGGAGTCCTGCCTCAAACATCTTCTCTTCTTCCCACAGAGGTCACATTATAATCTGGAGGAAAATAATGATTTTTTTTATAATATACAGAAACTCTAAACATAGAAAACCAGCTAAAATTTGGATAAATATTGCAAATGCCAAGCTACTGTGTTTACAAACTTCAATACTGCGAAGGGCAGAGGTAATCATGATTTCTATTACAAAATGGCACCCTAGCAGGAGCCCATGGCCATACCTGTAATCTTAGCTACTCAGGAAATTGAGATCCAAGGATTGATGTTCAGAAGCAGCCTGGCAGGAAAATCTGTGAGACTCTTGATCTCCAATTAACTACTAAATGCCAGAAGTGATGGTATGGCTCAAGTGGTAAAGCACCAGAGAAAAAGCTAAGGGATAGCATATCCAGGTCCTGAGTTCAAGTACTAGTACTGGTACAAAAATAAATAAAAACAAATTTCCATAATCTGAGCTGAAAACTCAAGTTCTGAATGTCCTTACCAAAATGCTTTCTCAGTTAATTTTTGGAATAAAGGGAAACAAGCTCTGCTTTAGAAAAGCCTCCCTTCCCCCATGCAGGCATTTCAGAACAATGTGTAATTCCTTTAAGGAGCGAGTTAAGCATGTGTGGGAGGTAAAAAATGCCTTTAAAGGCTCTCCCTGCTCCCCAAGTTTGACAGAAGTATGGCAGAAGGGCCATCTGTTTTGTTTGAATGAGAAGTGACCCAGCATTCTGATTTCAATTAGCCTCTTTGTAGCTTTGTTTGGGCTGGTTCCATGGGTAACAGTTCAAACTAAGTGTGGAGAGGAGCTGGCCAAGTTCTGCCAGTGCTGATTTGTTTTAACAACTGTCAGTGATCAGAGAACAAGTATACAAGTCAATGTTGCTGAATGTATCTTAAAATGCATAACTTTCTGGAATCAAATAGCACGTTTCAAAATCTGAGAACTAAATGAAATGTTGGAATGGTGTCTTTAAGTCCTTATACACTAATTTAAAATGTTCAAATCATTACTACTCATCACCAAAAGTCCAGTCAACAAATACATGCCTTTATATACAAAGTATTATTAAAATCCAGCTTGATCTGCCTGAAACTATAGTGAGGCTGTAACCCTCCAAGTATCCCCTGGCCTTTCCTACTCCCCATTTTCCTGCACACTACAGATAACGCAAGCAGTGATGTGTAGCTTTCAGGCCCAACCCTGGTGCTGTCAGTGACAGCATGCTTGATGTCTTCAGTGGTATCTCCATACAAGCTAGGAATGGTCCAGGTTGGATGAAACCCACTTTTGTCCTGGTCATTAATTATGTAAGCCCCTCCCCTCTGACCTAAGTTGCAGGGACTCATGGGTCTTGCTGCTCTATGACCATGAGTCTTTCTGTAAGTCCTCAGGAAACTATACTTTGTGCAACAACTTGTGACCTCTTCTTAGATGGCTATTATCAAGGTCCAGATCATTCATATGGTCTAGTTTTTGTTAAACATATTCAAAGGATAAAACAGGACAGTTTTAGAGCCATATTTTCTTTACAGAATAATTCATGAATGAGAATGTTAAATTGTCTTTGGGTCCAAGAATAAAAGCAGAAATGTATACCAAAATATAAGACTGTGGGTAAGAAGTTTAAATGAACAAGTTGAAGAAAGTCAGAATTAAAGTACAAAAAATGATTTTTAAGTGTTCACACTCAAATCACATAGCTAAGAATAATCAAATCAGAAGGAAGGTTTCACTTTATGAAAGTAAGAGTATTTGAGAAAGATAAGGGTTATTTTCTACACATATCTTTGCAGGCCAAGACTATGGTTACAATCTGTTTGTACTACAGGAGAAAAAATATAAATTTGGAGAAACATTTTCTTTGTTAGTTTAGATACTAAGCACAACAATGTCTTGTTATTTACAAGCAAAGGAGGAATTCATTGTTACTTGTTTATTCTTATTAAAAATCAAATCATAGTCAGATGCCAGTGACACATGCCTATAATCCAAGCTATTCAGGAAGCTGAGATCAGAGGATCCTGTTTTGAAGCCATCTCTGGTGTTTTTTTTTTTTTTTAAAAAGGAGGGGGCAGGAATGTCGCTTAGTGGTAGAGTGCTTGCCTAGCTTGCATGAAGCCCTGGGTTCGATTCCTCAGTACCACATAAACAGAAAATCCAGGAGGTGGCTCAAATGGTAGAGCAAAAGAAGCTCAGGGACAGTGCAAAGGCCCCGAGTTCAAGCCCCAAGACTGGCAAAAAAAAAAAATCTGGTGCTGATTATGCATAAGTCATAAACAAGAAAGCAAGTAAGGGTTTGTGTCACTGAACTCAAGCCCTGGTATCAGCACTGAAAAACATACAAACATCATCATAAAGCTGAACATATTTAAAAACTTACCAAGGAGAGAGAGGATTTGAACTCATGGAAAACTGGAGAAAGAGGATTCGGGGGGGGGGGACAGCCAGAAAGGCCAGGTAAGGCTGACCTCACCTGGGATGTGGGACAGACATAGCTGGAGCGAGAAGCCATGGGAAATGCTAGGCAATCAAGGTGCCATCTAATTACCTTGATGTGTTAGACAACAGATGGGGTAGACAAAAGGCCACTTTCCCTAAACAGTGCTCCAGCTGGAAAATGCTGATCCTCTCATTCTAGGCCTTCAGTATATCTGCTTCCTTCACAAGAGCTTTCAGCTAGAAGGCCCCTTGGACACTCATATCACAAACACCACTGCTACAGGGCTCAGGGACCACCAGCATGTGCCATGGGCAAGGTGCACTTTGCTGGGAGAACATCCTAAACCAGTACCAGCAGCTGACCCCTCAAGATGGTCTGGGAGATTTGCCACTGTCCTCACTATCCCTGCCAAGCTGAATTTTTCTCTAATAATTTTACAGGTTGAAGACTAATCTGAAAATCTGACATACTCTGAAATTGTTTCTTTTCTTTTTGGTGGTGCTGGTGATCTAATGCAGGGCCTTTGTGCATATTAGGCAAACACTACCACTGAGCTACATATCCAGTCCAGAAATTCCAAACTTTTAGAGTACCAACACGCTCAAAATGTTTTGAGTTTAGGGGCAGGTGCAGTGACCTCAGCCTATGTGGGAAGCAGAGTTTGGGAGGATCTCAGTTTGAGGCCAGCCTGGATAAAAAGTTAGTGAGATAGCCGGGCTCACGCCTGTAATCCTAGCTACTCCAGAGGCTGAGATCTGAGGATCGAGGTTCAAAGCCAGACCAGGCAGGAAAGGCTGTGAGACTCTTATCGCCAGTAAACCACTAGAAAACCGGAAGTGGCTCTGTGGCTCTAGCAGTAGAGCACTTGCCTTGAGCTGAAGAGCAAAGGGACAGCACCCAAGCCCAGAGTTCAAGCCCCATGACTGACCAAAAAAAATTAGTGAGACATGTCAATCAATAAACTTGGGATACTCAACTGGCTAGCATACAAATAGCTCCAAACCTGAAACTTAAATCTAAAGCACTTGCGGTCCATATAAAGAATACTAAATTATTCTGTATTCTCACACCTGCTACCTACTCATTGTTAGCTTATAAAGAAAATCAAGACCAAACCAGTAAGTAGTTTCCAAGCCCTCAATGAAGGAAAGATTAAAGGAACTTTACCTTTGTACCCATCAAACTAAGCAGGGATCTGAATCCAAACTTTGTCCTTTGTTTAGTTAATCAGGCTATCTCAAAATGGTAAAAGTTAATCAGCCTATCTCAAAATGGTAAAAGTTGTACAAAAGGTAAAGGATCAACTGGAAAACAAAGTTCTCTTAAATCCTGTGAGAGGTTAAAAATAACTAGAGTTCTTTTCTTCTCTGTTCAAAACCAAGAGATCAGGTTTTTTTTTTAAAGTCTTTTTGTCGTCAGTCATGGGGCTTGAACTCTGTCCCTTGGCTCTTGAGCTCAAGGAGAGCACTCTACCACTTGAGTCACAGCACCACTTCTGGTTTTCTGGTGGTTTATTGAAGAATCTCATGGACTTTTCTGCCTGGGCTGGCTTTGAACCTCGATCCTCAGATCTCAGCCACCTGAGTAGCTAGGATTATAGGGGTGAGACACTGGTGCCCAGCTAGGTTAAAATTTAACCTAGGCTGGCCTCAAACTGATGATCCTCCTTTCTCAGCTTTTTGAGTTAGGATTTACAAGCATGCACCATGGTGCCTGGCTCAGTTCTTTTTTCTTTTTGTGATGATACTGGGATTAAACTAAATGCTTTATGCTTACTGAGCCACTTTACAGGTCCTTTGCTGCACTGGTTATTTTCCAGGTAAGACCTCTCTTACCTTATATACCTGGGCCGACCTAGATGCACCACACTACACTGAGCTACCGATTGAGACGAATCTTATGAACTTGTTTTTTATGCCCATCTAGTTTCAAATTGTGATTTCCCTCAATCTCTGCCTAACCAAGTAGCTAGAATTTCAGGCTTGAGCCACCATGCCCATCTATATTTGGATTTTAAAAAAGAGAGTGGTATAAAATTATTCAGGAAGAGTCCAGCAACATCATATAAGTGAAGCTAAAACTTTAGTTATAATTTTAATGACAATGTCTTTGTTCTCATAAGCAGCAAGCAGCAAACCCCTTAATACAAATAACGTTCTCATAGACATAAGCAGACTTAATACCTTTGAAGTCATCTCAAACTTTCAATTAGTCAGATGAATGAGACAAAGAAATAGTGACTTCTAATTCTAGCAAAAGATTTGTAAAATCTAAAACAATGTAATCATGAAGACAAAACCTGACTTAAAAAAACAAAAAAAATATTAAAAAAACCCTCAAGAATATGAAATCTGTAATGTAAGGCCCATATTAAATACCTAACATGTCATTTATGGCTAGGTAGGCATGACTGAAGTCTCCATTATTATTTCACAGTGAAAAGCTTAGACCTGACATAAAACCAAAAGACTGACATTTCACTTCGACTGAAATTCAAGTAGGGTAAGAGTAACAAATTCAGTAAAATGCAATAAAAAGTATAAATCATCTTAAAACATCCTTGGTCAATAAATTCGTATTTACAGAATCTCCTTGAATATATAACAGGTAATGATGCAATGAAGATGTTTTTACAATATTTATTAAGATAACAAATTTATAAATTGAAAGACTCAGAGGCACATAGTTTAAAGGCCAATACCATGGGAATAATGAAGTCAACACAGAAAAGTAATAAGATATGGACAGTTACAACCAATACAAGATTTTTAAAAGCTATACTCCCCCCCCCATGAATACATCATAGGAATCATCCTTCAAAATTACCATGATAAAAAGTTATTTCCTTCAAAGAAAAATAATTCTTTCCACCTACCGAGCCTAGAAAATCCTATTTACAATTAACTGTTATGGATTTCATCAGTATTATGGCCTCCTCTATTCTGCCATTAGAGTATTGAAAACTCTATACCTATTGTATTTACAAATGCACATAATATTTAAATTTGCTCTTCACTGAGAACAACTAAATATATACTTAATCAAATCACAATACAAATGCCTTAGTGTCAAAACCACATTTCGTGGGAAGAGGTGTACTGAGAAGTATGTTGTTTCTGAAGGATTACTAGGCCAATAAGTCTGATAAAACTTAAGGGAGTCACAAAAACAGCTCTTGGTTGATGAAGAAATTAATTTATTTCTCTTTTAACTGGACACACTGGGCTTCTTCAGTCAACCTTCACCACACTGTAGATTTTGGTAACAAACCAAAAGCATGCAAAGAAGCCAATTGTTCCTAGAAAAGAAAAAAACAAAAAACAAAAACAAAATAAGCCCTCTTTTCAATGAAAAGTTATACCAAAATATAGACTTAAGACAATTAGTTTCTTTAAAAATGCAAAAAATTATAAATTACAACTGTCTAAGAAAATGCCATAGATCTATGAGCATTATTTGAAAATATAAAAACATTTCAAATCAAATTTCTTATAAAAACTAAGATCTTTATATTATTATATTATTTTATATTTCTATTATAAGCTTTCCATAAACACATTATTTTCTTTATTACATACAAAAGACTAAATTAAAAAAAAAGATGTCCTATTTCTTTTCCAATGTAACATTTTATCACACAATGGAATCGTTATGAAATGTTTTCAAGGTCTGATATGAATACTCTAGTATCAGATTCACAGAAATAGTTATTAGGAACCATTGGTTTCCAAAGAATTATAGTAAAGCAAAGCAAATGTCTACAAAATGTTAAAAGTGATATACTTAAACTGGTGCCAGTGGCTCTCGCTAATAATCCTAGCTATTCAGGAGGCTGAAATCTGAGGATGATGGTTCAAAGCCAGCCCAGGCAAAAAAGTCTGTGAGATTCTTATCCCCAATAAGCTACTCAGAAAAAGCCGGAAGTGGTGCTGTGGCTCAGGTGGTACAGTGCTAGCCTTGAGCATAAAGAAGCTCAAGGACAGCACCTAGGCCCAGAGGTCAAGCCCTAGGACTGGCAAAAAGAAAAAAAAAAGAAGAAAAAAAAAGTGATTATAATTAGGATAATTAACAAAGATGATCCCAAGTATGGTACCAGAGAACAGATCAAACTCCTCCATGAAATGAGTATACAGTGCTTGGACAAGTTGACTATTTGTTTGTACTGGGAGAGGGGGTTCTGAACTCAGGGCTTATAATTGTCATGCTTGCATGGATGGTGCTCTACTAATGAGCCACACCTCTTGGCCTTGCTTTTTGCTGGAGACTGAGTCTCATGTACTTTTCTGTATGGGCTGGCCTTGAACTTTGATCTTCCAGTTCTTAGCTTCCCAAGTTGCTTAGTACAGGCATGAGCCAACAGGGCCTAGTTCCAAGTCTATTCCTTTACCTCATTAAACAGGTATTTTTCTGTCCTAGTTAACTCCAAAGACTGCTATGCAGTGTGACTGACACAGTTCAAGGAACAAATACATTCCTCATCTTTTTGGTATATAGAATTTGAAGAATTTGAATGCTAGATGGAGACATCTTTTCACTGTGACAAAAATCAAGTTCGGATATTAAGGAATTACTTTATGACCATGTGGATCTAAGTATGGCTAGACTTCATTTTTCCTGCTTTCAGATATAGAATCCTTCTAAACTATATTTAGAGTTACTAAACAAGTTTAGACTTTGTTTTGCAAAGGAACATTTACTAAGATGTAAAATATACATATATATTTAAAAAATAAAGACTTGCCATTTTTCTCAGTATTATCCCCTAAGATATATTTAATAGGTAGAAGCACACACAAATAAGGGGTGGCTTTGGCCCCCATGTAAGGTTAACGTTTAATGTCTCAATTGTGTTTCACTATTGTTTTAGTATAATTCACAGAAAAGGTATTAATGTTTTTCCAAATCAAGACCATGTGTGAACTATTCTTTTGGGAAGTTTTGTGATCATTCTTATACTGTATAAGCACTGGGACATGCTATATGCTGTGTGCAAGGCTCACCACAAATGCACCTTCTGAGTCTTCAAAAGACTTAGAAAACGGTTGGGCTTAATTTCAGAAAAATAATGTTAAAGACAAAAATATTTGATCACTATTTTGGCAACTCTGTGGGATATAATATATATACTAAAAGTGGAATCTTTTTTAGGTAACAGATTTTTTTTTGACTTAAAAGTTGTAGCTCAAGTGGTAGAGTGCTAGACTTGGGCTAAATAGCTCAGAGGTAGCACCTAGGCCCTGAGTTCAAGCCGTAAGACTGGCACACACACAAAAAAACACAATAGGTTAGAATTTCCAGAATTAGAAGTGTTCCATGACTGTCTTTTGTAGTATCACTCAGCCTTACTATGTTCCCAATATATGTTATACTAAATTTAGGTAGTGATAGCTTTTTGCTTCTTTCTAGAGAAGGAAAAAGGAAGCTCATGCACTCAAGAAGCTCAGACCTGTAATTCTAGCTACTAAGGAGGCTGACTCTGAGGATCAGTTTGAATCCAGCCTCAGCAGGAAGTTCCATGAGACCCTTATTTCCAACTAACTATCCTGCCCCATCCCCCCCCCCCCCCCCACTGCCAGAAGTGGAGCTGTGGCTCAAGTGGTAGAGTGCTATCCTTGAGGGTGGGGGAACCAAAATGCCAAAAAACTGAAACCCAAACCAAACAAACCAGGGACAGCTCCTGGGCCCTAACACCCCAGGACCATCAGACAGGGAAGGGGAAGGGAGGGGAGGGGAAGGGAGGGGAGGGAAAGGAAAGGGAAAGGAAAGGGAAGGAAAAGGGAAAGGAAAGAGAAAGGGAAAGGGAAAGGGAAAGGGAAAGGGAAGGGAAAAGGAAGGGAAAGGGAAGGGAAGGGAAAGGGAAAGGGAAGGGAAAAGGAAGGGAAAGGGAAGGGAAGGGAAAGGGAAAGGGAAGGGAAAAGGAAGGGAAAGGGAAGGGAAGGGAAAGGGAAAGGGAAAGGGAAAGGGAAAGGGAAAGGGAAAGGAAAGGGAAAGGAAAGGGAAAGGAAAGGGAAAGGAAAGGAAAAGGAAAGGAAAAGGAAAGGAAAAGGAAAGGAAAGGGGGAAGGGGGAAGGGGAAAAAGGAAAAGGAAAGGAAAAGTAAAGGGGAGAGGCTAAGGATAGATGAGAAAAGGGAGAGGGGAGAGGGAAGAGGAGGTCCATGGGCACTACTGAGGTAAACAGCGTGATAGAGATGACTAGTACAGTGTCCTGCCCTTGAACACAATGAACCCAGACCCCACTTCTTCCCTTGTATTCTGGTTTGATCACCTCTGGTTATCTGAGCTGCAGGGAGCTCACAGGGGGCTTAAACAATGCTTAGTCATACTGAGGGCTAAATCTGGGAGCACAGAAGAGAAGAGCCTTCGTGGATCTTATAAAAAGAAAGTAGATATAAATAGTCTAAAACTAACTCAAAGTAATCTTTCTTACCTGTAAAAAGAAAGAAGATCAAGACCATTATCATGGTATAACCAAAATACAGAATTGTACTTGCTGTTCCTGTAATTTGCAGTTTTGAAAAGAAGTAGTGTATTGCATATATTAAGAAATAAACTGCAGTAAAGCCACTGGTAAGGAATGAGCGCCACTGCCAATGATAATCCTGTGGAGAGAAGGAAAAAATGGTCAAAACCAAGAATTACTTTCCAACTATTAGACACTCTGTAGGTAGATAAAGTTCCAGAACAAGCGCAGTTCAGGGGAAGCCTCCAAACCCCAATTTTTGTCCCAATTCCAGTCCCAGGCTTCTACTGGATGTCCTACATGTCCTCCGCACTCACAGTGCTAAGCAGCGCTCCCTTGTGGGATTCCTTAAAAACTGGCTAACAGGATGTGGAAAAAAGTTAAGCTGCCTATGAGTAATTAAGGGTTAAGCTAAATCTCACAATTTATGATTCTCAAGGAAAAGTAGTGTACAAAAGCTTACTTACATGGTTCAAAATTAATTTAAAATATATTAAAACTCTAGTTGATTTCACATTAGTAAGATCACAGTATTAAGACCCACCTGAACTTCATATCCAGTTATTACTACACAATTTAAACAAGGTAAATGATTAAAATAGCTCTTTTTGCTTTTACATAAAGTGGTTTACAGATTACCAGGAGCATTTTTAAAAGAAAATGCTTCATGATCTCTCCAACCATTTTGAATATGCTAAAAACATACTTCTAAAGATTAAAAAAATCCTCAAGATTCTATACACAAAAAATTCCACTATAACAAATGAATTCAGTAAACTTCAAAGGTTAGAAATTCTATATACCAAAATCAGCTGTGTGTGCACAAGTGTGTGTGTGTGTGTGTGTGCGCACACACACTGCTTGAGATTAAATCCAAGATCTTGTACCTGCTAGGTAAGCATTCTAGCACTAAGCAACATTCTCCAGTATGACTGTGTTCTTATAAAAACAACAACTCAAAGACATAAAAATACCCAGAAACAAATTTAACCAAATGAATCAAAGGCTTACTCACTGAAAACTAAAAAACATTGCTGGAAGAAATTATAGAAAACCTAAATACAAAGACAACATTAATTAATTAATTAATTTTGGTTGCGGGGCCTGAGCTCTGGGCCTGGGCACACTCCCTCAGCTCTTCAGCTCAAGGCTAGCGCTCTACCACTTGAGCCACAGCACCATTTCTGGTTTTCTTGTCATCTATTGGAGATAAGACTCTCACAGACTTTCCTGCCCGGGCTGGCTTTGAATCATGATCCTGAGATCTTAGCCTCCTGAGTAGCTAGGATGACAGGCGTGAGCCACTGGCACCTGGCGACAACCATATTTATAAACTGGAAGAAGGAATAATATTCTTAAGAACTAGTCTCCAAAGTGATCTATGCAGTCAATGTAATCTCTATTAAAATTTTAACCATCTCTTTTGAAGGAATAATAAAAGCTATTTTCCCCTCTTTCTTTTCTTTGTCTTTTTTCCCCCTCAAGTTGGTCTCAAACTCATAATCCTCCTGCTGTACCCTCCACCATGTGTACCCCATAGCTGGCTTTTCATTTTTGTTTTTCAATAAGGTAGTCTTTAAATTTTGTTTGCAACGTCAAGCTGGCTTTGAACTACGATCCTTAGATCTCAGCCTCCTGAGTAGCTAGGATTACAGGCATGAGCCACCAGTGCCAAACATAATAACCTCTTACACCACCACCACAAACACTCCACTGTCCCACTTTAAAAATAGGAAAAGGAAGCCGGGTGCCAGTGGCTCAGCCTCTCAGGAGGCTGAGATCCAAGGATCATAGTTCAAAGCCAGCATGGGCAGGAAAGTCCATGAGATTCTTATCTCCAATAAACCACTCAAAAAAACCTTACATGGTGTTGTGGCTCAAGTGGTAGAGCACTAGCCTTGAGCTGAAGAGCTGAAGGACAGCGCCCAGGAACTTAAACTCTGGAGATCAAGCCCCATGAACGGACAAAAAATTTAAAAAAATTAAAAATTAGGAAAAGGACTTGAATCCACAGTTCCTCAAAGAAGATATCCCAATTGCCAACTAACTAAAAAAGATGCCAGTGGAAAATGAAAATCAAAATGTGATATCCTTTTACAGTAGTTTGGGTATAAAATATAAACTAAAAAAATACATAGAAAGCCTTGGTAAGATTTTAGAGGAGCTGGGCGCTGGTGGCTCATGCCTGTAATTTCCAGGGCAGAAAAGTCTGTGAGACTCTTGTCTCCAATAAACTACTCAGAAAAAGTCAGAAGTGATACTGTGGCTCAAAGTGGTACAGCACTAGCCTTGAGCAAAAGAAGCTCAGGGACAATGCCCAGGCCCAGAGTTCAAGCCCCAGGACAGGCAAAAAAAAAAAAAAAAAAAGAATTCAGAGGAAATGTAACCTTGTATATAACCAGTAGGAATGAAAAATACAGTTATTCAAAAAGTCAAATAATGGCTACGCAGTGGATTATACCTGTAATTCCAACTACTTGGGAGCCAGAAATGGAAGGACTAAGGTTCAGGGCAGCCCAAGCAAGTCAGGTGTGGTGGTACAAGCCTGTAATCCCAGTTACATGGATGGAGAACCATAGTCCAAGGTCAGCTGGGCAAATGCATAAGACCCTATGTGAAAACACACTAAAATATCAAATGAGGAATGTTCTTCATTCCCATCTCCTGTGTGGGAAGGAGATATTTCTCTTCACTTTTCCTATTTCTCCCTACATTATCCTGTTTTACTTAAATAAATCGTTGCTCAACTTCCAAAACAAACAAACAAAATGTAGAAGGCCTGGGTAAGAGTAACATAGTACTTGTCTAGCTCGCACAAGGCCCTGATTTCAATCCCTTATCAAAAGGGGCGTGGAAAAGTTACAGAATTACCATGTATGACTCCAGCAGAAATGAAACAAGTACCCAAATACTTGTTTATAAATATTCATAGCAACATTATTTGTAATAGCCCAAAGGTGGAAATGACTCAAGTGTACATCAGTGGATAAATATATTAACAAACAGGTGTTAATACATATACAGTAGAATATTATCCAATTATAAAAAGGAGTAAAGTACTAACATATGCTACACAGTGAATGAACCTTGAAAACATTCTGCTAAGTCAAAGAAACCAGACACAAAAACCTACATACTGTATGAATCCATTAAAAACTATACTGAATGTTTAGAAACCAAGAGATGATCTGGGTCCAAGTAAAGAGGGAAATGGGAAATAAATAACTGCTTAATAAGTATGCATGTGTATAAAGGCATTTCAAAATCAGAGGCGATGCTTGTAGAACACTAAATAGTAAATCAGTCAGTTGTTTACTTGAAAATTGTCAATTTTATGTGAATTTAACCTCAATGTAAAAAAACAACAAAAAAGGAGACAGTTTTGGAAGTTAACAAATGGGAAAGTGGGGGAGGGTGAAAGCAGAGGGTACTGAGGGAGTGAATATGATCAAAGTACATTATATGCATGCATCAAATAGAATAAAGCAAATTAAAATGATAAAAAAGGTAGGGTGGATAAGAAAGACCACAATATAATGATACAGTGATATAATGAAACCCCTTGTACAACTAATATGAGTTAATAAAAATGTTTAAATAAACTCAATACATTCAGTTTAACAGACTTTCTTATATGGTAAGTAACTACTTAAGACTGGATCTTTTTGGTATGTATGTGTTGGTCCTGGTCCCAGGGCTTGAACTCAGGACAGGGTGCTGTTCCTTAGCTTTTTTGCTCAAGGCTAGTGATCTACTACTACTTGAACCATAACTCTACATCTGGCTTTTTTAGTGGTTAACTGGAGATAAGAGTCTCATAGATTTTCCTGCCTGGGCTGGCTTCAAACCATGATCCTAGATCTCAGCCTTCTGAGTAGATAGGGTAAGAAGTAAGCTATTAGCTACCTGGCTTAATGGTCTAATCTTTAAAAATCAATTTTACCTATTATCCAAGGATGCCGTTACTTTGATGTTGCCACAAATAGAAATCATTACACTGTAGTCACTAAAACTTTTCAGTGAATTTTCCCTATGTAATTTTCCTGCTAAGAATATCTACGTTATAAATTATAAGAGTCTTTTTTTTTGGCCAAGTGCTGGTGGCTGATGCCTATAATCCTAGCTACTCAGGAAGCTGAAATCTAAGGATCCCAGTTCAAAACCAGCACAGGATGCCGGGCGCTGGTGGCTCACGCCTGTAATCCTAGCTACTCAGGAGGCTGAGATCTGAGGATCGCGGTTCAAAGCCAGCCCGGGCAGGAGAGACCGTGAGACTCCTATCTCCAATAAACCACCAGAAAACCGGAAGTGGCGCTGTAGCTCAAGTGGTAGAGCGCTTGCCTTGAGCTGAAGAGCTGAGGGACAGCGCCCAGGCCCAGAGTTCAAGCCCCACGACCGAAAAAAAAAAAATTAAAAAAAAAAAAAAAACCAGCCCAGGCTAGCTTTGAGCAAAAAAGCTCGGGAGCTGTGTCCAGGCCCTACGACTAGCCCAAAAAGAATAAAACAAAAAACAAGAAAGCTAGCCCAATCAGATAAATCCAAGAGATTTTTTTTTGTACTGGCACACACATACACACATGTTTTTATAGGCTGGTCTTAAGACACAACATCTTCCTATCTCACCTTCCCAGTAAGGGTACCTTTGATTTGGAATACAGGCTTAATCTTTCATAATAAATTTATCTCTACATAAATGATCTCCATTAACAGTATTCAAGCTGCAACATGCTGAAGTTATAAATGCTGTCTATGAATTAAATAAGTGAATATTGCTAATACATACCTCTGCACATAAGTGGAAATAGCAAAGAAGTATAGTTGCTTCAGAACATGTAATGACCAAAATGATAAATACCAGGAACAGGAAACCAAACATATAATACATCTGGTGTGACCTATAATCAAACATGTTAAGATAAAACTGTAAGTATTTTTGTCCTTGACACAATAAGTAACATGATCTATTTTTCTTGAATTGACAAGGTTTTTTTCTCCCAATTGATGAAGCAAGATATATTTTCAAGGGTTTAGATGATGGAGTTGGGTGAGACAGGCAGGAAGGATCAATGGATTTTTATCTTGCTGCTTATGCAGAATCTGAAAATATTCTACAATAAAATATTAGTTTATTTCTCTACTGGAGAATCAGATACATCTGATAAAAGACAAGCTAGGAAGTGGTTGATAAAAATCAGTTGAATTTGGAAAGCTGTCATAATAATCATGAAGGAAATGTTCCAACCATAAAAAAGCTCTAATTTAGTTAAAATTTTATGCTACTTTAAATCTTAGTATCTTCTGTAATGTATGCCAATGTGATAAAATAATTCATACACATATTCACATAAAAAATAGTACAGGAAGTGGTGATGTGGCTCAAGCAGTAGGCCTTGAGCTGAGAGTGCAGGGACAGCGCCCAAGCCGAGGTCAACCCCCACGACTGACCAAAAAAAAAAAAAGCCCCCCAAACAAAAAATAGTACAGTGGCTCCAAATTACCACTAGCAATTTTCCATGGGAACAAGCAATCAGGGAATGAAGGCAAGTACCTCCAACAAGTGCCCAGAGGGCCTCTCTGGAACAGCATATATTTCTTAAGAACATGAGTTTGGAGAGACTGAGGTTAGTCTGTCATATAGCACATGAGTAATAAAATTGTTCACCACAAAAACAAAAACAAAAAAACAGAAGTAAATCTGTAGCTCAAGTGGTAGAGTGCTAGTCTTGAGCAAAAAACTCAGGATAGTGCTAAGGTCCTAAGTTCAAGCCATAGGACTAAAAAAAAAAAAAAAAAAGCTATTATCACTATTATTCTTTTATCCCACAAGAGATAACACAACCTTTTGACTCTTACCATTTCTGGTTATAACTGCTTACAGTTAGAAGATACAAATAGTAATCTATAAATAAAAAGCAAATATCATATTCTATATACAATAGTTATAAAAATAAGAAGACTCTGTCTTCAGCTTACCAAATACTGTTCAGAATGAAGAAAAGCTGTATGAAGATGCAACCAAAGGGCAAAATCCCTCCCATGATAATACCAGGCAAGGGCTTTGTGTAAAATGACTGCTCAGGAATCTGACGTGGAATCTGATTGGTTCGAACTGGATGTTCAATGGCCTTTGGTAAAGGAAGAAAAGATTCATAATTAGGTCACTATTTAAAAAATTCTCTGTACAACATTTACCTGCTTATACTCAGCTTCCATGCTGACATTAATTGCAATGAAAGTTCACTTAAAGCCAGTGAACTGAAATTTGAATTTAGATGCTGTGAGCCAGATATTGTTAGGTGTAATATTCAGTTTATTTATTGGAACAAGCCAACCCTGCTTCCAGCTGCTATCCATGGCTTAATGGCTTTGGAAAGAAATACATAGAACATAGTATTTGGACAATAACAGTTAATAAAAACATATAACATACAACAGAGTATGGGTAAGGTTGGGAGAGATGAAGAAGGCAATGAAAGGGGTAACACTGATCATAAATTGACAAGTTGAATTGAAGTTGTGTTTTACAGCTAAAAACACACAGTTGCTGGGTGCTGGTGGCTCATGCTTATAATACTAGCTACTCAGGAGGCAGAGCTCTGAGGACTGAGGTTCAAAGCCAGACGAGGCAAGAGAGTCTGTGACACTCTTATCTCCAATTAACTACCAGAAAACTGGAAGCAGAACTGTGGATCAAAGATGCAGAGCGCTAGACTTGAGCAAAAGAACTCAGGGACAAGCACACAGGTCCTGAATTCAAGCCCCACAACTGACAAAAAACAACAACAACAAAAAAACAAAGACAAAAGATACAGTAAATGTTTTTTCATTTTTATTATCTAGTGCTTCTGCATTTTTCCCCATTTTATTATTTTATTTGGAGGCAGGCAAAAATTTCACTCGGAGTCAAGAATACAAAGACAACTTGGCACTAATGGCTCATGCCTGTAATTCTAGTTACTCAGGAGGCTGAGATCTGAGAACTGAGTTTCAAAGCCAGCCCATGCAGAAAAGTCCATGAGACTTTCCACCAGAAGTGGAAATGTGGTTCAAGTGATATAGTGCCAGCCTTGAGTGAAAAAGCTAAGGGAAAAGAGGAGGCCCTAGTTCAAGCTCCAGTATAGGCAGAAATAATTAAAAAGCAAACAAACAAAAAAATCCCAACAAGAACACAAAGATAATGACAGACTACATCAGGTTTTATAGCCCAAAGTACTGGTGGTAGTCTCAATTATTCTCCCTTTCAAGTCCTAGATGCATCATGGACATCTGGGATCTAAGATACCTAAACATAGACACACAAGAGGGAACTTACAGGTGTAAGTTTTGAACTGTCCTAGGGTTTGAATTCAGGGACTTGCTAGGTAGGCAGTCTACCATTTGAGCCATATCTTTAGTCCCTAGAAATTAATTTTTGCAAAAAAGATAAAAGAATATCCTGTTTTTGCGGTAATAAAATGAAATTTAAAACATTATTATTATTTATTTTTTTTGCCAGTCCTGGGGCTTGAACTCAGGGCCTGGGCACTGTCCCTGAGTTTCTCTTGTTCAAGGCTAGCCACTTCCAACCTTTTCTGTTTATGTGATACTAAGCAATTGAACCTAGGGCTTCATTCATGCTAAATAAGCACTCTACTACTAAGCCACATTCCCAGACCAAAATTTGATTATTTTTAACTGGGTGCACACTTGTAAACCCCAACTACTTGGGAAGCTGAGGCTAGGATTCTAAGTATGTGGCCAACTTGGGCAATTTGGTGCAACTCTTTTTTTTTTTTTT